>NW_022589715.1:47728324-48125183 GCF_004348235.1 Phoca vitulina | reverse complement strand
GTTCTGCATGGAGCACTGGGTGTTATGCACAAACAATGAATCATGGAACACTATATCTAAAACTAATGATGTAATGTATGGGGATTAACATAACAATAAAAAAAATTAAAAAAAAAAAAAAAGAAAAGAAAAAGGCCCCGGCCCCTTTAAGAAGTCAGGAGGTAAACATTGGAAGCTCCTGCAAGCAGGGATAGAGCAATTCTGAGAAGATTAATTAGAAGTAAACAGCTGACACAGGACATTAAGTGCCTCTATGAATTCCCTGCCCTTCTCAATGATCCACCCTGGAAGAAAGCCTATTCTATTGGGCCCAAGTTACCATAAATAGACCCCACTGTGGACCTGATAGCTGAAGCCCTGGGGGTAAGCACGAAGCCTGAGGAAGAAACCTGCCCCCGGAGGCCTCCCCATCCTTGCCAGGGACCGCAGTGACTGGCATCCTCTAGCATCTGAAATAGAGACGCTCTCCTGTGAAATCCACCTCTTCCAGGCAGCCTTCACCGTTCTGCCCCAACTGCCCTCTGCTCACCTCCTCCCTCTGCCAACCTTTCAACACCTCACGTTTAGTCCGTACTTCAGTGTTTTGCGCTCACTGCCATGTTGTTGCATGACTATTCCCTACTATTTCATGTGGTTATACTTTATTTACTCAACTAGATCAGAGCTTAAAACTAATAATAGCGTGGGGCGCCTGGGTGGCTCAGTCGGTTAAGCATCTACCTTCCGCTTGGGTCATGGTCCCGGGGTCCTGGGATCGAGCCCCCCGTTGGGCTCCCTACTCAGCAAGGAGTCTGCTTCTCCCTCTGCCCCTTCCCTGCTTGTGCTCTGTCTCTCTGTCCCAAATAAATAAATAAATAAAATCTTTAATAATAATAATAACAGCGAACGTTTATTAAGTGACTCTGATGGGCCAGACGCTGTGCTTCACATTTGGCGCATATAATCTCATTTAAATGACCCCAAAGGTAAGTATTATGTTCCCATTTTGCATACGAAGAAATTGAGGCTTAGACAAGGTGAGTACGGCGTGAGCACTACACTGCGTTTGCGGCCCTCTGCAGGAGCCCGGTGCAGCCCAGGAGCCTCTGCCCTCCCTCCCACCCAGGGCTCCACACGTCACACTTACCTGGCAAACGCCACTAACACTAATGCACTGTGCCTCCCCATCGGGGGGTTGGAGCCCAGGGTCATGGGTGTTGAGATGCGTCTTCCCACGGACATGTTGTGGGACACGGAGCTCCGCATCCCTCTGCCCTGCCTATGGCAAGCTCCGGAAGAGGGAGGATGAGAGCATGATAAGGGTGGGGGTCCAGACGTGCCTGGAAAGCAGGATCTGCTTACGCCGCAGAAGCACTTTGCAGAATGTGAGGCTGAAAAGTGGCAGGCGTTGCTGACGTTGGCTTCGTGGCAGCTGTGGCCCCAGCCTGGCAATGCTGGTTAGGGTGCTGGGGCCACTCTCAAAGCCAAGGGCAAAACCTCCTAAGCACCGGCTTTCCCTGCCAAGTATGGACCCGCCCTGCATGTGGCAGCCTTAATTGGGCTCTCGTTTATTATTGTAATGAGGATCCCTTTTCTAATGTGTTTTTCTAGCCCTCATGTGGCTGAACTGTTATTTTTCTCACTTGACTTTTTTTGCCTATGAAATGTTTTGGATAAATATGCAGCTGAAATGGCTTGTTACTGACTGTGTACATTTTTAGTTGAATGAAAAGTAAAGAAATACAGCCTCTCGCATATAAAATATTCTGTTAATGTTATATAATTTGGCTGCGGAGTATCATTTTGCTTTTATGAAAGGGTTTGGAGAAACCCTCAGGAAGAGCAGATGGCTCACACGCAGTAATTACTGGTTACTAAAGATCACTTATATCATACTGATCTATTCACACAACTATAACCACATTAAATGTATACATTTTTTTTAAGACAATACGTAATGTGAGTGCTTGAAACAATGGCCGGACTGAAATAAAATTCGTCTAAGGTGTAAGGGATTCCAATGGCCCCGTTCCGGGTCCCAGCCCCCCCACCCCGCCCCATCACACGCCCCATCACACAGCGGCCTCTGCTCTGGCTCTTCACAGGGAGCTGGGCTCTGCCGACAAACAGCTGGGCAGGGCGGGAATACGAGGAGGGATGTCGTGTGGAGGTCAGCACTTGAGCAGATGTTTTGAATTCTCTGCTGCAAAGCTGATGTTTAGGACCAGCCACGGCTGCCATTCTGGGCATAATTTCGATCTGGCTGTGAGTCAATGGGGACTCAGAGGCCCTGGGATGGAAATTGAGTTGGTTCGACAGTGAAGCACTCTACGGGCTATGAATCACACTCGGGTCCTGCGCTTGATGCAAGGTCCACAGGTGATTTTCATCCTCCAAACAACTCTTCTCAAAGCCCACACACCTGCCAGGTCCTCTGTCCTTTCCCGGCGTTCTGTTCCCAGAAAATGGAGACCGGATCCAGGGAGTTCAAGTAACTTCCGTGTGCGGAAAACACAAGTCTGGTGCACAGTAAGTGCCCAGTCAGTGTGGTTACCTCACGGTCACAGAGAAAGCACTTCAGAGCTACATCAAAGTGGTTTTGGGTTGTCTGCTGGTTTGGGATTAGCAAGACCTAGGGTGGTGAATATGTTTCAGTTCTGGGGCCAATTCTTATTAATTGGTGGGGTGGGCGGCTTCTTGGGGTACTTTCTTGAGGAATCTGAGGTTGAGTCCTATCTGAGAAAAGGGGCGCTGTAATCGATTAGGGATGCCTGCCATTTGACATGGGCATGAAGGAAAAGCAACGTTTTGTGCCTATTTGGTAATCCAGCTTGTATCTCACCAAACTTTTCATGTTGAAACCTAATTGCCAACTTGGTGGTAAGGCCTTTGTGATGTGATTGGGTCATGAGAATGGGACCTTCATGAATGAAATTAGTGCTCTTATAAAAGAGCTCCCAGTGAGGTCCCTTGCCCCTTCAGCCAACAAAGAGGGAGGACAAGCATCTACAAACCAGAAAGCTGGCTCTCAACAGAAACCAAATCTGCCAGTATCTTGATCTTGGACTTCCCAGCCTCCAGAACTGTGAGAAATAAATGTGGTTTATGAACCACCCAGTCTATAGTACTTTGTTACAGCAGCCCGAACACAGCTCTCCTTATCCTTAGCTCTCACTCACTGTCACCTCCTCAAGAAAGCCTGCCATGACTTCTCAGCAACATACCATAGGGCTTGAGGGTACAGGATCTGGGACCCAAAGTCAGGATTTGAATTCTGACCCTGCTCCTTACTAGCTTTGTGACCTTGAGTAAATCATTTAACTTCTTGATGGTGCAGTTTCCACATGTGCAAAATGGGACCAATAACAGAACCCACCTCAGAGGATCGTTGTGAATACGCGATACACAGTGTTGCCGCCTGCAGCCGTGTCAGACACTGCAGGAAGTCCTCGGGCAGATTTCACTAGCTGGGACTGTTCCCAGGCTAGCTCGGGGGCCAGCGTTCCTCAGTTGTCCTAGTCCAATTGTATTTTACATTTGCAGTGTGGGTGTTTGGTGAATGTCTGCTTCTCCTCATCATTGTGTGCCCAGTAAATAGGAACAGGTGACCTCTTGGGCTGGTTGACTCATCCCGCATGGGAGAAGGGACGGATGGTTCCGGGGCCACCTCAACTCACCTCCAGATGATTTTCGACTATAACTTACGGCTGTGCCAACATGGCTGCAGGAGAAAGAGAGAGCTGGGGGGGGAGGCATAGGCAAGAAGAAAAGGAGGAGAGGTGAGAGAAAAAGCTAGGGATAGAGAGGAGGAGAAGACGGAAAGTACGAGGAGACCACTTTTAAAACGTGGGAAATAGGGACACGTGGGTGGTGCAGTCGGTTGAGCATCTGACTCTTGGTTTCGGCTCAGGTCATGATATCAGGGTCCTGGGATGGAGCCCCACGTCAGGCTCCACATTCAGCACGGAGTCTGCTTGAGATTCTCTTTCCCTCTCCCTTTGCCCCTCCCACTCATGCTCTCTCTCTCCAATAAATAAATAAAAGCTTTAAATAAATAAATAAATAAAACATGGGAAATAGGAAGCATGAGAAAATCAAATAAGCAAGTGAGGAGTGGAAGGGGCAGGGAATGGAAGGAACGTCTAAATGCTAAGGAGGTGAATGTTGAGGGAGCTGGGGTATCAGTCTGGGGAACAGGTAACTGGAAGCCTTAGGCCGTCTGAAAATCCCCTTGGCCTTGGGACAGGTTCTCTGTGGGGGGACCCTCTCGGATGCTAAGAGCCTGGTCTCTGGACTTGGACTGCCTGAGTTTGACTCCTGACCCCCACCTACAGCCTGAGTAACCTCGGGCAAGCCACTTGTCTGAGCCCTGGTTTCTATACCTGTAGAACGGTGATAAAAAATTACCCATTTCACAAAATCATTGTATTACTGAGATAACCCATGTAAAATTTTTCAAGTTGCTGGCACACAGTAAGCTGTCAATGAATAATAACAATAGCAATTGTGATTATTAGAGAATGTCAAGCGGACTCCGGAGTCTCTAATCCGTCCTCCCTGCTCTCTGGTTGCACCCCTTGCTAGAAGCTCAGGAGTACGAAGCTTGCAGCCCCAGTGGCTAACTAACTTCAGTACCTGTTTCCCGAGAAGCCCTGTGTTTCAAGCTCTGTGCCGGGCCCTGGGATACAGAGCAGGCCCCAGAGTCCACACCGGGCCCTTAATAGGAAGCGAAGCAAATTCTTAGTACGACTTCCCCGGTCACTCGGGGCTTTCTCACTCCCAAAGCAAGTCTCCACTTGCAATGTGGGCAATGACGGAGGGGGACCAAGGAGAAGGCGCAAATGGGCTCACGATGAGAACAGCCAGATTCCAGCTCCAGTTCCTCTACAATCCCGCTGCCGAAACTTGGGTGAGTCTGTTAACCTCTCTGAGCCCCTGTTTTGCATGTTTTTAAAGTGGGGGAAATGCCTGCTGTAACCTATTTTGCAGGGTTTTGAAAATAGTAGGGTCCCCCAAATGCCCAAGGTTTTCATTTAATTTTTTAATTTTTAATTTTTAATTTTTTCATCTTTACTGAGATATACTTGACAAATAAAACGTAAGATATTTAAAGCATACAATGTGATGATTTGATATATGTATGCATTGCAAAAAGATCCCCATTGAATTAATTAACGCATCCATCACCTCGCATATTTACCCTTTTTTGGTGAGAACAGTTCAGTTCTACTCTCATAGCAAATTTTAATTCTACAATACAGTGTTATCAGTTATAGTCACCAGGTTTTTATTATTGTGATAATTATCTGTGCTAAAACAAATGATACAATTTCCAGTCAGAATAGAACAATCCTTCTGGAGGTTGTTTTTTTTTTTCCCCCCCAAGAAATAAAAAAAAGGTTCTGACATGTATTAGAAAAACAATGTGAAGGGGGCTCAGGCTGGCAGAGGGAAACTCTCAGGGGAGACGTGCTCCAGGCAAAGGGGTGGCCGGATGGCCTAGAAATGTTGGGACTGGCGTGAACCCTTGCCTCTTTCTGAACTTCCTCCTTAAGGCACTGGACAGGAAGACAAGATCCTGAAATACCATAAGAATGGTGTTTCTCATTCCTCACCAGTCCAAACAAGGAAGCCAGGAACTCTTGCAAGGGCACGTTTTAGTTCAAAGGCCTCAAGTCCAAAGAGCAGATGAAGGTCAGCCGGAGTCAAGCACCAAGGCCTCACATGCTCCTGTGGTCCGGCCTCAGGTCTCTGAGTCTCCCAGACACCTGAGCTCAGAGAAGGCTTTGGTTGGACCTCACCTAGCGAATCTGCACCACTAATATTTTGGTTGACTCAGGGTTAACCAAATCACAAAATGGTGGCTCGCCAGCAAACAGTTCATTTTAATATAAACTTACATAAGTAGTTGAAAAGAACTCAACTAAGGGGGCGCCTGGATGGCTTAGTTGGTTAAGCTTCTGCCTTCGGCTCAGGTCATGGTCCCAGGGTCCTGGGATCAAGCTCCACGTTAGCCTCTCTCCTCAGCAGGGAGCCTGTTTCTCCCTCTCCCTCTGCTGCTCCCCCCCCCGCCCCAGTGCTCGTGCATATGAGCACTCTCTCTCAAATAAATAAAGTCTTAAAAAAAAAAAAAAGAACTCAACTAGCTGTTAACGATTGTTACATACTACAGAATTTTAGAGGCTAATAACTGAATTGAAATGAGCACGAATGTTGGGCTTCTTTCAGAGTTTATGTTCATGTGGCCACAGGTAAAATCTTTTTTTGAAACGTGAAACCACAAATTTAGAGAAACTGTTTGGGTCTTTTAAATTTATTCCATTTCCAAATCACTTTTCAGAGAGGCAATAATTAGATATTTCTAAATCAGCACCCCACAAGCTTCCTCGTGTACCCTCCCGGTCAGCACTTCTCCTGTGCCACCGTCGAAAGTAACCTCTGTCACCAAAGATTCATTTCGCCTGTTCTTGATCTTCGTATAAGTTAAATAATATCTATAGTGTGTGCTCTTTTATATCTGGCTTTTTTCACTCAACAATATGTTGCTGACTTCACCAGTACAATATTGTTGTGCGATATTCTATGGTATGAATATACCCATTCTACTGTCGATGCACATCTAAGTTGCTTCCAGTTTGGGACTATGATGAGGAAAGTTGCTATAGATATTCTCTTAAATGTCCTTTTAGTAGCATAAATACTAATTACTGTCAAGTATTTACTCAATTGTAACATTACCAAATTGAAATGGGTCTTTGTGGGCACTTGATCCAAGCAACGCCTATATTCCTAATTGAAAGTAAACATCTTCAGATTCCACTAGTTTTGCGGTCAGTAGTGAAGCAGCCCTTCTGCTCCAAGACTTTCCACATTGTCTTGTCTTTTAGTCTGCCTATCTGAAACCACAACCAACTTTTCTCACCGGCACTTGAGCCCCGCATACACTCGGAAAAGTGTATATTACATCACACAGTCCTACGCAGAACCGCGAGGCTGTGTGCTACATTAGACTCAGAGCAATTGAAACATCACAGCAAATGTCACTTTTTGCTTCAAGATTCAACCAGCCTGCTAAAACTAACTTTAGAGTGGGACCCACCGAACTCTGAGCAGACAAAAAAAGGTCAACCCCCAAACAAACCCTTACTACGTTGGTGCAGGTGAAGAGCCCGGGGGAGCAAAGGTGAAAACTTCTATCCCCCTGAAGCAAGGCTCTCATTTCCACTTGCAAATCTGCCCTTATCTTTTATGTTTTATCATTATTACTTGAACTTGTTGTTGTCACTGCCCTAAACAGTTTCCCAAGGCCAGAGGGCTCACCAACAGCTTAATGCACCTGCGTTATCTTGTCTGCAGTACCCAGCATGAGTTGATGGGAAAAATCTTTCCTTATTACCTATGGACATGTCTTTGTTCTCTTCTCTTCTCTTCTAGTGATGAGGGAATTTGGACCAAGGTTTGAGAGATGGGTAACAGTGGGAGTGAAAGCAGCTCTCACTCACTGAGAGTCAGGGAAGGGAAGGCCCGCGGGTCATTGTGCCGTGCATCTCACATTGCTCATCTCTATTCTGCTAGCCCCATTTTACAGATGCGGAACGTAGACTCATGAAGGCTAAGTAACTTGCCCAGGATTGAGCTGTTAGGAATTTGCAATGCCAGGATTCAGAACCAGGAGTGCCTGGTTGCAAATCCCAGGCTCCCTCCTCCACCCCACGTGGCAACCTTGTGTTTATATGTCACTTTCCAATAGTCCAAGTGCTTCTTCATACATTCAAGTCATTTAACTTTAATTGCAAGCAGAGCTGGGTATTG
The DNA here is from genome assembly GCF_004348235.1 of Phoca vitulina. Taxonomy (NCBI): domain Eukaryota; kingdom Metazoa; phylum Chordata; class Mammalia; order Carnivora; family Phocidae; genus Phoca; species Phoca vitulina. The sequence continues at coordinate 48,117,392 of NW_022589715.1, read as the reverse complement.
CCATTTCCCCTTACCAGTGCCACACAGCTGGTAAGCAGCAGAGCCAAGATTTGAACTCAGGCTGCCTGACACCAAGTCCGCTCTCTTTCCACTGTGCCACAGGTACCTTCCAATGGAAGCCCTCTCCCCGGGTCCCTAGAGCAAGTTTTGTGTCAACACCCTGCGTCTGATGGCAATCCAAACTACCTAGCAAGTGAGGAGAGTGAGATGCTTTAGAGTATAGAGCTTTTAGAAAATTCTACGCTCTCAGATGTGTTGAGAGCTGGCAGGCAACTGTCCCCCCCTTGGGCCAAAGAGTACAGAGTGGTATAATCACAGGACCAGACCTGGGAATAAATGAGGTGATCAACAGAATAGATTTCCCTTCCTCAAGAGAGATGTGAAACCGGTAAGGAAAAAGCCCAGGGTACAAGTACTGCTACCCACCCTTGCCTACCCCAATCAAAAATTGTTCCTCTGGCTTACTGTTCTGTTCTCATCCTTTGAAAGATATTATGTGTCATTCATTGAAAGGTGCACGCTCTTTGAAAAGTACAATGTTCTGCATAAATGCAGGGTGGTGGTGTCATTATTGTTATCATGATTATTTCTGCAGGGGAAGAAGAGGAGGGGCCAGGGAGCTGAGGTTCCTTCCCCAGCCCCATCCCTCAGCTCCCTGGCCCCTCCTCTTCTTCCATTGGGAGAGGACGCGCCTTTCCCCTGTTGACTGCAACTTCTTCCTAGTACCCTGGAGGAGAGAGCTGTTGATGAGGAAGGTGGCAGTCTTCCGATGGTAAAAAAAAATCACCCAGGAAGGAAGGAGCGTGCAGCTAAGGTAAGGTTCTTTGCCTGAACGCGCACACACACACACACACACACACACACACACAGGTGTGTATGCACACACATCTGCTCTAGCTTTGGTCATTGGGTTCATTGTGCCGTATTACACTGTGCCATCTTGAATAGTGTGGGTTTGGTTGGATTTGACTGAATTGTGCTGAATTCGTAATTGTCCTCAGTGTGGGTGTAAAGCAGGTAGATATTCCTGATTTCAACCCAAGGTGGGAGATGGGTCTTCAGCTGAGAGTCATGACGTTCAAGGAATTGCCAGCTTACAAGGGCTCTTCAGAACTCTCTCTGGCCTTGCTCTCTTGGATAATGACTCAGAACCTCAGAGAAAATGCTGACGGTGGTCCCCAAGAAGAGTGCTCTGGTGGGGCTCTTTGATTCTGCTCTGCACCCTGCCCCACCATCACACCCTCCATGGTGAGTGCCTACTGGGCCATTGCAGAAACTGGGTTCAAGTTTACTTGGGAAAGTTACATTTGTATCACTGATCATGACCACAAGATATTTTTCCAACTCTTCCTCCTGAAGATAAGATTCTTGTTGCCAAGTTTGCTAAAATAATGGACCTTAACTGGTATCAGTAACCTAATGGCCAAAGAGGGTTAGAATTTTTTATTGTCAAGCTGCAGGGTTTACGGCTACCCTTGTGGAGAGGTTTTTCAAGCTGCAATGTGGAAAACCTCCATATCAATTTGGAAGCTTTTGGATTCAAGTAACAAAAGATCTGACCAACTATAGTTTACTGGTAAGGATTTTAATTGTTTATTTAAAAGAAGTTTGGAGATTGGTGGTCTGAGGGTTGGTTTAGTAACTCAGTACCATCATCAGAAGACCAGGTTGTTTGCATTCTTATTCCACCGTCTTGAACTTTTTGGCTTTTGTCCTCAAGCTTGTGGTCTCATGGTTACAGGATGGCTGCCACTGCTCCTTAGCTCAAGAACATGCAAGGAAAGAGAGAAGGGGGCAAAAGGGTTTTTTCCTTGTGCTGCTCTTTTGTCATGGAAAAAATTTTTCCTTTGAAATCCTAGCAGATTTCCCACCATATCTCATAGAGGGACAGGAGTGGATAGAAGGTCTCAGGCTCTGAGCTCACACACAGGCTCCTCCACTTACTCCCTGTGTGAGCCTGGGAAAATTCTCTGTCTCTATTTGAATGTCCATAAAACTGTCATAGTAGCAGTACCTATCTCATAAGGTTGCTGTGAGCATCGACTGAGCCAATATATATAAAGGTCTTAGAACACTGCTTAGTGCATAGCAAGTATTTAATACATATTAGCTATTATTTTTAGCAACCTTATCATCATCCTCATCATTTCCTTGGCCAGATCTGGGTCATATGCTCCAGAACATCTCTCAACTCAGGGGTTATAAAGTAAGTCATCAGCCGGAATTTGAGTCTTTAAGAGTCCTTTATTAACAACCCAATATCACAGGCAAAAAACTCCTTAAGCATTTGACTTCTAATAACCTTAGCCTGTGAATTTGCTGTTCAAATAATGTTCCTGGAACGAGGCTGGAGGGAAAGAAATGAGAGAGGTCTCTGGGAGGTCAGGTGAAGACAGCTGAGCTCAGAATCCCTGTGGCCAAACCTGGCACCTTTACAGTTTTGTCCAGAGTGAAGGAAGCATTTCAGAGGGCACACTGTCACATGACTACGACTATCTTCAGCAGTTACAAGGACAGTACAATTTCAACCTTGACATTGATCCGGAAGATCATAGGAGGCCAAAGAGACCCAAAGACACGATTTCCTGGATCCTCATTGGCATAAATCTTATTGAGCTGACCAAGTTGAGTTCCTTAAAAGCAAAGACCACCAATTTCCCATTCTTCTGCCCACTCCCCAGCACCTTAAATAGTACTAGGCACAGACATCATAGGCTTTCAATATTGACCAGTCGCTCAATGTCCACATTCTTCTAAATAACAGCAGGTGTCCTGGACTTCTAAGGAGGTTAGCTGGTGTCCTATAACCATGAGACAACGCTATCTACCAGGTTGGTGCTCATTTTGATTCCTTGGGAGTCGGGGGGAAGAGATGGTTAAGAAACACCAATATGCCAGACATTGTTCCAGGTTATCTGCTGACATTATTTGTTCAGTTCTCACTGCAATCCTACGAACTAGGAGGTATCATGATGCCCATTTGTAGATAAGGAAGCTGAGGCTCAGGAAAGTAGTTATTTGACCTGTTAGGTGTTGCTAGGTGGCACAGACAACATTGAAACTTGGTCTACCTCACCCCAAATGTAGATCTTTTCTGTGCTGTTTCCTGCAGGTGTTCCCCGGGTGGAAAGGGAAGGGATCTCAAGTTTGATGTTGGGGTACAGCACACTGGTAGAAACCTGTTTCCTTGTGTTCTGGAGGCACGTGTGTTTCAGCCGGGGAGATGGTGGCCAGGACACAGGCTGTTCAGGAGCCCCATGAGTTCAACTTTTGATTTTGCCCAGCCCCCAGCACGAGCCTCACCCAAAATCACCAAATGGGCAGTCCTGCCCCTGATGCACATGCACATGCCTCCAGTTGTTCATATCTTAGGCTCAACATGGGGTCAGTGTGCAGTTTGGCTCCCAGGGCTGCAAGACGAAAGCCAGCCACAGTCTCTGCAAGTGGGTTGTATCGCAGCTCAATTCCATCCCTCCCCAGAGGGTAACAGGCAAATCAACTGGGTAGAATTGGTTCCATCCACAACATAAGAGGGTCAGAGAACAGCAGGTGTAGGCCAAGACCTGATGACCGGTTTGCAGGTGATTCAATCTGAGAGAAACTCAGGACCGTTGAGTGGTGATTTGGGGAGAGTACCTTCCCTCTTCCCTAGAGTGAATGAATAATATATTGTCCTTAGTGCTTCTGCAGCCATCTTGTGGCCATGAGGGAAGTCACCCTATGCCAACACACAGAGGAAGGTAAAGCCAAGAGAAATGCAGAGAAACAGAGTTGATTCCCTAATCAGACTGTATGTAAAGTCTACCTTCTCTGGGCTTTATATAAAATGATAAATCCAGCCGGTTTGACTGGCTTATTTTTTCTACTTGCAACCCTAAAGCATTCTAGCCAATATCCCCCTGCTACCCTAGCTATACTATCCTATTCACTTTGGTTAATAAGTGGGTTTCATCTGAAGGATGAGTCATTTCCGGTTGTCAATACCAGAGGAAGAAGCATAGCCACTAGATGGGAAAATGGGTACAAAGGACAGACCCTAGGGGAGGGGTGGGGATTCCCTATCTTTATTACTGTGAACTGAAAGAAAGCAGTGCAGGCGAAAGGAGTAGAGCCTGTCACCTGGGAGGGTCAAAGGAGACGTCTGTGAAGAGGTGCTAATTTTTGGGGCAAGAGTGAATGTTCCTCAAGACACTAGCAGGAGTCAGAACAGGAAAGCTATGTGAGCTGTTTGAATTCCTTACCCTTTTTATGTTTGTTGCCCTTTTGTCCTCTTTTCAAAGTTACTGAAGTCTTGGAGAACTCCTGCCTGTCTCAGCTCTGCTAAGGCGTAGAGCATGAAGCTTTATGGTGAATCGCCCTCAGCATTCATCTCTGTTTCTGTCTTGACAAACGAGAGGCGGAAAAACCAAACACTATAGATATCTTTGCAGCTGGGGTTCTGGGTGTCCATCACATTCTGCCGATTATATACACTCTCACGAGATTTGGAAGGTGCGGCAGGGAGGGGAGCATCTGCCTTCCTTTGCTCCTGGCTAGCACGGTCAGTGAAATATTGGGCTTTTCGGCACAGACCCCCAGTGTCCCAGGTGGAGGTGAGAGGCTGCTGTGTCAGAGGGTTCTCCCTGATTCCTGGCTCACACCTCGACGATGTGCTCTTGGACTGATTCCAGTGCTGGTCTCCGGATTCCCGCCTCTCAGGAAGTGGCAGAAGAAGCAGGTCCCTGGAGGGTCAGTTCTGCAGTGATGTTCTAGGAGTCGTTCCTGGAGCCAGCGAGAACCGGCTCCTGCAGCCCTTCTAAATGGCTTCATATTTAATCCTGTGTGAAACACCTTCCTGCTTAAAATCTATAAAGTGGCTTATGTTTCCCCCAACCCAGCTCTGTCTGATACAGGAAGCAAAGGTGGACCTATCGTTCCTGCTGAGGACAGAGTCTCAAAGGGCAGAAGCGTTCCTTGGAGCCGACATGGAATTTAGTGGGCCAGAATTCCTGTTTCAAGGTCAGCGGGCAGATTCTGCTTCTTGGACTACATCGTTGAAGGTCTAGACTTTACTCACTAAGGGAAACTACATCCTCTTACAGAAAATAATGACATTATGTTACACAGTTTACTGCTTGTGTAGCACCATCTGCATGTCCTCAAACATCACATCCTGTAGCTCTGACAAGAGTAAGGAGCAAGCCTAATGTTATAATACCCTTGTTCCCAATGTTCAGAGAGTGTGATCCAACAGACCCTGATAAATATTTCACCAGGGTTCCAAAATGTCAGATCTTCTGGGGGCTGCAATTCCACCATTAGAGACTCATTTCTCCTGGATTAAACACTGGTCTTCACTGGTTCTTCTTTTAAAATCAGATTAGCTAGGCTTGAGGGCCATGCACTGAGTTCCTGATGCGCCACTATAAATAGGTTTATAGTCTTGTTCCTGGTAAAAGGGATGGGGCATTACTGGAGCACCTGGCTGGCTCAGTCAGTAGAGCATGCGACTCTTGATCTGCAGGTCGTAAGTTCAAGCCCCGCCTTGATCATAGAGCTTACTTATAAAAAAGGGATGTGGGCATCATAGAACCACTCGATGCCCACAGGGTGGGGAGTGGGGGATGAGTTTGAGAAGGCACTTGCCAAGGGGGGAACCAACCAATGCCAATGATGTATCTTGGGTACCATATTGTTTCTGATGGCCAACGCTGCTGCCACACATCTTTTCTCTTCAGGATGGGAGAAGGGCACAGATCCACGGTAGGAAAAACCATTGCAGCCGGAGGGTGAGGGGTGGGTTTGAGAGTGTGAAACTGGCACAGGAGCCAGCCTCCCTGCTTTGCCAGGAAACTTGGCAGGATCGGGGCCCTAAAACACCCTGTGTGGTCTGGGCTTTGCCAGGGACCCTGGAGCTACAGTGGCAAAATTACCGGAGGAGGTAAAGAGGTGGAGGCTAGGGAGGATTTACGTTGTCAGCAGTTTACTGGATGATTTCCCCACACTCAGACAAGGATATCAATAGGAGCAGCCTTGCCTGTCTCCAGCGGCCCTGACCCTTCCTGCGAGCTGCACACTCGTGGTGCTTGCTGTCGCACCGATGTCCTGCCCCCCACGAGGGCTGCTGACAAAGAGAACTCACAGGAGACAGCCCAGAGCCAGCCAGGAGACGCTAACCCAGGAAGATGGGAGTGCAGAACGTATCACCAGGTCGAAACCAGCTGAAACTTCATTTCCCTCCTTGATTCATGTTTTCCAAGGGAGGACTCGGGGGTGGCTCACACAAGAATTTGATAGGAAGAAGTGACACCTCAACTTAAATTCCTTCACCGAATTTCTGAAGTTGACGGGAGTGTTGGGAAGGGAGGCTGATAAAGCCCGCTGTCCCCTCCAAACGGACTAATCAGACGTGAAGTCTTGGCGAGCGATAACCAGGTTATAAGAGAGCCAAAATGACATCACATCAACTCCGTTTCAGATCCTGTCCACACCAGTGCCTATCACCGCTCCAGGTGGCTGGCATCCTCAACACACAAGAGGAATTTTCAGACCAGGACATCTGTCCCCCCTTTACTGTCACTGTATGACAGTGTAGCTGTAGCTGTAGCTGTAGCTGTCACTCTGGGGTATGCAGGGAACATGTTTGTCAGTCCGTGTAAAGCCACACACGTTAAGGGGCAGCCACTCTGGAGATGAAGCCGGCTCTGGACTGCCCTCCTTCCCCACGCCGGCATTAGTGACGGGAAGACCTCGTCCTGGGCATCAGAGACAGAGGCCGGGGTGTGCGCATGCCTTCCCGAACCCACCCCCGGAGAACTGGACTGGGCTTTCGTTCACATCAGAAATGAATCCCAAATAATTTATTTGCTTCAGGATTGAGTGGCTGGCATAGAACCCCCACCACCAGTTTGCAGAGATAACTGATGTCTCGTAGTTTGAGGATGGGGAAAAGAAAAAGGACCACTGGCGGGGGCTGGGGAGCCATTGTGAATGCCGCGTCAGTTTCGCTCTAGCTCCATCTTTTTTTTTTCCAGAGTCCATCTAGCTCCATCTTTAGCTGACGTGGGCTCTTTTCCTCTTCGAAGGGAAATATCCAAGCAACTTGCAGTGGAACAGTGATGAATTTTCCCCGTTCTGCTCCCTACCTTGCATCCTGGCTCAAGGCGCTGTTACTGGCACACTTCGAGCTTTTCTCAATAGGTAGTTACTGCGACGTGTAAGAGTCGCCTGCACGACACAGATAACTCAGGGGAACGGCACAAAGTAAATGAGATGCATTAGTGTCTGGATGGGAACGGAAGATAGAAGTTCTCAGAACTTCTTGTTTAATTTATAGAAATGGATTTCCCTCCTGTGCTTAAGATTTCAAAATAGTAATCATCTTCTGAAGAGGAGATGTCCCCACTCTGGGTACTAATATCAATATGTAAAAGCAAATCATTAACTAGCTGTACCTCTCAGCAGCACCTATTATATGTCAACAAGCTAACTGAGGTGATAAAACAAACTGTTAGTGGAAATTTAATTACTAGCCATTGAGATTTGGGCAAGGACTGAGGATTCTAGATTCATTACTCCAGCACCGGAGGCTGCTGGAAGCAACCATCCGCCCGGAACGAACATTTTTAATAGGTGTTTTCCTTCCCTCTGAAAAACCAGAGCACCAAAGGCCAATCAGAAACTTTTCAAATGCAGTGCTTCAGGGGATGGCAAGGGTGAGGTGGAATGGAGGCCCGCACAAAAAGAAAATAAAATTGTCCGTTTCCAACCGCTTGTCTGGTCTGCTTCGGGGACGACTGGGGCCTGTGAGGTCTTTTTGTAAGTGATTTCTGTACCTTTAATTATGTCACATTCCTGGCCAATGGCCACTATCAAGCTGGCATGATTTGTCATTTATAATATGATCAATAAAACAGGGTCCCACTCTCTGTGAAGCTAACTAAGCTGTTTTCCCTTCTTCGGATACCCAAGCTGGGCCTGTCTAGCCACCCCCCACCCAGTCCCACACCAAAGAACCCCTTACCAGTGTCCACACCCACCACCTTCATTCACCTTGGGCATGAGCCCAGGAACAGTGTCTGGCGCATGAAAGCTGTCGGGTGAAGGGGTTAATGTATATGATAAATGCCAGTTGGACTCAGATGTCACCTGGAAGCCACCTTGCTCCAAGGTCTGGGTACAAAAGTCATCCAATCACACCGATTCCGAGTCCCAAGCCCTCTCACAAAATGTGTGCAGATTCTTGGGGACTTATCAAGGCCACGTCAAGTTCAAAAGCTTGCCTGTGTCCCCTACTATTTCAACCCTGGAATGAAACTCGGCCTCCTTTTCAGTTTTGTAAAGAAAAAGTTCTTCATATCAAGTATTTTTGAATTGGTGGACTTCCATGAAATTAGGGGATCATGAAATTGTACATTGGAGGGATTGCAGATCCCGGCCCTCATCAGCTTGATTCTTCGCTCCCTTTACTGCTTGCCACCCCCCAACTTCCCCTACTTCCATTATGCAGAACGGAGACAACCTGCATTGGGGTTGAGGTAATAGAGTTATCTGCCTTCCCGGTTTGGCTGGTACTGAAGGGTTTCTGGGGGTCGGGGGGGGAGCAGACTTTCAGTGCTAAAACTAGGACAACAAAGTGGATGGCTGGTCCCCTTAGAGGAAACAACTGTCCCAGCACAGAGATTGCAAGGTATTGAGGAAAGGACACATTCTCTTCTTTCTTATATTAGCATCCTCCTCCTTTGCTCACCTGGGATGGCCCCTTATAGATCATTGTTCTCAATCTTAACTGTAGCACAGAATCATCTGCAGAGATTTAAAATATCTCAGTGTCCAGGCCACATCATGGAAAAACTGAATCAAAATCTCTGGGAATAGGACATAGCCAGTAGTGCTTTTTAAAATTTTCCAGATGATTCCAGTGTGCAACCAAGAGTGAGAACCAACGTATAGGAGAAGTGATTTCAGGGGCACCTGGCTGGTTCAATTGGGGGAGCATGTGACTCTTGATCTCTGAGTTGTGAGTTTGAGCCCCACGTTGGGTATGGAGATTAGCTAAAAAAATAATAAAATCTTTAAAAAAAAAAAAAAAGGAGAAGTGATTTCAGGGAGCTCTTAAGATTGGACTCTCTTCGGCTGTATCTGTTCAGCAGCCTGAACTATCTTAGAAGCCTCAAAAGGAGTCCTTGTTTTGGTAAAATGAATGATGTCCAAATGTGTTGTGTTTCTATCTGACTCTACTGACTACATTTTCTCCAGTCTCATTAAAACAGCTAAACTGGTTTTATCACTTCTTTCTCCCTCCTTAAAGAAAGTCTTAGGCTTGCAACTTTCTTGGCAGGTGGCTAGAACTGATTGACATCTGAGGCAATCCAAATGCAAATGACATGAAACCTCAAGGCCCTACCGCTGGGGTCCTTTTGTAAAGGGAGGTGAGGCTGCAGTAAATATAAGTATTTAGCCATCTAGATGACCTTGACAAGTTCAGGTAACTCTGGTCTGGTTATCTATCCGCAGACCAAGGCTAAATAATCTTATCAGTCCCTTCCTACGAAGAACCTGTGAGTTCTGGGTCTGTAAGATCTCTTTAAGCAATTCCACTTAGATCGGAAGATTTGACATTCCTGACTCAGACTTTTCAAGCAAAGAGAAATCTCTACTACTTTTGTGTCTGTCTCTGAAAACTTCATTGATGCTTCTGCTGCTCCTGGGGTTAGAGGTACCAAGAAAAATTTCCAATCAAGTCAAGTGAGTCTGTGTAGAGACTGCAAGTCTCTCAAACTCTCTGTGCCTCAGTTTCCTCACCTGATACATGAAGATGGGGGATGGAGAAAAGGGTTGTGATGGGGACAAAAACTGTGTCATTCACATGTCAATCTCACAAACGATTATTGTACCCTTACTATGTGGACAAAGATGAGTAAGAAAAGGTCCTTGCTTTCAAGGGGCTTATAATCTAGTAGATGTCTACTAAGAGCTATCAAAGGGCTCTGTACAGTGGAGAGACTATATCAAGTTGCGAGATAGTGGTGTTATTGAAAGCCTTAGGAAGTCGATGTCATCATGTCCAACTAGACCAAATTGAATTTAATCCAAGTGAGGAGAAAAGAGTGGCTCACCCCCCCCTTTTTTTTTTAAGATTTTTAAGTAATCTCTACACCCAACATGGGGCTCAAACTCACAACCCCAAGATCAAGAGTCACATGCTCCACCGATTGAGCCACCCGGAGCCAGCTGGGCACCCCTAGAGTGGCTTACCTTTTAGCTGTCTTGGTACATTATTTAAAAGAGGAAATATTTAAAATTCACCATGTGTCTAAAGAATTTGCAAGCCCTTGCTGGTGGGGTTGGATAGCACGTGTCTAATGCTTCGTAACTCTTCGCTGTGGCCTCCAGGCGAAGGTGTCTAAATTGGTGAGGAGCAAATGTCCATTTCACAGATGAGCAATCTGAGGTGAGGAGCAAAGAAAAGCTGGTAGCCTGAGAAGATAGCTTCAGAGGGAGGGTCTAACTTTCCAGGGCAGCATCCCTGGGCTTCATAGAACTTCCTCTCTCAGCTTCCTTTTTCAATATGGATGGGCCACGAGACCCATTGCACTATTAATTCACTATTAATGAAGTTAATGAAGTTAATGATTCATTTGTTCTTCCCTCTTTCTTCATTATTCTTCCTCTTCTTGACATTCAAGTAACTTCTTGATATTCAGGTCCTACCTCAGAGGTCCCCTGCCCAGAGAGCCCTTTCCAGGCTCAGTTAGCCTTGCTGGTTCCCTTCTATTGTTCTATTTTATGGTCTTCGTAGCAATTATCTTGTTCATTTATTGGTGTATTGTCTTCTCCTACTAAAAAGGAACCTCCATGAGAAGAGGACTTTGTCTCAGTAGTGACTGTATCCATCATGCCTGAAACAGTGCTTGGTATATAGCAGGTGCTCAATAAAATGTGTTGAATTAGTCAATATGTTTGCATTCTCTCTGAGACACTGATGATGGGAAGGCTAGCACAGGAGAATGGCAATGTCTCAATTCTCACAGCAAGACTGGTCAGCTCCTCTCTCTCTACCTCGGCTTTCTTGCCTATAAAACCAGCAGCTACACCCACCAGAGGATCTGAGAATGGAGGTACTGTGGACCAGATAAGAAAACGGTGGTGAAAGGGCTTTGACCAGAGAAAACTCAAGTTAAGTGGGAGATGCTATTATCTTCTGCCATCTGCTTTACTTTAATCTTTTTTTTCCCTTGGTAAGCGGACCTATTGATTGATTGTAGCTTGCTGGAGGAAGCTCTCATTGTCTAATTACTGCCCCAGCTCATCCTGTCACCGTGTCCTCTGCAGTCAGCACGTCCTGACACTGACCCCCTGATACCACAGCCCTTTGCAGACCAGCCGGCTCTGGCACTCTGCGTGTCCAGCCCAGAGGAGGCAGGTCTGGCCCGGCTGGGCCATGGGAGGGCTGCAGTCCTCTCCCGGGGGGCCAAAGCCCCCAGCGAGGCGGGCAGCTGGGGAGAGGCAAGCACACAGGTGCTGCCGCGGTCAAGGGCAGTGGGAACGTGACTCTTCCCTGGAGCCAGGGGCCTGCAGCCAGACAGGGATGTGTCCCCTATCATACACAGTTTTGAGCATTCTCAGATTCTGGCTTCTGAGAGAATGTTCCCTGTAAATTCTTTCTGGCCTGAGATACTATTAGTTGGGTGGTGGGGAGGGGAAGTGGTATGACAATAAATCATTTCTAATGCTGGGCAATCATGATTCCTTTCCCCAAAACTGTAGAAAGTTTCAGAAGGCCCAGGGTATTTTCATAGACATTCCTTCACTTGACCCTCACAACGCTGCTGTGATGAGTATTCCCTTTTTTGTAGGAATGGGACTGTGGTCTTGAGAACTGAGGGGTGTGATTTTCCCAGGTTCAAACAGTCAAGTAGCAAAAAGGGGAATTAGAACCCTGGTTTTCTAACTCCTAGTCTAGACTCACACAGCCTAGCCCCTCCCAGGGCTGGCCCTGGCTGTACACAAATAACTTGAGTCAAAAACAGTCCTTGAGGGGCGCCTGGGGGGCTCAGTCAGTTAAGCATCTGCCTTCGGCTCAGGTCATGATCCCGGGGTCCTGGGATCGAGCCCCTCATTGGGCTCCCTGCTCAGTGGGGAACCTGCTTCTCCCTCTCCCACTCCCCTCCTTTCTCTCTCTCTCTCTCACGTGCACGCATGCTTTCTCTCTCTCAAATAATTAAATAAGATCTTTAAAAAAAAAAAAAAAACAAATACAAAAAACAGTCCTTGAGAAAAATTCCCAGTAGGTATCAGGACTCTTAAAGAAGCAAATGCGTTTTGGTCAGCAAAGGAAACCGGGATGTACCACAAAAGGCATGTCAGTTTTGTGTCTGTCGTTTAGAAGAAAAAAAAAAGGTATAAGTAAACAGCACAAGTTTTCTGCGTTTTGTTTTAACTCTTAAATAAACCACAATGTTGTTTGGGGTTCAACCTCTCCAGAAATAATTGAATCAGGTAAACCTCTGGCTAGGAAAGTGTCATATAGAAGGTGCTTGGCAAATCCTTGTTGAATGAATACATGAGTACTGACCTGTCTTATAAATAGCCTGTGCTGGCTTTCTTCACTCATCTTAATGAAAAAGAAATCCTTCTTGGAGCACCTGGGTGGCTGAGTCGTTAAGCGTCTACCTTCGGCTCAGGTCATGATCCCAGGGTCCTGGGATCGAGCCCCGCATCGGGCTCCCTGCTCCACGGGAAGCCAGCTTCTCCCTCTCCCACTCCCCCTGCTTGTGTTCCCTCTCTTGCTGTGTCTCTCTCTGTCAAATAAATAGATAAAATCTTAAAAAAAAAAGAAAAAGAAAAAGAAATCCTTCTTATCAGATACAGATTTGCAAAGGGCTCTAATATTAGTGTACTGCTTTACTTTATGGTTTAAAAGATCTTTCTTGTACAATATCTCAATTGATTCTTAAATGGTCCTAGGAAATACATGATTTTATAGATGAGGAGACTGAGGTCTAGAGAGATCAATTGTTTGCCCCAAATCAGAAAGATAGTCGGTGGCCATGTCCATTTCTTACAAGACAGTGGACTAAATACTCTGATCAACTTTCCCAATGAAAACAACTATAAATTCTGGATAAAATAAAAAGAACATATTAAAATGTACTAATGAGTTGGAAAGAAACTAAGGAATATTCAGTCCAAAAGTGAAAATTCAGAGAAATAAGAAATAAGCACTGGTGTTGGCTTTGACCTTGAGGGCATTTGCCAAATCATATAAAATTTGGTTTCAGTTTTCACAGCCTCACAGAGCAAGAGGGGAAGAAGAAAAAGCCTACTGCTTATCTATGGTGGGGGATTTGGTCAAGATCCCCTATGCATAAAACTGAGATTCCCGAATTATTGCTCCAGGTGTAAAGATAAATGAAAAATAACCTAAACTTTATTTCTACCACAGGAACTACAAAGAAAATTACATATAACTAATTTTGATTGTAAATAGAGGGGAGCATTATTCTGAGAATTTATAACCATGGCCAGCTTTCCATGGGTTTGCACATCAAATTTATACTCCCTGGGTGGTCCAGGAAGCCTCAAGTTAAAATTTTGAGGAAGTGAATCTAAATCAGTCGTGATCCCAGGTACCTAAGAAATCAGATGCTACCTCTCTGGAGGAACTTTAAGCCAGACCTCAAAGAATTCCCATGATAAAATATTAAAGCTACAAACTCACAGTCAAAAATCTCAAAGCATTCAAGGAAACAAAGTACCATTAGCAAGAGTCGGCAAACAGCAAAACTGAATCCACAGAGACATCAGATGTTGAAATGATCAAATATAAAGTACTATGTTTAATACATTTAAAGAAATAAAGGAAAGGATTAGTAGTATGACTAGAAATAAGAGGCTATAAAAATGCCCAAAAAGATTGGAAAAGAATTCCAACAGAATTTTTATCCATTAATCAATCAGTCAAATTGTTGAAATTAAAAACTCAATCGATGGCTTCAGCAGAAGTTTAGACACACTAAATATGCTACTAGACATCTAGGATATAGATCAAATAGACAACTGGAATATAGATCTGGAAAAAAATTATTTAGAATGCAGCTCAGAAAGACAAAGATAAGGTCAAAGAAATGTAAGAGTGAGGTAGGATTGAATGAATATGTTTTACACACATCTCAAGAAAATTATAGAGGGGAAGAAAGTAGGGCAGAGGTAATATTTGAAAAAATAAGAATTTTCCATAGATTCTGAGCTCCCCAAATGCCAAGAAGGATAAATAAAAGATAAAATTATATGGCAGTAAAGGCCCAATACCTAGTATGACTTGCAGAGATATTTTGGTCCCTGACCTTTGTCCTAGTTTCATGTCACAGGTTTAAGACCAAGCTGGGAGTGATTAGTAAGGATAACAGTCATACACCAGCATACTGTATTATACTGTACTGAACTTTGTGGTCATACTCTATATTATATAACACCAAGATTGTACATGAGATTGAGCTTGGAAAGGGAAGATATTTTTTGCAGAGAGTCTGATACGACACTCACTCACTTAGAAATTGCCATCTATAAGGAGACACTCTCACAAAAAGTGGGGTCCAGAAGCTCATATCTCTGTCTCTCTCTGCTGTGTGTTCTCACCGCACTGACTTCTATCTGTATTTTTTAGATAAGCCGACATCATCTAAATTATCCAAGTCTGTGTCTGGTTTGTTTATCAATCTGAACCTACTACTGATATTTATCAATACAGATCAATACAGTGGTCATGCATGTCATATCATTCTGCACCCACGCATATCATACTGCAATTACAGAACACAAAAGACAAAGAGAAAATCTTAAGAGCAGCCAGAGAGAAAAACACATTATTTTCAAAGGAATGATCATTGGAGTAACAACTGGCTTCCCAATATCAACAATGGAAGCCAAGAAGACAGCGGGAAAAAAACACCTTCAATGTATTGAAAAAAAATACTTAGCAACCTCAAAGTCTATACTTAGAAAAAAAAAATACATTTCAAGGAATTTCAGACAAACTAATTTTTCTTCTAACAAACAATCACTAAGGAAAATTAGCAAATACTGTAAGATCAAATAGTACATTTCAAAAATTGTGGAAATCAGGTAAAGTTGTTCTTAGAAGGAAATATTTAACCTTAAATGATGTGTTAGAGATAAGGAAATAAAGGCTAAGAATTAATGAGCTCAACATCTGACTTAGGAAGATAGGCAAATCCAGGCATCTAACCTCAACCCCCTGCCTTGCCACAATCCGAATTGTGAAAGTGAATTGTATCTAAGGGTACTTAGAGAGATCCAAATGTAAGTAGTGATGAAATTATTATTGGATGCCACACAGTCAAACATGATAGTGTATTTCCATGGTCCCTGAGGTTTTGGTTCTGGGGACTGGAGTGACAAGGATGGAGCCTGGAGTTGGAGAACGGGACAGGAGCAGAACCATCCCTTCCTGCCCCTTCCCTTAGGGTTGGGGGAGCCCTTAGATTCTCCTTGGGTTCCAACCTCTTTGAGCCCAAGTGTCCCACTGTGCTGGAGCCAGCAGAGGCCCAGCAGTACGGAGGCAGGATTCAGAAAAGCACTTACCAAATGCAGGAGACAAAATAAATGAAGCACATCCCCTGAGGGTTTAGATTCTCTTTTGGAGGTAAGTGTCACACAGGAAGGGAACCACACATCTCTCCACTCACGCAGGAAAGCTTCTATCCCTGGTCCTCTCTAAATAAGTGTGTAACTCTGCTGTCTGCCTCTGGATAGAATCCACTAGGGGATGAGGACCACCTGACATGATTCACAAAGTCTGGTGGCCAGAGTTGGCAGGGACTCTCGATTTGTCCAACACCCAACCCTGGGCATCTCGGTCTTGTGTCTGTCACTGATTGGCTGTGTAACTTCCCTGGGACTTCAGTCTTAATCTGGCTGATGATGTGACCAAAACTGAGCAGGGAATGTGCTTTGGTGGGAAGAGGTTATAAAAATACAAGGTGTTGGTTGTCACCAAAGTCTAGCTTCCTTTAGGAAGAATGTCTGGTAGAAAGCCCCTGATTCTCTATAGGCTGCCTACAAACATTCCTTCCCATCAGAGCCAATGATCTGATCCAACAATTTGCGTAAGAAATGAACTTAGGAAAACTTAATTCCGTGTGACCTTAGATAATTCACACCTCCCTGTGTCTCTAGGTTGTCACTCTTTTGTTTCCTGGTGCATTTTTTAAGATTTTTATTGCATGCCTGCTTGTTCTTGTTTTTCTCCACAGAATAAAGGGTTTGGATTAGAGGAATGATTCTTAACCTTGACTTCATTTAGAATCGCCAGGGGAGGCATTAAAATACACTGATGCCTAGGTCCCTCCCAGGCTGGTTGAATTAGAATCTCTGGGAGTAGGGTCTTGACTCCAGCATTTTTTTATAAGCTCCCCAAGAGATTCTGATGCGCAGTGAAGGTTTGAACCCCCAAACTGGACGATTATCTACAGTCCTTTCCAGTTCTCTGATTCTGTGACCCAGGCACGTATCAGGCTGCCGGTTGTGGCCCCCTGGGACGCAGCACAGATGAGTTGTCTGAGTCACATCACAATACTCTGAGTATAATCCTTTACCTTGGTCGACACTGGGGGTCATTACCTCATCCAATATCTACAAAACTGCCTACCAGAGCCTCACATCTGAGTCAGAAGGCTGGCCTGTAGGGTCCTTCTGGTATGTGAAGGCAGAGGAAACCCAGACCTACATTAACTAATAACAGAACTACTAAGTGCCAGGCACATACTTGCGTTAATTGCTAATTCTCACAACCACTTTTCCGTACAGGCTACATTACTTCCATTTTAAACAGGAAACAAGAGGCTCAGGGAAGTCAAGCAACTTGTCTAAAGCAATAGCTGGGTGAGAGATTCAAGCTCAGGTTCACCTACATTCAAATCCCACATTCTTTCCATTGTACCCACTTGGCCAGAGACGAGGCCGTGCATTGGGCCAGGACAGGATGTGGTTACCTACGGCAGAACCACCGGGGTTCGGCTGGGTCACTGGCTATCGGGGTCCCGAGAGAAGACCCTTAATCAGCTGAGTCCGATGGTCTGCTTAGCTCCAGGCCTCCCTGAGCGGGAAGACAGCGTTCTTGACTAACACACATCAGGCTGCCAGCCTCAGTTTGTATTTTTACAGTCTACTAATTAGGCCATTTTAACTAATTTGTTTGCATTTTGTATGAGCAAGTTGGGCTTTTGGATTGACTAATGTAATTGCAGCTGGTTTCTGCCAAATACAAATTACTCAGTCTAGTGTGGGCTAGAGAGAAAAGCAAATATTTAATAGACATCAATACCCTTGTAGCTTTTTAGTGGAGCCTTTTTTTCCCCTATGGAAAGTTGAAATAATTTCTCCAGCATCTGATTGAACTTTCATGTTAGGGAATTACTTTTTAATCATTGTTTTAAAAAAATAATGAGGCAAAGGCTTTAGTGGCTCTGTTCAGGTTTATCTCTGATCCCTTTACCCCTAAGCTCAGGAAACTTACGGGACTTTTCCATTTCCAGGCTGGATTTCCACAATCCTTTTCTGCTTGGGCTACTCCAGTGACTACCAACCAATCCACATCACAGACTGTCACAGCCAGAAGGGGACTGAGAGCTCATCTAGTCCAGCGGTTCTCCAAGTGTGTCCCTGGACCAGAAGCATCGGCATCATCTGGGAATGTGCTGGAAAGACAAATTCTCAAGCTTACTGAATCAGGAGTTCTGGGGGTAAGGCCAAGCAAACTGTGTTTTAACAAGCTCTCCAGGTGATTCGGAGGCAGGCTGAACTTGGAGAACAGCTGATTGCGTCCAACATGTCATTTTACAGATGAGGAAACTGAGGCACAGGAAGAGCCCATGTTTCTGGTCATGGCACGGACTGTGTCCGCTTCACTACTGCACACCCTCTGAGTTTAGCCCAGTGTGATAAGCACCCAGTGAATACTTGCTGAATGAATGATGGAACAGATGAGCTAGAACAAGAAACAAAGTCTCTTGATTCTATTTTACTCCACCAGTGCTTCTGTCGCTCTGAGGAACAATGGAAACCAGGGGAGGAACTCCTTCCTACTTCTTGCTTTATGAGAAGGGCAACAAGTGGGGCTTGAAACATTATATCTTGTGGCCTGGCCCTAAGGGGGATGGCAGCCTTCCCCTTAAGCCAGGGACAACCTGGCTCACCTGTCCCCGGCTCAGTAGATGACAGGGCCCATACCCCATGAGGAATTGTTTCTGTCTCTTTCAAAGACCCTAACATTGTCCGAGGCAGAACCAGACTCCCCTGTCTGGGTGTTTGATTCCCTGACCAATAACCTCAGCTCAGCTCATGAGCGGGAAGAATGAAGTTGAGATTGGATTTATGCAAAAGGCGATTTCTAAGAAGAAGATGCCACAAAGGTGAGTCCTTAGATTAAATTACTGGCTCCTGTGAAGCCAAAAAAAAAAAAAAAAAAAAATCCTGGTCCTCAAAACTTCTGATTGTGGACCTGGGGAGACCTGTTGCCTAGATCTGAATGAAGTACTCTCCACTCCCTTGATCCCCCAGGCGTGGCCTGTTGACCTTCTAGGAAATGAGAAGAAGAGAAAGGCAAACAGCGTCCATAGGTTTTCAAACAGACAAACAAGGGAATCTCCCAGGGCCATGAGAGAGGGTGCCTGTGTCCTTAATC
Source organism: Phoca vitulina (assembly GCF_004348235.1). Lineage (NCBI taxonomy): Eukaryota > Metazoa > Chordata > Mammalia > Carnivora > Phocidae > Phoca > Phoca vitulina. The sequence goes on along the minus strand of NW_022589715.1, from coordinate 48,098,707 downwards.
CTGTTAAATTCTTCTATGAACTATCTAAGCAACTAAAAGTACCAAGCCATGTGGATTTAGTCACTCAAGGAGCTTATGTTCTTCTAACCTCAAGTTCAAATGGCTCTCATGACACAGCTTCCCACATCCCTTGCCCCTGCTTGTCTACATGTCTCAACGGAGCCCTTGGAAAGATAGTGCAATCTTTTCAAAAACTCACAGCGTCCTCCCTACCATCCCTTGAGCACTCAACGTCTTCCTAGTTATTTCCAAACTTCCCTGAAACCTCAGGAAAGAACATGACAAACTCATTCACTTACGGGTAGTAGCAACTAATAAGAACTCCAACCTCCACCCCATAAAAGATTTAAGCTAAAGATTCCATACCCCAGTGTGAGCTCTTAGTTCCTAATTTGTTATAGACAATCTAACCCAGAACATTCTCTTCTGAGAACAAGTCCCCACCCACATAAGGACTCAGTCCTCTTGGTCAACTTCCAACCCAATAGAACACACAAACTCTCTCTCTAGGGAGTTTGGAGTTGGTCAATAGAAAACTGAGTTGGGGGGTCTGCTGGTCACGTTATGTGAAAATCTATAACCTCTAGAACTGAAGGGGCTTTGGTTCACTATGCACACAAAGAGGCAGAGAATGTCAATCAGCAGAGAGGCATGAACTAAGCAGAGGCAAGAGTGAGTGAGGGTGAGAATGTCCACTTCTCTTCTAGTCCCAGACCTTTCTGAAGCAAGTACTCCTGCCATTTGGCTCTGAGGTACAGTTGTATCCTTAACTGAATGTCCCCCATCATTTTAGTGATGCTACCTGGACTGGGTTTCTCTTGCTTCTCCTACTTACCAGGACACTCCTTGAGTTCCTCACAGGGCTGGGTCCTACAGAGGTGCCCAGTGATTCTTTGTGCAACATATGAGTGATGTCAATTCACACAAATATAGAAATGGAGGCTTTTACAGATTTTAGATTGTTAGACAATTAGATTGTTGAGCCTCTATGTGGCCAAAGACTTATACTTGTTGGAAGGGTCCCTGAGGTCTAGGAGACAGATAAGACAGTTACTCAACCCAAGAGACAGGAGGCCAAGACTAAAGGAGAAGAAAAGCCAAGGATGATACCAGGGAAAAAAACAGGAGAGCCCAGGAGATGCCCAAACCGAGGAATCTAGAAGCAGGTATCAAGGTTAGAGCTTGGGTGGGGCTTTAAGGAACAGGAGTAAACCCAAAACATCACAGTCTTTAGCATCTGGCCAAAGATGAACTTGGCTGGCACAGTTTTGGGTCGTACCAGTCCTTCTCCTTGGCTTCAGTTACCCTTTCTCAATTCCTTTGACTTTAAAACATTGATTGTAAAATCAATGTGAACTGTTGACGATGTCCTCGTTGGAACACATCTCAAACACATGCAAATCAACAAATTCTCCATTGACTACGGTGGGCAAGGGCTGATTTCTCTTTGGAGCACACTCCAGGGACTAGGAAAAGGTAGAACCTGAGTGAGTGAGCCATATTCAGGGATGAGTGAGTGCCTACAGGCTGATCCCCCCGAGAGCGGCATGGTGGTGGTGGACAGGTATGCGCACAGGGGAGAAAAATGGCAGGCTTTTTAGGTGGTGATCTGAAGGATGACCATATACTCTAGAAAGGGATGGCTAAGGAGGAAGGAGAAAGGACTCTTCCAGCCAGATGTCTCAGACACGTCTGAACCACCCCATTACAGCCAACATTTAGGAGCCAGGATTTATGATTCAGAATCAGGTGGGATTTTGTTTTGTTTTGTTTTGTTTTGTTTTCTTTTTGTTTTTGTTTTTTGTTGTTGTTGTTTTGTTTTGGGGGGCATGGAGGGGGAGGTGGGGAGAAGTCCTAGTGATTTTAAGTCCTGGAGGAGAAGCGTAAAAGCTATTATGGAGAAGGCTGAGTGTACAACTGGATTACAAGCCTGCATGGGGCGGGGTCTGGGGACTGGTGTGGGGGCACTGTCCCCCACTTAATTAGAGTAACAAATTGCTCATACCTGGCATACTCTCTGAGTAGGAAAGGAAGTAGCAAAAAATGGAATAAGAATCAGAATAAAAAAGAATTAGCCGATATCAGATGTTTTCTCCTTGGTTTCTGCTTGCCCAGGTCTGACTGGTATAGCTTATAATTAGTCTCTGCTTGCAGATGTGTGGTTCCAAAGACTTGTGGATTAAGGAGAAACTCTAGAATTTCTCAGTACCTGACAAGTTGTAACGTGAAGAGCTACACTTAGTCCATTAAAGATTTTTCACAGTGACATTTGAGTGCAGCTTGAGAAATATGCCACCTTGCCATTTATCATTTTCAGGGCACGGGTGTCGGAAAAGAGGTTGCTATGAAGAACAAAACAAAATGGATTGCATGTGTAGAGGTGAGCTGGCGAATACTGATAAATGTACTTCACTGAATGTCAGCAAATGTCACTTGAGAAGCCATTTGCAGCTACCATAACAGCCTCCCAAACCCAACAAAGAGTAGCAAAAACAGGCAAAATGAACTGGGCGTCTTGCTTCCACATGAATAAGCAATCAGCCCTCTCAGAAGTTACACCAGAAAGTTGTTAAACTTGATAGAAGAAGCTTTTCCACCCATACTGACACATGCTAGAGATTGCTACTGAGGGTTGGAGACCTCGTGAGGACATCAGCACCGTGGCTCGGGGAAGGACCCAATAACCCCTTCTGTCCCAGGTGGGTGCCTTCCTTTTGTGTGCAGAGAGACCTGCTTGTCTCCTAGGCCCGCTGGCTGGGTTTTTCCCGTCCCCTCCTCTTGCTGCTCTCGCTGATTCTGTGGACCCCTCCCCTGCTCCTGGTCTACCCTCCCTTGCATATGACCCGGGAGCGGTTGAAGATGTGATCTGGGCACCAGGACTTGGGGGTGCAGTCCTCACGTGCCACGTCAAGAGAAGACCCAATGTACTACCCTTGAGCCAGACTGGCCATCTCTTACTCAAGAAAGGGATTTTCAGTGTGTCCTCTGGTTAGTTTGAAAATGCGAGTAATGGAGTCAGCTTCTGGTTTATTCTTGGTGACGGGCACAAAACTTTGCCTACGTGTGATTTAGGATTTCTGGAAGCTAAGGCCAAGTTTTCTTCAGAATTCAGCTGGGGTCAAGGTGGTCCCCTCTTCCTCCTCAGCTCGGTGAGTCTCCATAGCTGACTGCAGAGAGGCAAAGGGGAAAGAAGATCTCCTGCTCAGGAAAGCTCTCCAGGGAAATGTGAGACTAATTAAAATAAAATTCCAGCCCCTGTTCCGTTTTTAATCTCTGGGGGCTCCTCCTCCTCGATATATACACACAGGGTCATCCAATACTTTTTTCCTCCTTTAGACCAAGAGTCTTACAGAGTAGCTGGAGTTTGTCTGCCTTGTAAATACACCACACGCACGCACAAGCGCATCACCCACACCAGCTGAGGTCAGTTCAGCTTTCACTGGAGCAATTCTGTGGTATAGGGCTCCCATACAAGCAGCCCTTTATTGAACATGCATCCCAGTCTCTGTCCCTCAGTGTGCCAGTGGACACACTTCCCACACTTCCCTCTTCACGCTCTTCTGCCGTATGTTTAGCTTGTGTATGGTGGAGCTGAATTCATTTTACAGCCCGGACAAAAATGGGCTCTTGGGAGAGCAAGCTTCCCTCTGATGAATTTGGAGAGATGGCACATGGAGGAGGGGTGGGAGGCTGGCTCCTCTTCAGCTGCACACATTGCAGAATGTTCCAGAATCCTTAGTGTTTCCTCCTTTTCAATTAGGTGCCCCCCATGGAAGGGCCTTCCCTTAGGTCTTGGGAACTCAAAAGGCATCTGTTTATGAAGACTGAATTGCCCTCACCTTGTTGACTTCCCTGCTTAGTTTAGGAAGAAACAGTGGCTTATTTAGAAAAAAAAAAAAAAAGGAAAAGAAGCAGCAGAAGAAAGGCAGATTTCTGGAGCAGAAGTGGAGGTGAGGGCCAAGTGGAGGGGGATGGAGACGTGGTATGTTTCGTTTGGGGTGGGAGCCTGGCACTGTTTTCTCAGCTGAGGCACTTTCTAAAGACCCAATGGGGATCGCATGTCCCAGGCCCAAAGACCTAATAAAGCATAAAAACACATTCTGAACAAAAGATAATATGGATGTCGATTTCCCCCTTTGCCAGGATTGTTCATTTTTCTGGTCATGGTAGTTTAAAATCTGTATCTTCAAGCTCCAACTAATAAGCATCTGTTTCCAGGAGAGAAAAAAAAACAAAACTGTTCATCATTGATTAATATCACCCAAATCCTGCCATTGCTGGAAGCCAGAGCTATGTGAAAACCTACCTTCCTGTTGTTGTGTCTTTAAAGAACGAAACCAAAAGTCCTATAGACGAGGGCAGCCAATATTTTCTCTGTCTCTTAGACGGGAAAAGGCGAAGCTAGGTTGGGTGAGCTACTTTATCCACCTGCTAATTAGTAGCACCATCAGGTTTCCTTGTTTCTAAGCCACAGGCCATTTTCAGTGGACTCTGCTCTGCTCTGTGTATAAAAACCTAACGAGCCCCCTTTCACCATTTTGCATTCTAGGTTGTTTGGAACAAAACATTAAATTGGTACCATAAGAGAAAGGTTTGTTAAAAATAGGAGACCTCTTAGAATTTCAATAATCCTCTCATTCTTGCGAGACTGTGAACAAGACTTCAGTAGAGGGAACATTTGCCCGTAGAGATATGTCCTCTGAGTAAGAACCCTCACTCCCTGGTATCAACAGGCATCATTTTATCAGCCCTAGACATCATCTTAACTTCAGCCTAACTGAGGAAGAGATACAACATTAACGGGGGAGAAAAATAAGAGAGGTTCAAGTTAACACAGCAGGCAGGCCATCCTAAAAAGAAATGTTTAGAGGAATTTATTATCAGCCTTCTAAATAATTTCATTCATTTAAGGAAGCACTTTTAAATGTATGTTATGTCAGACCTGTCACTATATCTTAACTGGATACCAAATTTGCTTCTATGTCATTCTCCTCACCATCTCAAATCATACTCAACTCCCTAGGCTCAGCTCAAGCCCCACCACTTCCAGGAAGCCTTCCGAGATTTCTCCCATGCTTCCCTCCAGTGTGCTCCCAGCCAGGACACCCACAGAATAGCATTGTTCCATGCTATTGACCTGTGGATGTTCCTCTCCCCCAACAAGTATCAGCTCCCTGAGAAAAGGGCCTCTATCTTACTTATCTCAGAGATGGTCTTCCCTAATATGCTCCTTGAAAGGGGATTTATAGCAACTGAAAGCAGGGTTATCTTTCACGCACTTGAGATTTAAACCACCTTGGTTTAAATATATGAGAAACAGCCTTCTCCTCCTTGGCTATTGGTAGTATTCAGCATTCAGTGAAGGGGAAAGATGTGGATGAGGGAGAGGTAAGAGGGTGTCCTGTCTAGGTAATATGGGCCCTCTCAGCAGTGGAGGCAAAATCAAGAATGGGTATTTGCGTTCAGTCAAAGAAGATGGTAATTGTGTAAATCTGGTCTCTGCTGGCAGGTGTCACCCTTTCTGATACACTTTTAAAACAGTTTTCCCCACCTCTGTGTCAAATACGCTTTAGAAACTTGGGGGTAGACTCCTCATCCACATATATTGGGCTAGAAATGGGGAGTGTTCACATTTTCTTTTCTAGAACTGCCAGCACTGGGGCATCCAAGCTTCTTAGTACACTAATTTTCGTTATTTCCCTGAAGGAAAAGTAGGAATCATTGCACTATCCTTCCTTTATCTGTGCCAAGTAATCACCGGGGAGAGAATACCCACCGCTTCCCCCAAAAGAGTACAGCGAATTTTACTGTTGAAAACGAAGATTTTGCGTGGGGGTTGCAAACGTTAATAACTTTTGATGGAAAGACTTTCTTTTTTCAATCAGGAATTCAAAGATGCCTTTTGTGCCTTCTAACACCTGTTGTTTTCATATAGGCCTTTCAGGGAAGCACCTTTCTTAAAATTTTTCTGTCTTCTTAGAGCAAAAAATCCCCCGAAGCAGGCAGAATGCATCGCGTCTGAGTTGAAAGTGGGGATGGGAAAAGCTGGGTGGACAGTCCCTTGGTAAGTGCGCGGAGTCTAACAATCTGGTGTAACTATTATTTTTTTTCCTGTTGGGCCCTTAAAAACACACACACAAAAAAAAACCTCACCTAGCATAATTCAAAATAACCTTTCTTATCATGCTAAATGTTTCGTTTCAGTTCCTGTAATATTTACTTGTTTCCCTACTCAGGGGGAAAAAAATCTGTCTCGATTTTAAGAAGAAAAAGATCTTTAAAGTTTCTAAATGTAAGAATTGTTCAAAAGTTCTTTCCCTCTCAAATCGGCATCCAGAAAAATATATTTACACATTCACTTCCATCTGGTGTGAGAGCAGAATTGCCGCTTTTGCTCAAAGGAGAAAGTTTTTGAAATGACACGAATCTATGTATGTGCGTATTTTTAGAATTAAGACGCTTGTATTCACTGTCGTGGTGGGATTTCCTTCCAGGGGAATCTGCCATGGGGGATGTACCCCGTCAAGGGAGCATTTAAAGAAATTTTAATATCCAAACAAAAGCAGTATTACCGTTGCCCTCCACTCCCACCCCCAGAGGAAAAACAATTAATAATTTGCATATGCTCCTGACACAAATTAAAGACAAAGGGCCCCTCGCAGACTGTGGTTAACACGCAGCCCTCAGCAAGCTGCATTTGCCCCAGCCCAGCACTGTTCTTGCTTTCAAATGAGTAACATTAAGCTCGATAACTAAAAATAGTGGTTCTGGGCCCTCTGGCCTAGTCCCACGGTAGAATCCTGTGTCCCCAATCAGAAACATCTCTCAATCTCTCCACCAGCTTCTAGGCAAAAAGAACGTATAGTTCCAAGGGGAAAAAATACGTATATACTTTGCCCTTTTTATTTTAATGGCCAAACATTGTAATGCTAGCTAAATAGAAATTCTTGTCTGTTAATAGGTTCCTTTAGTTTGTAATAAATAGGAATGCTAATGACTAAAATTTGGTATTTGGTATGCATTAGCTTTTGTGAGCTTTTCTTTACAGTCCTCATTGACATGCAATATGGCAAGCTTCCTTTGAAACATATTTATAAAATAACTACAGTATAATTAAACCAACAAAGCCATCTTTTAAGTAAGCTTAATAGCTTGGGTCTTTTTTCACCTCAGTAAAAATTTATTTTAAAAAGAAAAATAGTTATGCCTCAATCCCACTGTATATTTTATTCTGTGCATCTAATATTTCCTTTGCATCTACAATCTATGCATATCTAATTCTTTCTGACAACTATGATTACTAATAAAGTTCTCATGAAAGATATGCTTCATAGCTTCTTCAACAAGAATAATGTTTTTTTGTTAATGGAAATTGTAACATATCTTGACAGATACAATACAGAAGATGTGCTTTTTTTCTTAATTGTTAATATTGCTGTGCTGAACACACAGGAGCAGATCAACAGATATGGCAGGTAATAATCAGAGTGGATGCTATTTTGAACAAAGTAACTAAAAATATTTTATTGATATAAAAGCAATAGATAAATAAAAGCAATTATGTTTAATTTTGCTTTCGGTATGCGAACAGTTTTCGGTGGCGGTTGCCGCCGCTGCTGCTGCGGGCGGTGTGTTTAGCAGAGGAGGCGGCTCCGGAGCGCCGAGTGCTCGGCACAGAAGCGGCTCAGCCTTCTCGCAGCCGAAGGGTCCTGCGAGCCGCCCTCTCTCCGCTCTCCGCCGCTACAGCCTCCCAGGGGCTCAGGGCCCGGCCGCATGCGAATTCGCAATGCGCAGTGGCTCAAGTTCACCAAGTTTTCCTCAGTTTTGCAAACCGTTGCCCCATCGCCAAGCCTCGCGGTTTAGGAGCACAAGATTTCCAAAAAGGAAGAACTCAAAAGACACCAGGCGCAGGACCGGAGCAAGTGGAGCGGGCTCTGGCCGCTTCTGCGCCTCCCGGACCCCTGCCCGCTCCGCTCTGCCCCACGCGCCTCGCTCCCTTCTTTCTCTCCGAAACTCTGTCCTCTCCGCCGAGGGGCTGCCAGGCCCCCAACCAACCCCCCGCGCGGAGAATAAACACAGTTGACATCACTGTTATAATCTTTATTTAAAAAACTGTTTCCAAGGTTACAAATTACCGTGCCTCGAATGCAACAGGTTCCTCCGAAGCGGTATCATTACAGATTAACTGTAATGTGCAGGATTAGAATAAAAGCATAAGGGATTAGGTAAAAGGGGGGACGCTGGAGAAAGGACGCCGGAGCGCATCTCGACGAGCCGGCGGTGGAAACCGCGTAGACGCTCGGCGTCCGGGCGCCGGGGCTCGCCGATCTGTAGTCCGCTCGGCGGCTCCCGGGCGCCGGAGCGGTCAGGGGCGGCGGCCAGGGAAGGGTCAGCGCGGCCGGAGGCTGCGGGGCGATCCTTCCTGGGCGCCAGGGACTAGGGACTGGGCCCCCGGACTCGGGCAGGCTAGGGGCCCGGAGGCTGCAGAGGCGGAGGCTCGGGCAGGCCTCTGACCCGGCGGGGGCCGCGGGGAGTGCCGCGCCCGGGACACGGTTCCACCGCCGTGCGAAGCAGCCGGAGTGCAGCGACGGGGACAGCACGCCCACACGGGGGTCAGCGGGCTTATCGGTGTTGCTGACCCCGCCTTCAAGGTCCAGGCCTGATGGGGCCCCTTCCGGCGTCCTCGTCTAGCCCCCACACGGCCGCCGCGCTCTTGCCGGGCTGGGGCTGGGGGCCAGGGCCCGCCGGCCGCTTCGCAGCCCAGCACTTGGGCCTTGGCCGTCCGCCGAGGCCGTGCGCCCCATTAGGCCACGTCCCCGGTCCGCCCGACCCCTGCCCCGGAGCTCCAGAAAGGCCCCAGAGCTCCTTCGCCCCCTCGCTCTGCTTCCTGTGGGGCCAGGGCTCGCCGTGCTGGCCCCAGCCGGACTCGGGCCTGCCTTGGGCCACGGCCTTGGGCGGCGGACGCAGCCCCGAGGGCTGTTTGCGTGTCCCGGCGGAGAGCGCGGGGCTGGAAAAACAAACAGGGCGGGCGCGGAGGCTGGGGGGCGACTGGCTGGGGGCTGGAAGGAAGTGCGCAGTGTGTCAGGAGAGCCGAACAAAGCCCTCACGGGAGCCCCGTCACCCCGCGGTGACCCCGGGCCCGCCCCGCTGAGCCGCGGAGCCCCGGGCCCTAGCCTCGGAGCAGGCCGCGCCGCTCCGCCGCCGCGCGCCAGGCCTCCGGGCCTCCGGGCCTCCACCGCCGCCCGAGCCCGGGCTCTCCTTGGGTCTGGCCTGCCGAGCCCGCGGCCGGCCCAAAGGCTCCGAGGATCGCTCGGGCGGTAGCCACCAAAGCCAAAAGTGCGAGGCTGGGGACGGGGGTGACTCCATGCCGAGGTCCTCCGTAAGGAAACGGGGTGATTCCGGGGCTGCTAGAGCCACAGCTCTGCCAGCAGCCCCAGAGGGGCTGAGTGGGCTCCCAAGTGGACCACCAAATTCGCCGAGGTTCCTGCTTCCAGGAGAAGGGCCCCGGCTGAGGAGGCGGCGGGAGGGGACTGTCGCAAACAGCTGTTCCTCATACATATTTCATTACACAATCAGATAATGCGTCCCACCACCTTCTCAATTATTCACAGATAAACATTTTCAAGACGTTTTGACATCTGTCTTAGTGCCTGCTATTAATTTAGTAATCACTGTAGTTAAAAATGTATGGGATTTTTGCCGTCGGAGCACCTCCTCTCGGGCGCGCGGGCCGTGTTGGGCTGCGCCTGGAAGCCTGGGCCCTCAGGAGGTGAAGACACCTTTGGAGGTGAGACGCCCTCTCCAGCGCATTGACGCTGTTAATGGACGGGATTAAAGGGGTATCTGGTTATTTTATTTTCTTGTCGAAGGTGGTGGTTGTCCCCTTCCCCAACCCGCATACACCGCCTCCCCCCCCTCCCGCCCAGCCTGAGACCCGACAGCGAAGTTCAGTCCTTTGCCCCGGGCAGCGGAAATGGTTAGCTTCTATCTAGGCAGAGGGTTTCTGCGGAGGAAGAGGCGGGCAACTCCACTGGGCTCATTTGGAGAGGGAGACAGAGAGAGAGAGAGAGAAACAGAGGCGGGGTGGGGTGAGGGGGAGAGAAAGAGAGACAGAAACTCACACCATCACTAAGAATTGCTTACAACAACAACAAAACTAAAAACACGGTGCTCTCCTCTCAAGAGGTCACAAACCTCCGCGGTTTTGCCCCGAGTCCTGTGGCTCCGGCAGAGATGACCAGGGCTTTTAGGAAACACAGAGAAACATAAATTCGCTCCAGCGACTGTACATGGGGCATTTAGGGCTCTGAGAAACCGAGCTGCTTTTCTTCTTGAATGATGAATGTTGCAATGACTTTACTTACCTACGCGTAATTTTATAAATCACACAAGTTGAGTTTGAAGAATCTTGTAGAATTAATTGGTAAGCAAGAGCAAACATCTTTAACTCTAAAATGCTGTTTGTTATGTATTATTAGAAAGGCTCTAAAGAAACTACCCAAAGAGGGGAGAAATGTCCCCAAGGTAAAGGAGTTTGCTTCTTTGTGCCACAAATCTCAGCTACAGGGAATGGCAGTCACTCTGGGTTTGGGAGTGACGGTCTCCTTCTTATTCATTTCTCTCTCTTTCTGTCATAGTCTCTCTCCGAGGTGTGTCAGCAGGTGGACTCTTACTAGGGAATAAGGAAAAGCAAACCTGGGGAAAGAAAAAGGTCTTGGAAGAAACTGCCCTTCCAAGGAAGATTGAGTCTAAAATGATTTAATGATTTTCACTCTTTATTGTTAGAACATCTACAAGAACACACTTACTACAATTTCCAGGAATCAAGTGTATCTTTGGGAAAAATTCAAAGGACACAGTGTTTATCCCCCAAAGGAAAGAACTTCTTCCCTACTCATACTCCTAAGCCCCCTCCATTTCTAGGGCAACTACATTTGTTTAAAAGTGTCCTCCTGCTGTGTTTTCCAGATGGTTCATCTCTTCTTCAGGAGACAGTCCTTCCTCTGCCCCTTGGAGGGTGGTCATCCGACTTGCTGGCCCAGAACGTCCTCTTTTTTCCTTTTTTTTTTTTGTCTAAAAGAATCTCCCCAAACTCACCCTCTACTTTCATAGAAAGAGAGAGTCGGGGAGGGAAGTGTAAGGGAGGGCACCATTCATCCATTGTGCCTGCCTCTTCTGCAGTGAGACCTCGGTGGCTACTGTCTGGAAGGTTCACCCGAACTAGGCAGGCAAACGGAGTTGAAACCACAAACAAATCTGTGCACTTGTTTGGGCTTTCTAGGAGAGCTGCTCTGAGAATCACTCCCTCCTCTTCAATCCCTACCCCCAATGGGCCAGGACAGGGACTTCTGCCTGGGACAGGGGAGGAGGGGGTCAGAACTTCCCAATATCTCACTAAGAAAAGTAGTTTAATAAAAATAATACGGTGTTCTTTAGAGTGTTCTTTTGCAGAATTATTTTATACAAAGGGGACTGGGCTGGAAGGGAAGGCAGGAAGGTGTGGAGCTGAGCTAACCTTTTTAAAGACTAAATTTAGCATAAGAGGAGTGGTAGGGGCAAAATCAGGGCCCTCCCACTTCATGAACCTGATTAGAGCCCAAGGTTTGTATTAGGTATTAGGTGCACATTAGGTATTAGGTGCTCACCGAGCGATGCACCTATGCTCTCCACCCCATCCTCCTTCAGAATGCAATCTCCTAAACCAATAATAATAACAAATAAACCATCCCGGTCCAAATGAACCTTTCCTGGATTGCCTTCTTCTGTGCGTCTCCAGCCCAGCTGGGAGGAAGGGAAAAGGGTCAGCTTTGGGGTGGAGGAGGTGCTCTTTGTAGTCTCCTGGACTTGACCTGAAACCTTTCACCCAGTCGGCTCAACAAAGTTTTTCCCTCGGGAGGCAACGTCCCTCTAGCAGGAAGCTTCGAAGCCTGCATCCTCCATCCGCCCGGCCCTCTCTCCCTACGTATGCCCCTGTGGCTGGGGTCACTCTGCAATGGCACTGTGGCTTTTGTCAGCATCTGGACAACTGGGCCGTGCGCTGGAATGATTCTGTCTGTGGACACTTCTTTTTTCCTCAAATTCTGTTCTTTGTGTTCCTCTAATTCTACCGTGTGTATTCGGATACAACTGCATGTACGTTCCACGTACCGTCAGGTGACTCAGCTTAAGCCTGACGTGTGCAACCCACTGGATCTGCTTGGGGAGGAGGAGGTGTGCAAATGCAAACTCGGGGCTTTGGGTGGGATGCGAGGTTAATAGGGCTTCCTAGCCCTGGGGCCCTCTAGGCCTCTCTTACATCTTCATCTGCCCAACTTCTTCACATTCCAGGAACTGGCAGACCCTCCGACGATCGATCCTGACCCTTGCTCCCTTCTGGAAGGGTCGAAACAGCATCTGGGACGTGTCTCGGCGAATTTTGGCGGGGCCTAGCCAAATGGGGGGGAGGGGTGGAGACGGGGTCGCTAGGTCGCCTCGAGGCTCGAGGCCACACCCCACCTCCAGGCCACCAAACGGACGAAGGAGCCCCGGGATCCCGGGGAAGGTTCAGGACCCAACAGTGGAAGTCCCGGCGCCTTGGCGGGGAGCGATACGCGTGTTCGGGGGCGAAGCTCTCCACCTAGGCCTCGGGAGAGCAGCCGTATTTGTAACTGGGAACTTGCCTGGGCCCGCCCCCTCGGCCCCTCCTCCCGCCCCCACCTCGGCGCTGGGAGCTCAGCCTGCTGCCGGAGCGCGGGGCCTCGCCACCCCAAGCACCCTGGACCACGCCATCTCTTAGAGCCCTTGGAGTGGCCTAGAGGGCTGGAGCGGGGAGAAGGGTGGCCAAGGTCGTCCTGCATCATTCCAGCGACATATACCTCTGTTGGGAGCCGCCTTGCGAGCCCGCTCGCCTTCGGGGGCCCGCTAAGCGCTGGCCTGGGGCGTGCAGGGGTGGGGATGGGGGTGTGTGCGTGCTTGCCTGCGGCTGCAAGCGATTCTCAAATGGAGCGTGCGGGGACTGGTGCCTTCCTGGAATCCTGTTGATGTGTTTTCTCATGAGCGTGAGGGAGAAAGATGCGGACTTGCGTCTAACTTCAGGTCAGTTTGTTCGTAAAAGGCCATTGTCAGTCCGTCAGTCGGTGGGTCTGTCTCTCCTGCCCAATTGCATAAAGTGAGGCCACTTCTCCCCCACCTTCCACGCAGCCTCCCAGGCCCGGCCAAAGGTCTAAGGCCCGGGGGGGGGGGGGGGGCTGAGGCCTGGCGGGGTGAGGCCCTGAATGTGTGCCCCGTGTTTTGATCCTAAGGCCCAAGATGCCCAGGTGCCCACTCGGGGTGAAGCTATAAAACCTACATGGGAAAAGGGGAGTCAGAGAGCTACCCCCACACCCAATGCAGGTTGAAGTTCCAATCTCAGCGAGCGTTGGACCTGCCGACCCAGCCGGGGATCCAGATTGGTGGCGGCGAAGGAAAGGGGGATGGGGTAGTTAGGTTGATCTAGGATGGAGGTGGAGATGGCAGGAGGGGAAAAAAGAAAGAAGACTGGGTGGGGTTGTGGGGTGGGGATGTGGAGCGGGGATGGAGTTGGGGCAGACTCAGATAGCAACGGCTTTTCGCCCAGCTTTGGGGAGGTGCGTCGGGCTGCGCCTTACCAACCCCCCACCCCCACCCCTGGAAAATAAAGCTAATGATGTAGTAATTTAGGAGGGGTGAGGGGCTGGGCGAAAGGAGGGAGGGAGGATGGGGAACGCGCGCCCCAAGAGCGAAGGCAAACAGCTGTGGAGGCGCTGCCCAGGGCTCAGGCTTCCCAACAGGTTAGCTAGACGGGGATCCACCCGGCATTTCGAAGGAAAGGGGGGGGAGGCTGAGCGAGAGGGGGAGAGAGCCTCAGAAGAGGACAGAGGGAGGGAGGGAAAGAGAGAGAGGAGCGAGAGCGCGCGCCGCGCGGTTTAAAAGGAGACACTTACACTTCCTAATGAATATTTATCCGCCGCTGCTTCCTGCTCCCGGCTTCCCTTACCTTTCCGCAGGTAAGATCTTCCCTGAGCCGCAGCCCTGGGGGCCCTCCCAACTCCCCCAGTCATTCTCCGGGCACCCGTGGCCGGGCGGAAGGGCTCTTGACAGCCGCGGAGTGGGGGGAGTAGGAGGGCGGCTCCGCTCGCGACCCGGCTTGGGAGCTGAGGCTCGCGACCCCGCACTTGCAAGGACCGCGTGCGTGGGCAACCTGTGCGGAGTGGGTGTGAGTGCGTGTGTGAACGTGGGTGACAGAGAGAGGATGTGCGCCCGCGAGCGCGCGCGCCTCTGTTTCCCGCGCGCTCCGAGGACATTTTCCGACTTTTCACTCGGACGCCCAGGATTTCTTGCCTTTGCCTTTCTCCGCTTGCCCCTCCTCCCTCCACTCGCCCCCTGCAACTCCCCCACCCGGGGCTGCCAAGAAGCTCTCCTCCGGGCTATTGTACAGCTGGCGCGGGCTCCCCCGGGCCCGATCCCGGGTCTCCCATAAAAGAGGGTGTATAGTTGGGTTTCTGCCGTAACCCCCCACACAAAGGCCGCCGGGCCACGGGGTCCCCCGCCCCCTTCCTGTCGGCTCTGCTCTTGAGATGCTGCGGCGCGTCCTCCCCTACCCAGCCTCCCCCGTCCCCCCGCTCCCTGCCGCACACACACCTTGGGGTATCAGGGCTCACAACGGAGCTAAGGGTGATTGGTACCTAGGGGTACTGGGTGGAGCTTCACGGGGCCCGCCAGCCAGCAGTCCTGGGCTGGAACTGGGAGCCCGAGGACTCCCAGGGAGAGGGCGCCTCTCACCACCACCACCATCACCACCTTCCCCGCCTTCACCTGAGGAAGGAGCACAGGGAATTCGGGGAGGCCAGGGGGGAACCTGGTAGGGAAAAAGGAAGGAGGCCGGGGAGGAGCTGATGGAGGAGCAGAATTTTTAAATGGACTTACCCGGCCACCTGTTGGGAATCCATTTGGGGTCAGCCGGCTCCGGAGCTGCTCGAAGTGGACACACAAAATCAAAAGCCGAAGTTGGAAAAAGAAAATTCTTTCTCTGGCCTTCCCCTGGCGCTGCCAGTTAGGCTAGCAGCTCTGCGCTAGAGTTAGGCGGCTGTAGAGCAAAAAGCAGCTTTGCCAGGTCTCCCGCTACCCCTCTTCCCCCCTCATCCCACGGCTCCGAGGCCGGGGGCTCTGAGCCCGCGGACTCGGCGCTCAGGGCCCAGCGCCGGCCGTTCGGCTTAAGCCGGGACCAGCTTTCTAAGCCCTGCTCAGAAGTCAAGAGCCTCAGCAGCGCCGCCTCAGCGCGGCCTTTCATGACGCGGTCGCTCCTTATTCTTGTGCCTCGGCCTCTCTGGTCGCCCCCGGACAAAGCCACCGGAGCCCGGCCGCTCCTTTCCGGCTAAATCCCCTTCGGGGTCAATGCGCTACCAGCACCGGGCCGCGCGCTTCTCCTGCCAGCCGTGTGGCTCTTAAAGAGCCGTACCCCCCCTCCCTCCGTCCTGCGCGCTCCCCCGACCCCCGCCTCCCCGCCCCTCTCCTCTGGATCTAGCCCCCCACGCCGACGCCTTAGGTCCCTGCTGCCCCGACCGAAGCCTGCGGACTCCTAGCCCCCTCCCTTCACCTCCTCCCCTGAGCAGTTGGTGGGCCTGGCCTTAGGGCCATAGGGCTGAGTTTTACCCCCCGCTTCAGGTCCACTTTCTCTCCAACATCGTTCATTCCTCGCTCGCCTGCTCCTACCTTTGCCCTTTGGATGGATCAAGGCCCAGGCACCGTCTTGCCCGGTGCAGAGATGATCCCTAAAGATCGTCAGTTTGGGCTTGAGTTAGGGGGTCCCGGGATGGGAAATGGGGCGGGGCATACCAGTTGAGCTTGGGGAAAGAAAGGGAAGAGGAGCAGACCAGGGGGACTTAGAAGGCTCTCTTATCCCAGGGCCTCGCTGGCCTTTTGGCAGAGGGTGAGGGCTGGCTGGGTGCCACTCATTTCTAGAGGTGGCCACCCTGGAATGGGGTCCTGAAGTTACCAACCTGGCCAGCCTGCTGTGTACTTGAGGGATTATGGGCTTGTGATAGGGGGCACCTCCAGAAGGCCTGGAACGTGGATCTGAGAGAAGCCTGCTTCCCAAGCCCCAAAAGTAACCCTTAAAAGCCCAAGAGCTGGGTGTGTAAGGAGGGACCTTGAGTGACAGCTGTCCAGGGAAATGGGTACGGGAGGAGAGAAGGAACAGAGAGGGAGTACTCCTTTTTCAGAGGACTGAAAAACAACTTCTAACTGGGCTCCTTAGATTTGCTGGCCGACCATGTCACTTGTCGCACTGAGAAAATGGGAAGTAGATGGTGGCTTTGGTCCCCCTACCTTACAGAGTTCTCCCTCTCTTCCTCCTCCTCAAGCCTGTTTTAGTCTCATCTTGCCCTAGCAGCCAGTTGGTCCTGTACAGGGTGGCCCTGCTTAAATGCTTTCTTGAGGTTTCTCAAGGACTGGAAGCATGATTAAAGAGAGACCTGAGAAGGCTTGGTTTTCTGGGGCAGGGGAACTGGGACAAGGTAGGCTAGAGCATGTTGCCTTTCCTAGTGCCAATGGAGTTTGACTGTTTGGGGTCTGGGATGGAAGGGCAATGATAGTTTGAAGAGTTGAGTGTGCCCACCCCTTCTCAGATTCAAGCCCTAGCACACCAGTTCTGGCTGTCCCAAGGGGATCTCTGCAAAGAAGTAACCCGTCTCCTGGGCAGTGGAGCCCAAAGGAACTTGGGTAGGGAGGAGGATGGAAAACTGAGCCTCCCCTGGACATCTGCCCTCTGCCACCCCAACACTAGTCCAGATGCTATCTTTAAGGAACTGGGGTAAATGATCTGAAATTGGCCCTCTTGGGAGAGGTTGGTAGTGCACTCCCTGGACTAGAACCTGAGGCCACAAGTCTCCTCCCCAGCCCCTATCACTCACGACCCCCAAGTCTCCCACCTCTCTCTCTTGGGGCTGGATCAGCACAGCCAGCTGGGAACGGTTTGTGCCCACTCTCCTGGGCCTGGCAGTGGGAGGTGCCGTGGCCCAAGACAGAGCCAAACTTCTCTTGTTTGAGGATGTGGGGGGTGGAGGGGCCTTCTGCGGGCGGTGGGGCTCATTAGGCAGAGTGGGGTGCCGAGAGGTGCGCAGCGTCGGCCCCGGAGGCCGCCTTTGAGCCGTTGGGGCAGCTTCATTAAGCGGCGCTAACAAGGCATACAAATGCCGGGCCCAGCAGCTTTCTTGCAATGCCGGGGCCTTAGCAGGGCGCCAAGCTAATGAGGGTCACTCAAAGGGGCTGATCAAATATTCAAATTTCCCCGCACGCCAGGAACTTTTATGTGCGGAGAAAGTTGAGGCAACTGAGCTGTGTTTACTGTCCCGGGCGACAATTGCTCCGAGCGCGCGGGTCCCCGGAGGCTAAGGCAGGGGGCGGGGGCGCAGGGAGGGAGTAGTTGTTGTTGTTGTTGTTGTTTTTCATTCAAAGGAAAGTAATCGGGGTCCTTGAAGGGCTTCGCGGCCTCCCCGCCTACGTGCTTCACTCCCCTGCGCCCTCTCCGCTGCCCGCGCCGAGCGCCTCAGTTTGGAGCTTGCGGGGAGGCCAAAACCGCGGGCCACCGGACCAGCCCCCGCCTCCCGAAGTCCTGGGGGCCGGAAGGGCCGTTGCCCCCCAGGACAAACCGGCCTCACGGAGCTGAGCAAGGCCGAGTGGGTGCAGTTGCTCCAGCCGGGAGGCTTGCGGACCTCTTGGCTTTCCCGGTAACGCCAAGCAAAGAGTGAGTCTCTCAGGCACCTCTCCTGGTGGAGTTGAGACTGCTGGGGTTGGGGCTGATTTTGTAAATAAATGCCCAGTAGGTCCTAGTACGAGAAAGACACTTGCCAGCCCAAACGCCCTTTCTCCCCGCACCACCTGTACGCAGTCCTGCCGGTTGCCTGGCCCAGGATTAAAGCAGAGACGGTGGTGGCAATTTTGTGACCTCGGCCTGTAGGGCTCCAAGTCCCAGATCCGGGAGTCTGAACGGCCAGAGGGCAGGGAGACCTACAGGCCCGGCGGGCTGACCCATTCATCCCAATCTCCACGCTCTGAGAGACCCTGGTTGCTGGCGCCCCCTTCGGCGCCACCCCTCCAGTTGTCCCCCAGGCTCAGCTCCCTTTCCTCAGCTGCCCACTGCCTCGAGCCCCCAGAGCGGCGGGAAAGGCGCCTGGGCCCCGGAACCCGAGGTCCTTCTGCTCCTACGCCCCTCCCCAACGCCCAGAGCCTGGGAATTTGGGAGGGGAAGCTTTGGTGCTTCATAGCCCCCTCCCCCACACGACCAGCACTCCTAGACCGGGACCCCACGGAGCCTGCGCTCCCAGCTCCACCGGGAGCTCGTCCAGCCATCCTCGCCGAAGACCGGCCGCCCCGCCTCCCCTTCCTCCCCGCCCTCCCCAAGCTCTCGGGACTCTCAACTTACGGGCTCCCGGCTGCGGGCGTCGTGCTTCGGGCCAGAGCGGAGAGGCGCTGGCGGTCGCGGGGCCGCGAGGTGGGCTCCGTGGGCGGCGCGGAGCTGGGTTCTGCGGGGAGCCTCTGACAGCCCCGGGCTGGCCGCCCGCCCCGCGGCGCCCGGCCCTGTCCCAGCGCACAAAGCTGCGCGCCTCGCAGCCGCCCTCCGCCCGGCTTTGCACTCCCGAGTCGCGGCCGCCAGCCCAGCAGGCGGGGTGCGGCGCGTCGGCAGGAGCCCCGGCCGAGGCTGGGGGCAGGGTGTCGCCGAGCTGAGTCGCGGCCCCACTTGCCTCAATTCTCCTTGAGTGGCGACGGTTTTCGATTTCAGCACTTTCGGCAGAGCCCGCGGCACCTGCCCAGCCTCCCTCCGGGGCTGGCCAGGCAGCGGCGGGGAGAGCCCAGGTCGCCCCCACCCGGAGGCGGGGGTTGTGGGGACGGGGAGGGGACTGGCTGGGTTCACCCGCCCGCCCGGCGCCTGGGTCCTCGGCTCCAGGGGATGCAGTTTCGGGGTCACGAGCTGCTTTCAAAAAGTTGAACACAATATTCGGAAACCCACCCGTAGGAATTCTCCCCCCACACGCGGCACAATACCCACTCCCTCCCCTTTTTCATTCCTTCCTCCCCCGCTTCCTCCTCCTGCCCCTTCCCCCTCCCACCCCTCAGCCTATAATCCTTCCCCTACGAGAGAAAGGGATCGGGAAGAAAAGATGAAGCGTCTGTTTTTGTGTCCCAACCTTAGGGCTCCTTCTGGGCCCGCTGTGAACGACCGCCCAGAGCTTCGAAGCTGAGCGGAAAAGGACTCACGGTTGGGAGCAAGCTACTTGGAGGGAAGAGATCACCCGAAGTGGGCCTTGGCGGGTCTTCCCTTTGAGCGAATATTTCCCTGCCTCAGTCACTGGGTTTAGGACCGCCGACCCTCGGCTGCCAGGGGCGGAGAGGGCGGGTAGCGGGCCCCCTCGCCCAGCCCAGAGCCTCCCTGCCAGAGTAGAGCCTCCGTCGTAGCTTGCACTTCTCTGCCCAGGAGGCCTGGCTCTGCGGGAGTCAAGGCCTAAGCAGGGCCTGAGCTTGGATTTAGGGGTGGGACACTCACAGCCCCAGTCACGTTAGGTTTCCCATTTAAATTCTCTCTCAATCTCTTTCTCTCCTTCCTCATTGAGATCTCCAAAGTGGTGTGGACTCCGCGCCTTGCCCCCAGATCTGCATCGGAATGTAGAAAAGATCTTTTTTTTTTTTTTTTTTTAAAGAGTTTTGAATTCCTCAATGATTTTTCTTCTGGAAAGGCAGCTTAGGATAATTATTTCAGCTTTATTGAGGGCAGATTAGTTGAAGTCTGGACGCTGCGTTTCAATACGCGTTGTACACGGGCCGACAATGTGGGCATTGTTGGCTACTGTGTGTGAACTCATTCAAAATATACACTTTTTAACACCAAACCGAGTCCTGTCTAAATATACACAGTGCTCAGGGGAAAGACGTCTCTGACCCCGACAAATCTGCGTAAATCACACTTCCATAGTTACAGAAGCCTCACAAAGGGAGGCCCGGCTAAAGATGCTGATTACATCTTCTTAAAAGCAACATACCTTAGAATAAATACCCATACCGGCCCTGGGTCGGGGAGGTTGCAGTGGCCAGAGGGAGGGAGGGCTCTCTCTATTCTATGGGCCTTTTGGGGTCTGTTTTAGGTTTGTCATGTTACTTTGCTTACATAAATTTGTTTTATTATTTTTTCTTTAGAATATGAACAAACACGCAATGTTCAGGCCTATCCGATTCTTTGGGGAAGCCTCCAAAGTTTGAATGTCCTTCTGGGGCTAGTAGGCAGGTCCAGAGCTCCTCGGAGGAGTAGGAGTAGCGGGCTTGTCAGGGGGCTCCAGAGGGTTCCAGACTTCTCAGCTCCCAGGGGGACACAGCTGAAGTCTGGGGGGAAACAAAGAGGTGGCTTGCTTTTCAAGATAAAAAGAAGTGTACTGTTATTTGTACTGGTATTTTACAATACAGTCAACCGGGGAAATCAAAGCTCCTTGACCAGGGGCAGAGTAAAGAGAAGCGGGTGGAATCCAATGCAGATGAAATTGGGGTAAATGTGGCCGATGGTCGTGCCTGGGGAAGACCAGAGCGCTTCTGACAACCTGAGTCCTGGGCTCCGGCTCTCAGGCGTCAGATGCTCCCCAAAATCCCGGATCCCGGGAGCAGCAGACAGGGTCAGCTTGTGGTGGGCCCCATGATCTCATCTCTTCTTTCTTCCTCGCCACTATTAGTGCTCACATAGGCAGAAAGAGGAGGCCCGACGTGCACACCATGTGCAAACTGTGCCTGTTTGGCCGGCCCTCGGCCACTCCTTGAGGGCTGGCCTTAGGCCTTCAGGCGTGGGGAGCCTCTTACTTCCCGACAAAATCCCCCCTTTAATTGCTCATCCCATTCAACAACTCTCCGTCCATGGCCTTTTGAATTTCTGGATCAACTTCTTTGGGGAAGAGGGAAGAAGGGAGCTCAGAGATATATAGAGAGAGAGGGGGTAGAGAGAGAGAGAAAGAGAGAGAGAGAGAGATAAAGAGGGGGAAGTGGCGAGATTAAGAGTTGCAAAGATTAAAAAAAATCTCTTTCTCCCCCTTCTCCCTCTCTCCCTCCTCTCCCCCTCCCCCCTACTCTGGCTAAGTGGTAAAACCGTCCTTACGTTCTCGGTATTGATTGGCAGGGCTGACAGTGATTGGCAGCGGTTGCCGTGGCAACGCCACAACGACACGCCGCAGACCAATAGAAAAGCGAAACAAAATGTTTCAATGCTGCACTCACTGTGGATTTAGGGGAGATATTATGAGGCTGTTGTCATTAGGGCGATTGCTGTGGAATCGCTGAATCTTGACTCGGCGGTGGTTGGCTCTCGCTCTTCTCTCTCCCTCTCTCTCCCTCTCCCTCTCCCTCTCTCTGTCTCGGGTTCTCTCTCTGCGCGCGCGCACCGGGCCGCTTTCCTTCCTCCCTCTCTATGTGGCTGCGCGGGTGTGTGTGTGTGTGGATGTGTGTGGGGTGTGGGTGTCCCTTACGCCCTTCCTCCTCCCCCTCCTCCTCCTCCTGCTCCCCCCTCCTTTCCTTCTCCTCCTCCCCCCTCTCCTCTCCCTCCTCCTGGTCCTCATCGCCCCTCTCCTCCTCTTCCTCCCCTCTCTCTTCCTCTCCCTGAATTTTCTCCTCTCCTCTCAGGTCAGTCCATGGTATTCCGCTCCCCCCTAGACCTCTATTCCTCCCACTTCTTGTTGCCAAACTTCGCCGAGCCTCATCACCGCTCCCTACTTCTGGCGAGTAGCGGCGGCGGGAACGGCGCGGGCGGCGGCGGCGGCGGCGGGAACTGTGCGGGAGGCGGCGGTGCTGGCGGAGCAGGCGGCGGCGGCGGCGGCGGCGGCTCCAGGGCCCCCCCGGAAGAGTTGTCCATGTTCCAGCTGCCCACCCTCAACTTCTCGCCGGAGCAGGTGGCCAGCGTCTGCGAGACGCTGGAGGAGACGGGCGACATCGAGCGGCTGGGCCGCTTCCTCTGGTCGCTGCCCGTGGCCCCCGGGGCGTGCGAGGCCATCAACAAGCACGAGTCGATCCTGCGCGCGCGCGCCGTGGTCGCCT
Source organism: Phoca vitulina (assembly GCF_004348235.1). Classification (NCBI taxonomy): domain Eukaryota; kingdom Metazoa; phylum Chordata; class Mammalia; order Carnivora; family Phocidae; genus Phoca; species Phoca vitulina. The sequence goes on along the minus strand of NW_022589715.1, from coordinate 48,076,651 downwards.
TCCACACGGGCAACTTCCGCGACCTCTACCACATCCTGGAGAACCACAAGTTCACCAAGGAGTCTCACGGCAAGCTGCAGGCCATGTGGCTCGAGGCGCACTACCAGGAGGCCGAGAAGCTGCGCGGCCGCCCGCTCGGCCCGGTGGACAAGTACCGCGTGCGCAAGAAGTTCCCGCTGCCGCGCACCATCTGGGACGGCGAGCAGAAGACGCATTGCTTCAAGGAGCGGACTCGGAGCCTGCTGCGGGAGTGGTACCTGCAGGACCCCTACCCCAACCCCAGCAAGAAACGCGAACTGGCGCAGGCCACCGGCCTCACTCCCACACAAGTAGGCAACTGGTTTAAGAACCGGAGGCAGCGCGACCGCGCCGCGGCGGCCAAGAACAGGTCAGTGGCGGGCCCGCGGCCTGGCTACCGTCTCTGGGGCCGGGGAGGGAGAGAGGGGTTGAGATGGGGGCCAATGGGGCGGGGTGCCGATGGCTGCCGAGAGCGCGAGAAGCCGCGACCCCCTGGCCAGTTGGAGAAAGTTTCCGCTTGCCCTGACGCGCAGAAGAGGGACGGGGCAGTGGGATTCTTGACTACTTTGTCGGAGAGGGGCTTTCGGCAGGGTGGAGTGTGTGTGTGTGTGTGTGTGTGTGTGTCTGTGTGTGTGTGTGTGTGTGTGTGTCTGTGTGTGAGGTCCTGAGTGCCCACAGCCCCTGGTCCCTGCCCTGGGAGCCCTAGCCCTGCGCTGCACCCGGGCCACCTCCTCAGCCGGTCCCCAGCTCCGCACTCCTCGGGAGCCTACGGACAGGGAAGGAAGGAAAGCCGTCCTTGCCATCTGGTTCTTATTTCTATGCACTGCAAAAACCCGGGGAGGAATCCACAATGTCACGGGAAGGAAACTGAACCTGGGTCTCTGCCACAAAAGGAAAAAGGTCGGTGGCCGCCGTGGAGCAGGCCTCTTTCCCTCAGCATTGCAGATTGCCTGCCCGGGAGCGGGACAACCAGGCGGGGAGAGGAGAGGCCGTGTGTGTGTGTGTGTGTGTGTGTGTGTGTGTGTGTGTGTGTACGTGCACCCGTCAAGGAGCATCCCCTTGGTCCACTAACTTGCGAAGCCACCGGGAGCAGCCCCACTGCCAGCACGTTGGCCACAAAGTCACAAAGTTGCCCGGACTTGACCAGTCAGCCCACTTGGGCCTGGGGAAGGTAGGGAGAAACAGAACTGGAGGGAAAGAGGAGGGAAGGGGGAAGGGAGGAAGTGGGGTGAAAGCCCTGGTAAGGAGCCTGTGTCCCTACCTAGCCTGCAGAGGCCCTGGGCCTGGTGTACCGCAGGGAGCAGGGCCCCAACTGCTGACAGCTGCCAGGGGCTGGAGGCCAGGGCTCAGCTCCCGGAGTGAGTGTGTTTGCGTTTAGGTGGCCCAGGCCTGAGCCCCAGGCCCTCTCACCTTTACATGTGGAGCCAGTTTTTCGCCTGAGAGGGGGAGTGCCCGGGACCGGGGAAGGCCTCCTTGTAGGAACTCAGAGACTCTAGGCTCGGGCAGCGGCTGCCTGGTACGGCAAAGGGGCCCCCGGAGATTGCTCTGCACACCCCCCACATCCTGCCGCCTTCTCTCCTTTCTCTCTTGCACCTCTTCCCCACTTTTTCTGCTTCCGGCTTCTCGGTTCTCTCTTCCCCTGCTCCTGCGCTCAGCACAGGGATCCCGAGAGCAAAGCCAGCGGGTCCTACTTGGGAGAGGCTGCGGGTGAGGAACCCGCAGCTCTGGCTGTATTCGGAGGAGCTGGGGCAGGGGCCACTGCGGAGACCCACCGCTCCCCGGCAGCCGGTTCAGTCTAAAGAGTCCCAAGGGGCTGGGGAGGAAGAACCACCCTGTCCCTCGCGGACTTGTGCTCTTTTGGGACGCGGCGTCCCGCTCTGTGCTCCCAGGCCTCCCCAGGCTGCTGGCCTCGGGTTCTACCTCTCCTCGGAGGTTGGCTCCGAACTGGGAAGCCTTGGGAAGCTCCAGAGAGCCCCGGGAAGGAGAGAAGAGAGCAAGACCCGCGCTGGGGGGGCTCTGCGGCGTTCAATGAGCAGTCGGGTGCTTGGAGGCGGGGGGGGGGGGGGGCTTGGGGGGGAGGGGATGAGCGCAGAGAGCTGAGTCGGGGGTGGTGGCGAAGGGCGCGCGGTTGGGAAGGCTGGGGAGCACCGGCGGCCGCGGGCACGGGCGCGGGGAGGCGGCTTGAGGGAGCCCGTGGCGGAGCCGCTGTGTCAGGGCTGGTGCCGCTTTCTGTCTCCCGCAGGCTTCAACACCAGGCCATCGGACCGAGCGGCATGCGTTCGCTGGCCGAGCCCGGCTGCCCCACGCACGGCTCGGCAGAGTCGCCGTCCACGGCGGCCAGCCCCACCACCAGCGTGTCCAGCCTGACGGAGCGCGCGGACACCGGCACCTCCATCCTCTCGGTAACCTCCAGCGACTCGGAATGTGATGTATGATAGCCAAGGCCGCCCTCCTCCCCCCTCCCCCTCCTGCCCCTCCTTCCCCTCCTCCTCCTCGCCCTCCTCCTCTTCCTCTTCTTCCTCGTCCATCCCCAGAACAAACCGAAATCAGGATACACAATCATACACACACACAAGTACACACACACTTCCACCCCGGCCAAAAATATATAAAAACCAAGAAAAATAACAAATTAAACGCAAACTATCAAAAACCCCAACCACCATCTACCACCACGGCCACCCCAAAGGACTGCGACGCCAACAGACAGTTACAAACGCTGATGTTGCGGGCAGAAAACATAAAAGAGGTGACAATTGTATACTTTCTAGGACAAGCACGGCTTCTCCTTTCGGTTCCCACGGACCCGGCACCCCACCTGCATGACGATTTATTTGTATCTGGGAAAATATTCTCTCTAGTTTAAAACGATTTAAAAAGAGTCGACTATACAAAAACCGACCACCATCACGACGACAAGACGACAAAAGCAAAACAGACAAAAAAAGAGAAAAAAAATAAAACCGCCATCTCCGTTCAGAATTTGTTTAAAAAAAAAAAAAACTCCTCGAGAGGGAAATAGCAAATGTTTCTCGCCTTTTGTTGCTCGCTCTCTTTTTTCCTCTCTCGCTCTTCTTTCTTTCTCTGTTTTTAAGTCCAAGTATTGGTCAAACAAGATGCAATCTTCTGTTTTTTGTTCAGCAGACAATCATTTTCTTCGTAAGCACCTTTTTCTCTCCACTCTGTCACTGCCTGTGTGGGTACTGGTTATAAATGTGGAAAAAGAATAGTTATGACTGTAACAGATTTTTATTTTTATTTCAAAATTTTATATGAATTATGTATATCTTAATGATCGGTCATTTTCCCAGTTTGTAATATATGTGTAGAAATTGCCTGTATATGATATTGCTTTTTCTCCTCTTCCTTTTTCATTCTCTCCCCCCCCCTTCCTGCCTCCCCGCTCACCTGTCTCTTTCCTTTTTGGGGTTCCCCTCCCACTCGGTGTTCCTGGCGTCGACTTGGCAGTCAAGGTGTGGCGTGGCGGGCTGGGTTAGGAAGAGGGACCCCCTCGCTAGCGGAAGCGGAGAGTGAGACCGTAGTATTCTTATGCAAAAGCTATTTCAAGTATTTCTTAGCTGCTTTGGAGATATCTCTCACTCCCCGTAGGGCGCTTTTACTGTTATCTTAACTGCGTGTTTATCTATATGTAAAAACTTTCTAAAGCAAATACAGTATTCTCCATTTTCTTATCATTCCTGGAGACTGGTGTTTTTGTCCGCCCCGGGCCCGCGGCCCTGGGTGCAGCGCCCGGCCTTCACTTCCACGCCAACTACGCCACTCGAGCTGGGGCAGAATTTTAAGGCTGGGTAGGAGCTTTTTCTTGGAGGTGGTGGGGGTGGAAGTGGGGGGAAGATGGGAACAGACCTTTCCGAGGAGAACTGAAGCCAAATCCGGAACGAAAGGCTCAGAGGGTGCAGGGGGAGGGGGGCTACTGCCGGTTTCCTCAGAAGGAGATGCCAAGCTGAGATCCGCAGGAATTAGAGCCTGCGGCAGCCCTTGTGGGTCTTTGGGGGTGTGTTTGGCATCTTTTGGTTGCTATTGTTATTTGTGGGTTTTTTTTTTTTTTTAAGGGTAAACACACAAGGTCACCAAACCAACCATCCACCTATCCAGAGCAGAACTGACAGGTTTTGTCTTCTTTTTGTGAGGTGGAGTTGGGGGCAAGCGTAGCCAGGGTAGGGAGGGTAGAGAGAGCAAAGGAGGAGGTAGTCCAAGGAGTGTAGGGCCTACAATCGGGATGGACCTTCTCCTCGCCACTGGTGTTCGTGGCTGTGTGACTGTATGACTTGCCTTACGGATCTCGACTTGTCTCCTTGAAATTTCTTCCCGTCTTTTGGGATCAACTGGAGTCGCTCCAGCCCATAAGACATTTTCAGAGCTGGCTGACACTTGAAAATGAAAATCAAAAAACTCACCACCTTTTGCTAACCAGGTTCCCACTGGCCCCAGGCCTCCCTGCCCTGCCCAGGCCCCCACAGTTCCCTGTGATGGCGTGGCTGGCCGCGCCTCTGCCACTCTGGGCCAGGCCAGCCTGAGCCGAAGAGTCAAAGAGGTAATTTCAGAAAATTTGCCTTCACTTGAAAGTCCAATTTCCAAAGGGAGGAGGATTAGGGAGAAACGTGCATGGAATTTCGCGCCGGTTCCAAACTAATTTTGACTTCCGATTTCCTTTTGTCCCCATCCCCAGTCTCCCCATGGGGTTTACACAGGGCCTGGCCAGGGAGAAAGGCCACCAGGCCCAGAGGTGCCCTGTGCGTGCAAGTGGGCCGTTGTGTGCCCAGGGCAAGCTTGCTTGAAGGGGAAGGTTTCTGTGTGCGTCCTTCCTTAGATCCAGGGCATGCAGATGACCTCCAGAGCTTCCAAGTTCTGAGGCCTGGCACACAGTGTCAGAATCTCTGCATTCTGACTGCCTTGGGAAGCATTCCTCATGATGCCACATTTCAGGCAACCATTTGACCTAGGTGGCAGGACTTTGGGGAAGGGCCTGCTGGCTTCTACCCAGATGGAGCCTCTGCTCTGGTGTACAGAATGATGCCTGGGATAACGGGCTCTGTCCTCTACCTGCATTTTAAAATGTCTGGTTCATACTTGCCCCAGAACTTGGGCCTGAAATCCAAAGAAGGGGTTGCCTCAGACAGCGTAGACGTTCTGGATGGACACTGCCCAACTGACTAACTAGAATGGACGGTGGAAGGACGGGCTGGCACTGCCGGCCGGTGACTCCTGGAGGGGGTTTGACTGGTCAACTAGGGAGCAGATGCCTATTTGTATGGGGACAGAAGACAAACTCGCTGAGTTAAAATGCCTCCTTCTGTCAACGTACCTGAGAAAGAAAGCAAATTTGGAGTATCCAGTACCTATTCCTCTCTCTCCACTGCAGAAAACAGGCCATCAGACTCCATAGCAACCTTCAGCTTTGGGGGCCTAGGTTCTGGTTGGGTGTCACCAGCCTGCTACCTGCCTGTCTTGCTATCTGTCACCTATCACTCTCTCTCATCTCCTGTTTCTACTCAGGTCTGTACAAATACCAAAACTCTGCTCTGCACTCTTTGACCTTACCTCCAGACTCCTTGCTGGAGAGGTATGAGTGCTTGTGGTGAGGGGCGTGGCTGTATGTAATTCCAAATGCTGGGCTTCCACCCTGCAATTCAAGGTCTTCGTATAAAGGGATGTGTATGTGTGTGTGTGTGTGTGATGTTTGATATACGTGTGTGTATAGGGCATCATTGTGTGTCCAGTATGTGTGTGCTTTTATATTGCCTATATGGTAGGTATTTGTGTGTAGTGTGGGCAGGTTATATTTACCTAGTTGGGCAAGAAGTAGTTCAGGTACCACTATATGGTGCCGTGTGTACAGGGCCTTTCTGTGCCGTGGATGTGTGTTTTGTGGGTCTTCATTCTGGTGGATTCCCTTGTTCTACTCAACCCACAGATATGACTCCCAGGCTACCCAGCCCTAACTGACCGTTCTCTGCCTTTAAGGAATGGGGGCCAGGGGGTCACAGTGGGTATGCTTTGACCTGAGGGCAGAGGGGAGTTGGGCTCTTTGGCTTCCCCAATTTGCCTTTTACCCTGATCACTGAGGATATTACATTGGATTTGGCCCCCACCCCTTTAACCATGGGAGTGAGAGAAAAGAGGCCCCTTTCCAGCCAGATCTCTCCTTTTATGGGCTGCCTGCCCATTCTCTTTCTGGGTCCCTCAAAGCTCTGGCCAAGACAGTCAACATCCCAGGGGCAGCCAGGGCAGAGCCCAAGGGTGAGGCCTGGTGGAAGCCCATGTTGGCAGGAAAGCCAGCTCAGCCACTGTGCATAGCCCCCCACAGCCTGGGAATGCTGTGGGCTGTGTCTTGGGGAGAGTGTGTATACTGGTATGGGCATTCTTGTGAGCCTTGTCAGGCTGGGTAAGCAGGCCTCACCATTAACCATCCACCCTCTCTGTCCAGCCCCAGGGCAGCCCATGGGTCAGTTCCCCTCCTTCTGGTGTTGCTTGAGCATGGGCACACACCACCCTCTGTGCACCCCTGCCCCGTGCATGCGCAGTGCACTTCAGCCTGGTGCCCCAGCAGGAGAGCTTGAAGTCTTCTCTGTGCATGTAGGCCTCTGTGTACCTGGGCTGTCTACTCTAGGGGATAAGCGGCCTGAAGAATAGCAGCGTATTTGGGGATAGTCTCTTCATTCCTGCCTCCCTCAAAGAAAAACAATGGCAATCCAGGATTTGCATGGGAAACCTGCAGCCACAGAATGGGAAGCAAAGCTGGAAAAATCTGTGCCCAAGTTATTGGCTCCTAGAAGCTGCCTGCCTGAGGTTAGAAAGGAAATCTACCCCTTCCGGCCTACTCACCTCTTCTTCCTTGCACTCCTCCCCCCACCTGGAGCTCTGGCCCCCAGCCCCCACCCTGGCCCTCTTCTTGCCCTCTTCAAATCCTACAGAATTGACTGCCCAGCACCAACACAGTTAATTATCTCAAGTGAGACATACAGCTGATTAAAATGAAATGACCTGGAAGCTGCCATGATGTGGGGTGGGGATGCTGATCAATAGTGGGACTGGAGGCATAGGAGACTGACTGGTTCAGGCTGGGACTCAGGTGGGAGGTGGTGGGACCAGCGACCTTGGATGTGGGGAGGGCTCCAGTGAGGTGATGGGAGGACCAGGCCCAGGCCTGGGTGGGCCAAGTTGGGGCGGAACGTGAACCCTACTGTGGGCTGTGACAGCAGAGGGACTCTTTCAGCTTCTTTTGAAAGGAGAACTGACCAGCCTGGCACACTCGGGACCTAGCCCATCACTAGGGTCCCTGGAGCTCGAAGCCCAGGCTCAGACCTGTGGCACCTTGGGTGCACTTGGCCTCCCCAAGCAGGGGATGACTCCGTCTCTTCTCCCTCTCCCTGTCTTTCTGTGCCTCCATGGCCATCTAGGTCCCTGCCTAGGTCTTTGTGTGGCTGTCCCCTGGAGCACCGGCTGTGGCTTCAGGGTCTTTTCTGGGCCCCTCACCAATCCCCTGCATGCCCAGGCACTGGGGATGAGATGCCCAGCCCTCTGGGACGCACAACCCCCAGGTCCTCGGAGCTCAGGCCCACCCAACTCCCCACCACCCTGGGCCCTTCCAGCCCCAGCTGAGTGGAGCCTCCTCCGTCCCAGTATGTAGGCCGGGCAGCCCTCTGGCCCAAGGAAGGGCAGGAGGGAGCCGGGGAGGAGGGGAGCCGTGCTAGCCGGCTCCGATTTCTCCGGTCAGCTGAGCACAACTTTCCATTCGAGTGTATTCATGCAGCGGCTGATTGAGCTCTGCAGCGTCGGACCGGGCTCCGCCGGAGCGGGCAGGCACAGCCAGGCTGACGGAGGCTACTCCACACACGCACACGCATGCACGCACGCACTCTCAATTATCGACACAGATATACCCCTCAACTCACATGTTACGCACACCTCACCCCCGGGGCCATTTCATCGGAAACCCAATATAGGCCTTTCCCTTATACACCCACCTGCCCCCAGAGCAGTTTCCCAGCACCCACAGACCTCCTTCCTGACACAACATGGGGCCCCTTTCTGATTTCCTCTTTATAGATTCTACATCGGTCCTCAGACACAAACACAAGGACACACCATCCTCCCTCTCTCCTGCAGGCACACTCTCTAGGGGACATACTCCCCAGATTGCACAGATGCACACACAAACATGCCCCGTCTCACAATTGCACCCTCTACAGAGCTATGCACACCGACCGAAAAAGAAACACACACTCTGCGTAAAACGGCATTAGCACCAATCAACATTTAGTGTGCCGCCTGCTATATATAACGGCTGGGGCTTGCCAAAAGTTCGCCTACAAGGAAGGGAGTAGATAAGCAATAAATACAGGCGGAGAACACAGCCGCTACCCATCTACCAAAACAAACACACAGAGGATGTGCAGAGGAAGCCTTCAGACACACGGCATGCGTGAGCCAACCCAGAGATATAATAGAAATGGCCCCAGAGGCACTTCAACCACCAAACCACATTGCCTGACTCTAGGCACTCGGAGGCCACCCATTAGCCCAACCTCACCCACTCCCAGCACACACACACACACACACACACACACCAGGAGGCCGGGGCTCCAAAGAAGATAGGCAGAGAACTAGATAAGCACCTTCAGGGAAACATGGCTAATCTTGGGAGTAGTCAGGAAATGGGGGGGTCTCCATTTTATAATCCCCCCTAAAATGCTCAGGGGCATTTGTTTTGCTGAGCAAGGAGGTTAGGGAGAATATAGAAGAGGGAGAGAAATCATAGAGAAGGGATAAAAGCAAAAGGAGAAGGAAGAGAGAGAAAGGAGAGCAGGGTTGAGACCCAAAGAGGGAAGGACAGGAATAGGAAGGGTGAGTGGAAATGGGGGGCAGCTACTTCCTGGGCTCAAGCAAGGGAAGAGCCAAGCCCGCCTGGGGAGACGGTGCTGGTTGCAAGCACAGGGACAAATCTGGTTTCCAGGAAAGTGCCCCGGGGAGCACACTGGCTGATGGCAGGTGGGACCTGGGAAGTGAGCCGAGTGTTGCAAGTGTGGGAGGTGGGGGCAGAATGGCCACTCCCCTGGGGACTGGGGGGCACAGGCAGCTTCCTCTGCCCAGAAGAGGCCAAGCCGGAACATACCCTGTCTGCATTCCACAACAGCCTCCCCCACCCCCCACCCCTGCACTCTCAGACACCCCCACATGCGACTTCACTCACATGACACACACAGCCCCCCTCCACACATGCACACACCGCCTCGCACAGTAGACACTGGTCCAGCATCCCTCTGCACAGAACAGAGGCCCGTGTGCCCTCCTAGCGATCTCTCTCCGCTTTGTACAAATAAGCCCATGACTCTCACCGATTTATACACACACTCTTTTTGGAAAAAGAAAGGGCCTTAAGCTGCAGGAGTGTAACCCTTCAGACACTGAAGACCTTACAGAATGGTCCGGCAAGAAAGTAAGGCACAGGGAAAGCCCTATCTGCCTGTCTGTGTTTCCTCGGGTTGCGCTTGCCCCGCCCGGCCCGGGGGTGGGGGGAGAACCTCTCTGCGGGAGGATGGAGACGGTAGTGGGGTTGGGGTCGCTCTAGATCAGGAAATACCGGCTGCTCTTCTCCCCTTGGAAAAGGTGAGGCTTGGGGCCAAGGATGCGTTCTTGGAGCCCTGGAGGTGAAGACAGCAGAGTGTGGGCGGTCCAGGAACCTAAACATGTCTGAAGGGCGGAGGCAAGGCCCCGAGGTGAGCGAGAGCCGGGCTGTGTGTGTGGGAGGCAGGCCCCTGGGGCAGGGGTCTGGGAGGAGGCCGACTCGGCTTGGTGGGTGTGCGCTCCCCGGGTCCCCGCTCCGCCCCCCCGGCCTCCGCGGCGCTCTGGCGCTGGGCCTTTGTCCCCGCTTCCCTACTCGGACTCCGTCTTTCTTCTTTCAGGCCGCTGGGAGGCGCTGGGCCGAAGCCCCAGCCTCCCCCGGCCCGATTCCCCGCTCCTCCTGCCGCGCCGCCTTTCCCCACCAGGGTCCCCGCGGTGCTGGGCCGCCCCGGGCGCTAGCCGGGCCTGTGCCTGGGGGCGGCCTGGAGCCCTTCCAGGACAGCAATGGCTTTAGTTTGTTGGATTTGCAGATGACTGTTTACCATTATAACTAATTTGCGACCATTATTAAACAGAAATTCTTAGCAGGGCCTCTTAATGACTGATCGCTCTGCTAATTACGGGCGTGCGCGCCTCTGGCTCTGCAGCCCGCGCCGCTGCCTCCCGCCTGCCCCCACCTCGTCCGGGGCGCACTGGCTCGGCGGGGCCCAGCGGGCCTGGGAGAAGGACGGACCGACGGACACACGTGCATCTGTGGGCGGATGGAATCCAGGCCGCGGCCCCCACCGGCGTCTCTGAGCTGGAGGCGGCTCTGAGGACACTGGAAGAGGAAAGCGAAGCTCAGAGAGGGCCATGACTTGGCCCCTGTCACACAGCAGGCCCCCACCTTCATTCACTCTGCCGTAGCTGTACGTCCGGCGCCCCCCTTCCAATCGTTCTCGCCCGTGCGCTCCCTGCAGCCGAGCGAATCCTTTCCTAAGATCCTGTTTTTGAGAGCGCAAGATGAGGCAAATTCGAGAGAAGGGAGTGGGAAAGGGCGGGGAGCGGCCGTCTCAGGCTCTGCCTGTCTGGGCGCATGTTCTCGCTCGCTCCTCCACCCGGACTTCACTAGCATTTGGCCCCAACCAAAACGCACCTCCCACAGGGACTGGGCCCGAGAGCCGCCCTAGGCAAGGAGCCACACTACACGCTGGCATTCCTCTGAAGCCCAGAGGATGAGCAGAGATCTCAGCGGGCTCCTCTTCCGGATTGGACTGAGCCCCACTTACACCACCAACTCTTCCCACTGCACGGGACTCCACGGTGTGTATGTGAGTGTGAAGTGTACGTGTATGTGAACTTTGTTGAGTATGCAGTGAGACTGCTGTACCCATTCCCATGAGAAGCAGGAAAAATACTGATTTCAGGACCTCAGGACACATCTACCCGCACCTGTGCCTGGCGCAGGGGGGGGGGTGTGGGGGGTGGGGGTGGGTGCAGTGTCCAGACCGGATGTGAGCTTGTGGGTATGAATACATCCAGCCTAGTCCAAAAATAAGAACGGAGGGGTAGGTGAAGCCTTGCCCTCAAGTTATTCATAGTCCAGTGGATGGTCAACGTCATCACTGAAAAACAACAAATCTATTGTAGTTGCATACAGAGTGTTTCCGAGAGTGGGAACTTCAAGATTAATTACAACTTTGGGGGTGGGGAACAGGAAGGGCTTCTCGGAAGAGGTGGTTTTGGCCAGGAAGATGAATTGGATTGCTTGGAGGAGATTCTAGGCTGGAACAGAGGGAGCAAAAGCGCGGAGAAGGTTTGGATTCCAGAACAGAGCAGTGTGGCTGGTGCCTGCTGCCTAAGTAGGCTGGTAATGGAGTCTGAGAGATGGGTGACTGGGTCAGCTACAAGGTCTGGCAAGTTGTGTGGCCTGGATCCCGTGGGCACTGGGGAGCCAGATGTGGCTTTATGGAGAGCTAAAGTGGTTGTACTCAGAGCTCTGCTTCAGAACTTTGGCTGGAGGGAGTGAGGCTGTAGACAGGAAGGTGGGTTAGGAGGCTATTTCCAAAGAGCAGGCAAGAACTGAAGGGGGATTGAGCTAAGGCTGCAAAACCAGTTAAAGACATTCCCAAGGAGGAGTGGGGAAGACCTTGACCAGTTGAAGACCTATGGGCCCCCTGATGACATGATTTCATGGATCTGTGACTTGGTCCCAGATCTCATCCTCTGACCCCCAGGTCCTCCAGAAGCATCATGCCCTTCAGCCTCTCCTAAGGTTCACACGGGTTCCTTGGAGGCATCTGTCGGTGGATCCCAAGAGCCAATCAGACTAGTGCACCTTGTTGGGAAACCCATCCCCTACCCAGGATGGAGTCCAGTATGGCCAGGTCTCCTCCCATGTCCCCCACTTTCTGCTTTAGTTCTGCTGGCTGCTCAATAACACCCTTTCCAAGTGGACTACGGGAAGGGGGCAAGGGCGAAAGCTTGAGTCTCAGGGTCCCAGGCCTGAAGGGTCCTCGAGGAGTGGCTGGAGTGACCCGAGGAGACCAGCACCCTAGGTGAATGGGAGTGTGACCCACGCGAGGGGTCCCCAAGGGTCAGAGATGAAGCAAGGGACCCGGGACCCGCGCGCCTCTCAGCGGGGCTGGGGAGTCTTCGACTTAGCGCGACTTCCAGGCACGCAGCCTCCTGCAAACTGTTTCCGCGTCCTCCCCGTCGCGGGCTCCCGGGAAGGGAGGCAGTCCAGCGCCGGGGTGTTCCGTTTGAGCCTTTGGGACATTAAGGAAGACTTTCCAGGCTGCAGCGGCGCTTGGAAAACCGAGGAGGCATCGGCTCCTGAGCATCCAGACTGCTTAGCCATCTCGTTATTGGACGCAAATTCGGGTTTAGAGACGGAGGAAGGGAGTGAGTTGAACTCAAGTTTTCTCCGCGCCAGGTCCCGAGATTCTTCCATTGCACCTTGCGGCCTCTCACGTCTGCTCCTCGCGACCCCGGCGAGTCGGTGCGATTGAGTTTCGGCGCCCGCACGTGTCTACGGAGGGTGTGTGGCTGGGTGTGACAGGTGTCAGGGAGCAAGACCAGGAAGTCTCAGCTTCCAGACTCGCTCTCACGTCCTCGCCTGAGCTGTGAGTGGGAAAGCTCTGTTCCTGGACTTGACCCTGTCTGCCCAGCGAGCAGGGATGGGGGAGGGAGAATTGGATCCATTCCCCCAGGGGGTGACACGGTAGGGGGAATGCAGAAGAGGGGAGTGGATCAGGGAATCGAGGTTCCGAGTCCCTCGAGAAGTTTCCAGACACCAGGTTAAGAACATTTATGAGCAGGACACCAGAGAAAGGCTCCTCTTCCGCCTCCGGGAGAGCCTGGCCAAGGCACCCAGCCCTCCACCCCGTCGGAGGGGTTACCTCTTCTGCTCTCTAGGTGAGCGCCCAGGCAAAAAGTAAAATCAGGTCCAGGCGGGAGGCAGCGCGCCGCGGGCCGTTGGCGGGTTTTTGCTGCCACCTCGCGGCGGCGGCGCGCAGCGGCCCAGTTCTCTGCGCCGCGGGCTCTGGATGTGTAGGCGGGATGCGGATGCGAGAGGGACTCGCCCTGAGGCCCTTTCCCTTCCCGCTTGATTTCTCCCAGCACCTCTTACCCCAGGGTAGCCTCTTTCTACTCTTAAAGGGACCTTCGATGGACCAAGCCCTGTTTTATACCAAAATCCATGGTCTTGCGCCTGTAGGACTCTCCACCTTGACCTGTGGGATTTGGGTTAACCTGTCTAGCTTTGTCTTAACGATTTGACCCGGGAGCTATCCACCTGGACTTGCCATATGGGTCTCCTGCTAAGGCTCTCCTTCTCCTGCAGATGCCTCCCGGTCTCTTACAGGTGAAGTGTGGGGCTCTGCTTCCACCATGGTGGCCTGTGTGGCGAGAAGACATACCCACCTGGCACCCACCCCTCCCCTCCACTCAGGTGAGAAGGGGCACTGGGTGCTGAGCTGTTTTCTTGGGCTGCCCCTGATGGGGGAGGCACTGCTTCTTTCTGAACAACATGGCCAGCTTTGGCTAATGTATTGAGTAGGATGACAAAGTGTCAGACGTAAAAGGAGCCTTTGGAATCATTTTCTTTCCCATTTCAAGAGATCAGGAAAATAAGACTTAGGATGGCTCAGTCTCTGGCCTTAAGCACATAGCTAGCTAGTTAGGTGGCCTGTAACTCTACAGAGTCCCGAACACTGCTTCAGGGAGGTGGGGCTCCGATGCCCAGCGATCTCAGAAGGGAGGGTGGTGGCAGGGGGTGGGCCGGAGAAGCCTTTTCCTTTTATTGTCTTAAGGATAGTTTGCTTGCCTTGTTCTCCCTTATGCAGTGTAAATACTGATCCCCAGTCTCTTCTCTACAAATCCAGAATTCCGAAAGCTTTGTTTGGGCTTGTTTGTTTGTTATATTTGCTGCCAAAACAATTTGGCAGCGAAACCTGAGCTAAACCGATGTGAAGCTATTTATAGCCCTCATTTATCCCACTTGGCAGGGATATCAGATGTTTCGCTGTGGAAATACTAATGTGCTTGATTACAGGTACCGCTCTGTCCCCTCTGGGGTGGTACTGAGTGACATGTACGACAGGTACCATTGTATGTACTTTCCCGAAATCTCCAAAAGTCTGAATCCCCGAACACATCTCACCCCAAAGGTTTTGGGAAAGCGAATGGGGTCCCATTGTGTTGAATGTGTATATTCTAAGGATAAAGAGGTTCATGGTGGGAGAGTAAGTTGGAAGAATTGGAATGTGAATCATGGAAATACATAAACCATGAAGGGCCAAGTCCACAGGAAGGCTGTGGACCAGAGTCACAGGGCCAGTGCGGCAAAGCTGGTGGCATCCTGGACAGCGCCAGGGCCTGGAGTCTTGATTTCTACACAAGCTGGAGAAGGCAGATAAATCTTGGCTCCTGGCATTAGGGGTGAGAGGAGCCACAGGGGCATCTGGGAAAATGTATCTTTCTGGATGTCTTCCTGCCATCCAGCTGGAAGAGTGCCCAGGCCCAGGCCCCTGTCTCCAAACACCCTTTCTCTTCCCTGGCACATCCAAGCCCTGTGTCGGTTTCTCCTGGACATGTCATGGTAGTTTGGGCTGGCTGGCTCCCAGACCAAGTTTGGTCCACCACAAACTGAGTGTGGTGTCTCATGAAGTTCCAGGTTATCTCCAAGGAGGGAGGAGATCCAGGCCTTCGGCGGTGATCTGTACGCATTCCAGCAGTGGGCCTGGTCAGCATGGAGGGGCTGTCCAGACCAGCCTTATGGTCTTACAGGTGAACCTCCATACCGTTGTTGGACGCCTTGAGCCTGGACACCATCCTGCCTGCCCTTCTGTGACAGGAGTCAGAATTTCTGGAAGAAGATGGGCTTAAGACATGGTGGGTCAGCTTCCTCTGCTCCCTGGTTGGGGACCACTTGGAAAGCTTGGTGCTGGCAGGCTGGGCAGGGAGATGGGTGAGGATGAAGCCCTGGGATGGACGAGGCTGGGTTTTTTTCTTCTCATTCTTAGGCCAGGATGGTAGGTCTGAGGGTGATACTCACAGCCTCAGTCAAGGCTCTGTGGGGCTGTCCTTTGGCCAGCTTAAAACTTCCTTTTTCACTCACATGGGCTCTGGACCTCTTCTTCTTTTCTTAAAAGATTTTATTTATTTATTTGAGAGAGAGAGAGCATGAGACGGGGAGGGTCAGAGGGAGAAGCAGAGTCCCTGCTGAACGGGGAGTCCAGCACAGGGCTCGATCCTTGGGACTCTGGGATCATGACCTGAGCCTAAGGCAGACGCTCAATCAACTGAGCCACCCAGGTGTCCCTCGAACTCTTCTTCTTAAATGGGGGAAGGGTCAGAAGGATAGAACTGGAGGAAGAAATATTCAAGGCCTGAAAAGGTTTCATTTTTTAGAAAATTGTGGCAAAAAGACACGTAACATAAAATTCACCATTTAAACCATTTTAAAGTGTACAGTTCATTGGCATTTAGTACACTTATGATGTGTAGCCATCACCACTCTCTAGTTCTAGAACATTCTCATCACCCCAAAAAGAAACCTGTACCCATTAAACCCCATATGCAATTGCTCCCATGGTCCCTTCGCTCTCTCCCCCCAGCCCCTGGCAACCACCCATCTACTGTCTGTCTCTACGGCTGTACCTGATCTGGACATTCCAGCTAATGGGAATCATATTATATATGGCCTCATGTATGTGGTTCCTTTCACTTAGCATAATGTTTTCAAGATTCATCCACTTTTGGGACGCCTGGGTGGCTCAGTCGTTAAGCGTCTGCCTTCGGCTCAGGTCATGATCCCAGGGTCCTGGGATCGAGTCCCACATCGGGCTCCCTGCTCAGCGGGAAGTCTGCTACTCCCTCTCCCTCTGCTGCTCCCCCTGCTTGTGCTCGCTCTCTCTCTCTGACAAATAAAAAAAAAAAAAAAGATTCATCCACTTTGTAGCATGTCTCATACTTCATTCTTTTTTATGGTTGAAAAATATCCCGTATATGGATATACCACATTTTATTTATTTATCAGCTGATGAAAGGGGGCTTTCACAGATAAGGAGGGAGGACTTGCAGGTCCCCCCACCTTGTGCGTGGGGCCACCCCAGCCTGCAGGTGACTTGTATTTTAGCCTTAGAAAGAGAAGTCATCTGGGCTGAGTATACGCGGCTGTTGTAGTTTTCAGGGTCCTCCTCCCCAAGACACACCCTGCACACCCTGTTATTTCCCAATATGTCCATTTAGGATGGTTCTAACTTGATGCTGGATGAAAAGAAGAAATGGGGATCGAATCCTGCTAGGACAAGAGACAGGGTATCTGTAAGCACTTGGAGCCAGGGTGCTGGTGACGGCAGGGTCCACCTGGAGTGGGGGAAGCCTGGCAGGCCAGCCTGGGATGAGAGCAGGCAGTGGGCTGTCCTCCTCCCTCCCTCTGGGTTTCAGTATCCCGGCTCCTGGTGCCTGCTCCTTCTTCCATTCACCACATGGCCAAGGGGAAGACGCAGGCTTCACCTTCAGCGGAAAGAAGGGGCTTGGTTCAAGATGCTCCAAACTTCAAAAATCAAAAAAGGTGTTTTTCAAGGACATCTGTAACTCTGCAGAGATTAGATCTCTGACTCAGCTGCTAAACTGACCCCTTGGCTGGGACCAGGTCTCATCCTTATTTTTTTAAAGGATTTATTTATGTATTTGACAGGGAAAGAGTGGGGAAGGGCAGAGGGAGAGGGACAAGCAGACTCCCCGCTGAGCAGGGAGTCTGATGCAGGGCTTGATCCCATGACCCCCAAGATCATGAACTGAGCCAAAATCAAGAGTTGGATGCTTAACCGAATGAGCCACCCAGGTGCCCCTCATCATTATTTTTTATTGAGGTATAACTGACAAATAACATTATATTAGTTTCAGGTGTACAACATCATGATTCAATATCTGTGTACATTGCAAAATGATCACAATACCTCTAGTTAACATCCATCCCTATGCATACATAGTTACAAATTGTTTTTTCTTGCGATGAGGACTTTCAGCTTGCTTTTTTTTTCTTTTCTTTTTTAAAGATTTTATTTATTTATTTGACAGAAAGAGACACAGCGAGAGAAGGAACACAAGCAGGGGGAGTGGGAGAGGGAGAGGGAGAAGCAGGCTCCCCGCAGAGCAAGGAGCCCGATGCGGGGCTCTATCCCAGGACCCTGAGATCATGACCTGAGCCGAAGGCAGATGCCTAATGACTGAGCCACCCAGGCGCCCCTCAGCTCTCATTTTTAAATGCCATTCTCTCCCAGAGTGGGACTCTGCCCTTGGTGCCAGGCTTCACCCTTTCTCTAGACCCAGGGAAACACTGGACTCCCCGCTCTGGGTCAGTTTGGGGTCAGCCAGGTGCTCACTAGTTTCACTCCCGGGTAACCTGGGGACACAGTCCATTTCTACCCTAAAGCCACAGGTATGAGCCTCAAGCTTTAACCCTTTACATGAGACACGGTGCCAAGGGAGGAAGGAAAGGAACCTGAGTTGACTGTTCATGAGGCAGCAGCCTGTGTCCCGGGTTCTTTTGCTGTCTTATTTCTTTTAAGCATCCTGGCCATCAGTATCCTTATCCCCATTTTACAGGTGAGGATGTTGAGGGGCTGAGAGAACTGGAGAGCGCTTGCTGGCCTTCTCCATCGTCTGAAGTCACCTTGCAGGGGGGTGAGGAGTTCCATCACAGGCACCCCCTCTCCTTCAGAGCCTGCTGGTGGCGATGGGGGTCCATCCCTTGTGAGGCAGTGGCTGGGGCCCCCTGAGTTCCGGGGGAAAGGGAAGGGGTGGTTCCCTGAAGGCCTGGCTTAAGGATAATCCTGTGGAGCTCCTTTCCCAGAGGCTCCCTCAGAGACAAATCGTCAGAATGATGACACATGCCCTTGTCCGGCCAGGGAAAGCTCCTGCCCCTCCACCAGGGCGCAGCTCCTCCTGTGGCCGTTCAGCTCCTCTGTCTGGGGCAGAACTCGCTCCTCGGCCCTGGCGCTCCGTGAGAACTTGGGCTGTGTTGTTTGCGATGTTTGCTTAAGGTATTATTAACAGTAAGACTTGGGTGAGGAGAGTCTGGAACTGCACTGTCCAGGAACATCCGGGCACCTGAGTCACAGGAGAACAGCTTGGAGACAGGGTGGGGTGGTAAGCTGAGCCCTGAGTCATCCTGGTGGGTCCAGAGGCAGAGGCAACAGGAACTCAGCAGGTGACCCAAAGGGAGAAGTGGTTTCTCAAATAGCAGCAGGAGGGACTCACTCAGGCTGTGGAGTTATACACGGTACAGAAGATAGATAAACACAGTGCCCTCACTGAGATACCTTGGCCACCAAGGAGTCACAGCCACATTCTCCCTGGCCTTACAGGGATTTGGGTGCAGGGCTTAGTTTCCCAACTAGACTGGGGGCAGGGCTGTATCGAATGCCCCTTTGGATTGCCTACAGCACCTAACACAAAAGCCTGGCACGTATTTGTTGAATCAATGAGTGAGTGAGTGAGTGATAAGCACCAGCTCAGGGCCATGGACTGGGAACCCATGTGTTACCTGTGGGCCACAGAATTCGTCTAGAGAAACCAATAGGTGACCCAGGTAGCACATGCTGAACCTGGAGATACCCCCCAAAAAGAGTGGAGGTGAGGACTGCCTGGGCAGGGCAGGATAGCCTGGAGCCAACAGGAGGATTCTCTGGGGTCAGCAACAAGCTTGCTGGAGGAAGTGCTGACAGAGCAGGGTGAGAGAGAGCAGGGCGGGCATCCCTGGACAGGCCATGAAACTAGGCTTGTATGAGGGTGCAGTGGGCGCTGGGAAGGAGAGTGGTCTGGAGGGCCGAACTACCTGGCCCACCTGTGCTCTTCTGCACCCAGCACTATGGTTTTCTCTCCTTGCCCTTTCTGCTGTTTTTCCTCTCCATCCATCTCTCTCCTCCTTGCAAGATGGGCACTGCCTCATCCCTGACGCCTCCTCCAGCATCCCCCTTCCCTTGGTGCCTCCCTCCATTTTGTTGGCCAAGTGCCCCAGGCTTTGGCTATGTGTTCCCATATTACAGTTGACAAAGCAGAGGCAGAGAGATGGAAAGGAGCTTACCCAAGACAGAACACCAAAGCAAGGCAAAGGTCAAGGCAGGCATTCTCCTGCAAAAGAAAGGACATCTGGTAAACCTGGGAGCCCAGTGAAGAAGGCCCTGCCTCTGGTACCCTGCCAAAGCCTCCCTGCTGTGGTCACATCTTTCCCACACTTCTGGGGCAGCATTTCCCAAACTCTTCTGACCCTTAAGGGTACCTGAGACTCTTGTCAAGCAGTCACAATCCTGAGTCCTTATCGAATCGGAATCTCCAGGTATTCCAGGTGATTCTTATGAACAAACGAGATGGGAAAACACTGCTCCGGGACCTAGCCACTCAGAGGGTATGTGTGTGAGGTCTGCATGGCACTGAGGTCACCCGGGAACTTCTGCGGACTGTAGTCCTAGATTCAAACCCAACTGGCATTTAACAAGACCTTCACATGATTTCTAGCCAAGGGGGCATCGTGGGGTTTGCAATTCCTTAAGGAGGTGACATTGTGTTGGTGAAAAATTGGGGCCTTGTGACCTTAGTCATGTCATTGCACCATAAGCTCTTGCCTTTCTCCTCTGTACATGGGGTGATAACAGTATCTGCCAGAGGTTGTGCTGATCGGATTGGATGCTGAGTTGGAAGCGTCTCACAAAGCTTAGAGTTGTTGTCTGGCCCTTGCCCCACTGTTGCTCCTTTCACTCTGGCCACCCTAGGACTCCCCATCCCATCTGCCTTCCTACCCCACCGCAGTGCCCAGGCCAACTGCGCACATGCCCCCTGGAGGTCGGTATCCCATTGGGTCATCACTGTCACCTTGGCCACGCCCATAGCCATCCTGTGGCCACGAAAATAGGGCAGGACTGGGAAAACAGTCCCAGAGCCCCATTCCCAGAGGGACAGACCCACTGGCAGGGCTTAAGCCCAGAGCAATGGGGCTAGCCCCAGAAACAGCCCACATGGACATTACTTTGGGTGACGGGCAGGCATTTTGAGGGGTTTAGGGCTAGAGGGTGGCTGAACTGGGGCCGGCAGCTGGAACATCACGGGATGAGCAGATGTGTGTGTGGTGGGCCACCAGAGAAGGTGTTCCCTGGTCAGCGGGACTGACTTCTGGAAGGAGAACGAGGCTATTGCCAATCTCCCCAGAGCCCACAGCATTTCTTGGCTCCAGTTTCTCCTCCACTAGGATTTGTCCCCTCAGTGGGCCCTAGCCCGTCTATTCACGATAGCTGTGGGCCCTGCATTTTCCTTTCTCGCCCCTTCGGTTTTATACTCATCCTATTTGTTCCCATACATGTCCCCCTGCATGTCAGATCACATGTTCCTTTTTTTTTTTCCGTCTCAGAAGACAGGATCATTATATTTACAGGACTCCGTTGAGTTTTATTTTATGGAAGGCAGAGGTTGAGCATAATTGTCAGACCCTGCTTTCCAACTCATTGTGGATTTCTTATTCTGTCTCCCCGGCTGTAAGTATTATTCATCCTACAATCATTTCTGTCAGTTTTCGGTCGGTGGCATTGAGTTACACCGTTTGGAGTCCCATGCAACCACCAGCTCAGAATTCCTTCCGGGGGGTGGGGGTGGCCCACCACTTTCTGGAACACAGCCCTGCTTTCTCCCACCTGGGTGCTCTCACTCGGTCACTCCCGAGGAAGGCAGATGTCCTCTCCCTGTGAGAGGATTCAGGTAGTCCTCTTGGAAAACATTCTTCTGAACAGTCCCACAAAGATCTATAAAGAATTTTTTTTTTAAAAATCAGGAATCTGAAACCCAGAAGCTTAAAGTGTGGGAGAAATTTAATGTGGCCGGGACCTCCAAAGTGAGACCATCTTGTCTCCATGTGGGGAGACTGAGATCCAGAGTGAGCTTCATCTGAGCAGCCCATATTGTTCCAGACCTTGGGCGTGGCATGGGGGGTGCACTTGTAGGTCTGGGGGCCTTTGTCATGGCTGGAATTTGAAGAGGGGTGTCCCGGGACCTGGGAGTGCCACTGGCTGAGACCCTTTTCCTTTTCCTCAGGGCACAAGCTGAATTCTCCTTTCAGGGACTGGGAGCTCTTCTCAAGGTACTCCTGGCAATGGCCTCCTTCTTCCCCCGCTCTTCTTTTCTTTTCCCCAGGCCCCACCCTCTTCATGTTCCTCTTTCCTCTTTTCCTGCCCTTCTCTCACCTGCCTTTCTTGAGAGCCCTGCCCAGTGCCTCCTCTTTCTGGGGCCTGAGCTCCTGCAGGCGGGATAGCCAGCACCCCGCGTTCCCGTCTGCCCCCCCAGTGCGTCAACTTCCCCCCCCCCCCAGCTCTGCGGCAGATGCAGGCACCTCCTGCTTTGTTTCCCATCCTGAAGACGAGCAGCTGCCGCACTAAGTGCCACCAGCAGGGGGTCGGGGCCGGGCTCACACTCCTCCTGTCGCTTAGGAGGCGGCCCGGGGTGGAGGGAGGGGGAGGTTTTCAGGAGCCGAATGAGCTAAGCCAGCGTTGAGCATTATTCCAGGAATTTTAAACACTCGTTAAAGGCTTTGCCGTGTCTCACTTCAGTACACATCATGCTCCAGTTACTGCTCGCAACTGCGGGGCATCAGCCTGGGCAGCACTTATCAATATTTTAGCATGAGAAAGGCAAATGATGTTGAAACATTGAACTATATTTCCATCTGTTCAAACTGAAATGGGACAAGCGCAGCTCAGGAAATGGAATACCTCCTCCCCAGCTGCCTCAGAAGCAGCGACACCCGCTGGCCTGGCCTCTGCCCCTGCCTCAGTTTCTCCTTTACCTCTCTTATTCCTCGGTCCCCAATATTCATACCTCGTGGGCAAACTCTAAGGAGCTTGGTATTGACTAGGTGTTGGGTTTGTTGGTAGAGCAGGGGTGGTGTCACCTCAAAGGATCCAAGAGTGATACCCCTCCTGTTACAATGTGCTTCACCCATCGATGGACAAGGAAAAGCGAGGTCGAATGTGAGCTGTCTCATTTGGTGACAGAGGACATCATTTCCATCCCCTGCACTGGCGTGGCTCAGTGCCTGCAGACCATCCCTCTTGCAGCAAGACCCAGGGGGTGGTGGTTAGACATGAAAGGGAATGCACAGACCATAGCAGGTGTATAACTGCTGCAGAAATACTTTTCTTATGCTCCCACTGTCCCTGGAATAAAACGGAATTTATTGGCAGGGAAGGACCTTGAGAACTATTAGTGTTCTATTGTCTCAAAGGACCTGAGAAGTTATTAGGGTGTGGAAAGTAGAGGTGGTTGTCATGGGCCCTGAGACCAGTCATCTCAGATTTAGTGGTTCCCATGAGAGCCCTTGGGAAATCTCTACCAGCTGGTCCCCAGGAGATCTGAGATTGACAAGATTCAGGGAGTATGGAACCTTTGACCTCTTTGTCCCCAGCCCTAAAGAGATGAGGGACTGCTTCTCCCCCATTTTCCCTCACACTGTGTTTTTGCAACTTCTTCTTTTGAGGCTGTTCTGTTTAATTTTATTTGTCTACAGAGAACTAGGGATGGGGTTGGGGAGGACGTGGGGTGAGGGGTGGGTTCAGAACCTACATCCCCCAGGACTCACTCTGCTAAGGAGGGTACTGTGGGCTGATCTCAAACCTTAGAGCACCTACTGAAGACTAACTTAAGATCTTCTTCCCCTTGGCTCCCCTGCCAGCAGCCAGGCCGATGGTAAATTTTTATGTGGGAAAAAGGTTTCCACCTTGGCGGCAGCATCAGCAGAGAATGCCTGTCACCGGAGTTATGGGCTGCAAAAGCCAGAGTACCCATCAAGTTTATCTACACCTCTGCTTGCAGACAAGGCCGCCCATATCCCAAGCCAGTCGGAGATGGAGCAGCTTCAGAAATGGGGTCCTCTTCCTCAGTCAGGACAGGGGACAGTGTGTGTGTGGGAAATATCTAGTAGCATCTGAACCAAATATGCAAGTGCTAAATGGCATCACAATGTCATCTCAGAAATCTGATAACCAATGAATCACAGGCCAAGGCCATTGCTCAAAGTTCTTTGCAAGCATTTGTGCCTATATAAGCCCTGTGGGGAGACAGCAAAGTGCCTGGTCCTGCAGGAATCTTGGGGGCTGCCCGAGTGGTATAAAGAGGTGACCCTCTTTGTAAATAGAAAAATGTCATGTGTTTACTTCTGTCAAGGAGGAGTGATTTTTAACCTCACTGTCCATAAGACTCAGAATTATTGTCAACTGTGGGAAAGACACAGCCTCTCACCTCTTCCTCCCTTGACCATAGAAGATGGGGCTAGTAAGGGGGAGAGAGAACAAGGCATTTTTGAAGATTTGTGGGGTCATGGTGAACCCTGATCCCAGAGGGGTCCACCCCAGCATCTTCCTATGCTTCCTATGCTACAGAGGAATTAAGCAGGACTCTAAGAAGGACTGGTGAAAGACAGAAGGCAGAAGGAATTGCATTGGCTGTTGACGACATACGTGAGCCTGAGGTGGAAGAATTAAGACTGAAGCCAAGCCTCTTCCTTTTAAAAAACCACCTGCAGATATTAGACAGAGGGCAGAAAGTCAAGGCCAGGGGAAGACTCCCTTTAAATGAGCACTTATTCTGCACTGAGCACTTGTCCAAGGTACTTTTTATCAATTATTTCTCACAAAGCCTCCGAGATAACTATTATTAAACCTATCCAACTAATGAAAAAAAAAAATGAAGGTCAGAGAGGTTAAGTGGCATGCCGATGACCCATGCAAGACCACTGAGATCATAAGTGGCACATTCAAAATTGGAACCTGAATTTGTACACTTCCAAGGCTCACGTTCCTTTTATACCACAGGTTGCATGTAGCTCCAGTGTCAAGAGCTAGGGGTAGAAGGGGTAGAGAAAAGGAGCAGACAGAAGGCAGGATGGGGCTTCCTGGAAGCCAGAGGGAAGGGAGCATCATGGTGTTGGAAAATTGTGCCTGCAAAGTTACTAAGATGTGGCTGGTCCACAGCCCTGTGAATCTGAAATTGCAGAAGAAATGGAAAGAAACCAGGAGGATTCCCAAGAGGGTGAGGACAGCTGCAGAGTGAGTGCAGGTTAGCCAAAAATTAGAGGTGCAAGCTCAGAGGCCCAACCAAAAGACCATCACAGAGAACCCAGCTGGGGGACTGGTGGGCCGCCAGCATGCCTGGGGCTCAGCATGAGTCCGTGTGGGCAGCGCTGACAGGGGATGAGAACACATGGTAAGGGTTGGAAGAAACAACTTCCTTACTTCGTGAGACAGGCTAATGCTGTTAGGATGCCAAGCCATTTAAGATCGGGAGAGTGAACAAACACAAAGATTCTTTTTTTTTTTTTAAATAAAGATTTTATTTTTTTTTAAAGTAATCTCTACACCCAACATGGGGCTTGAACTCCTACCCCCTAGATCAAGAGTCACACGCTCTACTGACTGAGCCAGCCAGGCGCCCCCAACACTAAGATCTGAGCTGTGACTTTGCAGAGCCTCATCCGTACATTTTTGTGTGCTCTCCCCATTGTGCGCATGTCCCGCACCTGAAGGGATCCCAGGTCAGAAGGTAATGAGGGATACCAGGGTCCATCCAACGACCCAATCTGCAGAAAGGACAGAGAAAATGGGAACTGGAGGGTGGAGAGAGGGTTGGTGGGGTTCTTTTGACTCAGAGTAGAGAGTCATGTGCTCTTGCCAGAAGCCAGTACTCACAGTGCAGATGCATGTGGAAATGAACATGAAAAGGGTCTTGACTGTGACTCCGGGCCTCAGAGAACCCAAGGAAAGCTGCCTGGAGAGCCCCACAGAGACTGAAGAGTGAGCTATTAGGATATCAGAAGGTTGCTCAGGATTGCAGGCATCTCTAGAATCAAGGTGACATGGCTGTCCCCTTAGCAGGTAGGACTGGCCCACTCTTCACTTCCATCACGAACATCATCAGGCTGTTTGTTCTGCACGGACCAGGGTCCCATGGCCTAGGACTTGTGACAATGTTTCAGATCTCAGAAATACATTCTGACTCCAAAATATGAAAGGAAAATTGCAAAGTCACAATAAATACATATTTTGTTAGTATTTCCAAAGTTCATTTGTATTCATGAAAAACTTGAGACTGAATTTTAAACTAGAATCTCACACTTCCCAGGACTTTCCAAGTATGCCCCATGACGGAGACATTCAAGCTAATCATAAATTACATGCGTAAAGATTCCATAGACAAAATATTTTAAGCAGGAAATGAGGTGAGACTGGTAACATTATGGGTTATGCAGCTTGTGAAGTTCTTCCAACTGGCCTGGAGGAGATTCGGCTTATGTCAGTTATTCCACAGTGTTCACGCATCTACTATGCAGCAGGCATTGTTCTAGGAACTTGGGCTGTTATCAGTGGACAAAGATAGTCAAGGATCTGTGTCCTCATGTTAAGGAAGATGGACCAAAAAAATAAATATAATATATTAGTAAATATATTGTGTGTTTGAAGGTAACAGGGCTACGGGAACAATAGAAAGTAGAACAAGGGAAGAGACTCAGGAAGAACGTGGTGGGGGCAAGGCATGGCCAAAGGCAGGGTTGTCAGCTTAGGCTTCAGAGAGAGAGTGAGATGTGGGCTGACTTTAGGAGGTGACTCAAGTAAACATCTGGAAGAAATGTGTTCCAAGAAGAGAGAAGAGCTAGAATTGAGGCCTGGAGGCATGTGTGCTGTGCCTGAGGGCCAGCAAGGAGGCCAGTGTGATTTGAGCGGGGAGCATTTGGAGAGGTGGTCACAGAAGTGAGGCTGGGTGCCGTACAGGTCCTGGGCCATATTGGTCCTGCCAGGCCATACAGCTGTTGTAGAGAACCGGCTTGCACTTGAGAGCAATGGGAGCTCTAGGAGGGTTCTGAGTAATTGGAAGGTGGGAGGTGCCAGTCATTGAAACTGACAAGACTAAAGGCGGGGCATGTTTGGGGCAGGGAGGGGGGTGATCAGGAGTTAATTTAGACATGTTGAGTCTGAGTGTCTATGAACCTTCCAGGTAAAGAGGTTGAGTGGGCAGTAGGATATGCAAGTAGGAGTTCAAGAATGGTCTGGGTGGGTTGGAGTTGTTGGCATATTCTATATAGATGTTTAAGGCCATGGGGTGGATGATCTTACCAAGGGAGAGAGTAGATGGAGAAAAGGAAAGGAACAAGTGCCCTAAGCACTCCACCTGTTTTGGGTCCAGGACAAGAGAAAGAACCAGCCAAAGAGGCTGAGAAGGAAAGAACAGGGAGATAGAAAGAAAACCAACAGGGGTTGTCCTGGAAATCAAAGAAGTGTATCCAGGAAGGAGGATGTGGCATGAACGTCAGGTAACACACATGCAGGATTTAGCAGAGGTTGGCGCATAGTAAGAACTCAGCAAATGAGAGATAACTGAATTTTGTATGAGCAGTAGCATGTGAGTACAGAAGAACAGGAGGAAGGTAGAAGGCCAGGTAGAGAAATGAGCCCTTGGTTAATCAGATCATCATTAAAAAGAATCTACACTCCATCAGGATCTGATGGAGAGGGGTTGTTGATAAACAACCACCAGATTAAAGCAATTCTGAGAAAAAGGTCATGGGCTGCACCCCCGCACCTGCTATATCCCGGAAGCCGAGTCCTCCCCTTCCACCCGCGGCTCTGAAGCCGTCCTTAAGACGGTGAGGGTGACATTTCCTCCTTCTCTGTGCCATCCTGCTGCCGTCTCCCCTCCCCGCTCATGAATTAAGGGCAAAGGCACAGGGAGCCAGACGGTCTGCCCCTGCCCCGCACCGTTGCCAGGAAGCGTTGAAACGGCTCTGCTGCCCTGCCCCTCGCGCCAGGCACCAGGATGAAAGTAAACCCCAGAATGGCAGTTTGGGATTATCTAGTGCCCTGGGCCAGATCGCTCCCTGTGAGGATTAGTGGCTTCCTGTGAAAAAGCTGCAGCCACTCCTTCAGAAAAAACCTCCTCTTCTGGGGATCTCCTGCCCCCTTTCTTAACCAAGAAGCTCATCATACAGAGGGCTACAAATCGGCCGAGGACAGCTTATCTTGGAACACCTCTGACGATGGGGAACTCACCACCTCCCGAGGGTCTGCTGTAGGTATCTCATGTAAGTGGAATCCTCCAGTGTTTGTTCTTTTGTGTCTGTCTTAGTTCACTGAGCATAATGTGTTCAAGGTCATCCATGTTGTAACATGTATCAGAGTTTCATTCCTTTTTAAGGCTGAATAATATTCCATTGTGTGCATAGACCACATTTTGTTTCTCCACTCATCCATCGAACACTTGGGTCATTTCCACCTTTTGGCTGTTGTGAATAACACTGCTATGAACAGGGGCACACAGCATCCGTTCAAGTCCAGAGTGTGTATTTACATGTTGCCCAAAGAGCTTCTCCCTCCGCCCCCATAACACACACTATGTTTCAGTCAAATGGAGAACTGCCCCAGGGCAGGGTGAGAACCTGGGTCTCCAATGACACCATAACGAGCACTGTTTTGTATTATGTCAATCCCTCCCAGGGAGTTAAAGTGCCATATTGTGTTTTTAGAGAATATCAGGTATAAGCCCGGGGCAGGAGTGGATATGCACACTGCATGTTTTCACACGTGGTACTTTCACGCATTGTGCTGGGTTATTGTTCTAGATCGGACTGTTAACTACTGTGTTTGAGGCTGGGCTGTCATTTTTATAACTGCCTTGGTGTTTTATGGGCATTCCTTATTGCATTTATAGAGCAATAAGAAGATATATTTAAATATACGTGCCTTGTCTTTAATTGAATAAGAACTGAAAGCATGAATCAAGAAAACTGATTAAAATGGGAAAGAAAATGTGCGGTGTGCATAGCCACTCCAGTCGTGGGCTTATACTTGATATTCTTTAAAAACACAGGAGGGCTTTTTTACTCCTTAACAAGGGTTGACGGGGCACCGGGGTGGCTCAGTGGTTGCGTGTCTGCCTTCAGCTCAGGTCATGATCCCAGAATCCTGGGATCGAGCCCCGCATTTGGCTCCCTGCTTGGCAGGAAGCCTGCTTGTCCCTCTCCCACTCCCCCTGCTTGTGTTCCCTCTTTCATTGTTTCTCTCTCTCTGTTAAATAAATAAATAAATAAATAAATAAAAAACCAAAACAAGAAAAGCAAGGGTTGACATAATACAAATGTGCCCCACCCTCATCTTCCTACCTCCCCCATCAGAACCGTCCCCAGGCTCTGATGAATCACCGTGACACCAGCCAGGGGGTCTGGCATTTTGTAAGGGACAGTGCCTTAGCCCCAAGTGACGAATCTGCAGGGAAGGAATCGCAGGCATCAGCAATGGACACAGAGAGATTTGGGTGAAGTCTTTCTCATGTCATGCCCCTTAGCAGCCACCTATTTTAGCAGACTCAGAAGATCCAGACTAGAGGAGGTATAAGGTCCCTTACTCCATTCCTTCTCCCAGCCCAAACCCTCTTGACCTCACCAGCCTCTGCGTGAACATCTCAAGCACTGAGCATGCACCACCACGGAAGCCGGCCCGCAGCATCCCTGGACCCACCTCTGAAGAGCTCTTCCTTCCCAAGTCAACCACGCTCTCCCCCCGTAGCACCCTCCAAGGGGTCCACTAGCTACCCCTTGAGACTCCTCTGGATGATGCAGCTCCCTTTTCTCCAAGGGCAGCACCCTTTAAATATTGGAGGCCAGTACCCAGTCACCCTGAAGGTGAACATCCTGGCTTTTGAAACTCTTTGTTCTAGAACTCCCGTGCCCAGAACTGACCATCGACCCCCAGCCCAGCAGCAGCCTTGGGGGCCCGGTTTGCTCGGGCCAGGGCTCCGCTCCTAGTCTCTGGGGGGGGGGGGGGGGGGGGGGGGGGGGGAAGTGCAGTGCTGAGGGAAGGTGGGGGAGGACTGGGACGACACCGTGGCTGCCGAGCGCCACCTACTGTTGAGCCAGGCTCAACCCACATAAAGGCTGGGCTCTTTACCGGTATTAACCCCTTTGATCTTAGTCCTGCTTCACAGATTGGGAAACTGAGGCCGGGAGAAGTTAAGGTGTTAGGACTCCTGACGGGAATCTGGGGTGAGCACGAGCTGCTGCAAGCTCACTTTTTGAATGGCGGTGGCAATGAGAGCAGCTGCAGCTCCCCGATCCCCCCAACAGGGGTAGGGGGCAAGGGGCAGAGAGAAGGCGGTCCTTATAAACTCAGAGTTGCCCAAGGGGCTTTCTCATCCGGGGTGCGGGAAGGGGGACTCGCAGCGCTTCAGAGAAGCTACCAGCTGTGGGGACCCTGGCTTGTGCGCACCTCAGCAGCCCTCAGCCCTGGCCTAGCCCGTCTCCCAGGCCCTTGGGGCCATATCTCCTCGGCCGGGCCCCTCAGGGACCCCGGAGCCAGCTGTCATATTTGATGTCTGGCGTTCAGCCCCGTTTTCTGGCATGTCTGGGGCTTGTCCCCCTGACCTGGTGTGGGGCCAGGGGAGCCCAGACGGAGTCCAAGGTAAGTTCTGCACACCCACTGAAGGAGCCCTGCCTGGGTGCGGAGGTGGGGTGGATGTTAGCCTCTTGGCCTTGGCTACCGACTGAACCCACTGAGTCAATAGGAGGAAGGCAGAAAGAGGGGATGTGGAGGCTCCTCTCTGCTCCCCTTCCCTCCACCTCCTTCCCACCCCCCTCACTGGAGAGTTGGGGTCCTGGCAGGGCATGTAATTCCCTAGTTGAGTAAGAAGAGGGCCTGAAAAAGCTGAGTTGGGGTCAGAGTTGCCAGGTCGGCTCCAGTGGGTTGCAGGCCTCCTCTAGTTCTCTCTGGCTGCCTCCCCTCCTTCCTGCCCTGCTTGTCGGCAGCTCCTGCCGACTTGGCCACCTGAGGTGGCTGTGGGCCTGGAGTGTGGGCCTGCCGGCCTGCCCTCCTTGTTCCCCAGCCTGAGACTCTCCTACGGTTGCTTTTGACTCTTTCTTACTAGATGATGCTGATGGAGCTGATGGAGCCCCTGGTGCTTAAAGCCAGTTTGGGAGGGGACCACAAAGGGGCCATTCAGCCCAGGGTGTTTGTTGGCCCCATGGCCAGTAGCTGGAGTTAAAGGAATCTTCTGAGGGGTCCCACAGGTGCTCGCCAGGCACCACACCAGGGCTTGGGCACGTGGTGGAGGTGATCAGAGGCTCAGTGTGCAGCCCCCTGCAGCTTCAGATTCCTCTCTGGAGAATAAGAGCAGTGATACCCACCCTGTGGGTTTGTCATGAGGGCTAAATGAAAAGCAAAACACTGAGCAAGCTCTTAGCACTTAGTAGGTGCTCAATAAATAACAGTCATAAGTATTGCCTTGTCTCTTACCCTCTAGCACATTCTTCCCTCAGGAGTGCCTTGGGGGGAGCTGGGGTTCAGCTCTGACTTCTGATTTCCAATACCTGGCCTGCCTATATGCACGTGCATTATTATTTATTTATTATTTTATTTTTCCTCTCATCCTTCACTGCAAACCTGCTTCTCCTAAACGCCCCAGTTTGGTGAGTGGAACACCATCCCCCAATATGTCACCCCCATCTCCTTTCCTTCAGCCCACCACGTGCAGCCAGGGTGCGACCCATGTCTCAGCCCAGTTGTCCCGCTCCAGGAAGAATTAGTCACTTGCTCACCTGCACCTGGAGTGTTTTTACAGACATCCCGGACAGCACTTAGCCCAACGTGCTGTCGTTTTTGTGTATAAGTCTGTCTCTCCCATACTGAAGGCCTAGGGGTCATGTTCTCTGTTTCTTTTAAAGGTAGGCGTCAGGGATGGATGGATGGTTGGGAAAGAGGCTGCGTAAGAGCTCTGTGAGTCCTGGGTGGGGCAACAGCCATCTTTCTCTCAAACTTTACAAGAACCCTCCATCCTCCCCTTCTAGAACACTCAGGAAAATGGAGCACCCACCTCTCTGGACTTCATCAGATGTGTTGGTCCCAGGCCCAGAAAAGATAGGGGACTTGCCTAAGGACACAGAGCAACTAAAAGGATTAAATTGTCTGAATGCAGGACTTTGAGATATTAATGTTCCCAGTTCCTTCCAGTTCTTGAACAAAGCTTCAGTGTGTTTCTCTGGAGCCAGAAAGAGTGGGTGGTTTGAGAAGGGGGATGATGCAGAAGTAGGGGGGCTGTACTCAAAACCACAAGTTTGGGAGATTTGTCTCAACACACAAGGGAGAGAGGAAGAAAAAAAAAATGAAAGAGGGGCACCTGGGTGGCTCAGTCGGTTAAGCGTCTGCCTTCGGCTCAGGTCATGATCCCAGGGTCCTGGGATTGAGTCCTGCATTGGGCTCCCTGCTCAGCGGGGAGCCTGCTTCTCCCTCTCCCTCTGCCCCCCCACTCTTGTTCTCGTTCTCTCTCTCTCTCAAATAAATAAATAAATAAAAATCTTCATTAAAAAAAAAATGAAAGCAAGTCCCAGACTACTTCTGGCTAAGAAATATGCTGGAAAGATTTGAATTCTAGGGAAGATTTGCTAAGAGAAGTTTGCTTTCCCAGCTAACAACCTGCCAACTTCTCCTTGCCCCTGGGGACTCTAGGCCACCTCCCTGTCCACACCCACCTCCTTGCCCATACAAACACCAACATCACTTCTTTCAAACTTTTCCCTTGAAGGAAGCTCTGAATTCTCCTTGAGGATTCATTTCACACTGCAAGAACAAGGTTTTTACTCTTTTTTTTTTTTTTTTTTTTGTGCTATGGGCCCCGCCTTCCTTCCCTCTCCTTCCTGGGCAGCCTGAATAACATTTTCAGGTGCATAAAAGAAAGTACTGAGGACCTCAAAGGAAACCACTCATTTTGAAATATAGTTATCAAAATATTTTTTTAAAGTAGTGACAGTAATCTATGTGCTTCTCCAATAATGGATTATGTAATAAAACCTACTGGCAGGACAAATAACCATTGGAGCAGGGATGCACACAGATGATATTTGCAGATACCCGCTAAGGCTGTAACAGGACTGGAGCATATCTGTTATCACCACTAAGACTGCTGTGGTTGATTGCCTGCATTCATAATTTAAGAAACAGCTAAATTTCAGGTAGAAGTTAGTGAAGACAAAGACATCACCCCCCCCCCCCCCCCCCCGCCCCGCCACCCAAAGTCAAGTAGCCCTTTGAATCCTACCTGTTAATTTCTTGGCAGGGAGGGAGTCAGGGAGGGTATCCGTGGACTCCAAGTTAGAAACGCCTGTTCCACCGGAAATGTAAATCCTCACCCCCTTCCCCAGATGCAGTGAGTCAGAACTTTCAGGGTGGGTCCAGTGTTTGAGCGAGCCTCCAGGTGGTTCGGATATGTGCCCCAGTTTGAGAAGCCCTGTCTGAGAGCTACATGGGACCCAGTTTCTGAAGGAGAATGCACTTACCCCCAAAGTCCTAGAGAAAGAGAGATTGCCTCTGTTTTCTCTCTCTGCTTCCTTCAGACTCACGCTTTATTGAGGTGGACTGGTGGTATGGAGTCTGAAAACCCAGGATTCTTGCTCATGCATAATGAAGTGCTACAAAGCAGCTTCGGTGACAAAGGGCAGAACAAAACCGAGCTGTAGAGATGGGAGCGAGGCCTTCACTCCTTTATGTACCTAAAAAATAATTGCCTTCTAATTATCTCCGTAAAAGTGAGAAAACTTGCCTGGCTTATTAGCACCTTTATTAGCACTAGGAAATAATTAGATACCCTTAATAGTTTTCTAACAATCCCTAAAGGAGGACGGCATTTTTAAGGCATCTGCTGGCCATTCTTGGATTATTACAGAGCCTTTTAAAGCCAGTCCACACAGAAAGGGGCCCTGGCAAATTCAGCCATGTTGGGATGGGCTTTGGATCTCTGTGGGCTCACTCGAGTGCCAGGAAATGTGTGCCTTCTCTTACCTGCCTGTGCCTCTTCCCTCAGACCCACAGCAGTGCCCTTCCAGAAAGCTCTGGTGGGCTGGCAGGGGTGGGGGGTGGAGGAGCTGCTGATTTGCAGGCAGGGCAATCTCAGGGGACCCCATCTCTCCTCTGGCCCTGCCTTTTTTAAGGGACTCAGAGCATGTTCATCCTATCCCAGTCTGCTTTGGGAAAGACTGCTAGGCTTATCACATTCCGATTCTCCAACCCAAAAAGCACAGGCTTTGGAAAGCTGAAGGCATATTGATAAGCAGGATAGTGGTTTCCCATCTGGCTGGGATGGGGCTCTCCTGCAGGTGTTGGGTCCCTGGAGGGTTGAGCTTGAGGGCTGTTAAGGAGAAACAACCGGCTGGTGGAGGGAATCTAACCTCCGTTCCTCCAGCAGGTGGCGCCATAACTTTACCTTCAAGCCTCCAGTGCCAGGGATGGCAGCTCTTTGAGTTTGCAAGCCTGGGATGTGAATCACCACCTGGGACTCCCCTTTTCCATATTTGGGGCTTTGCAAACTAACTCCAATGAACCTTCTTCATCCCACTCTCCTCCCAAACCCGCAATATTTCTGATTCTTTAACAGCATCATAAACACACTTGTCAGGAATACTTACTGATTGGCCTTCTAGACTGAGGGCACTGGAGGGATTTGAGCAAGGCATAATTATGCTATCACTCTCAAATTCTGGGGCTTTCCCCAAACACCCCCAGCCTCCTTCTAGAGAGATTTGTCATCTGTTTCTAGAGCTTCTAAAATCTACTTATATTTTCAACCTAATAAAGAGATCTCTTGCCGAGCTAACACATCACAGAGGCTGGGGAAAGAGCAAGAACACTGTCTTTAACTCTGAGCAGTCTTTGGGAAGATGAAATCTTGACCTATAAGTCATACATGGGAGCATATATTTTTATACGTGTTTATGCCTTACTGCATGAAGTAGGACTGCTTCTCTTTTTATAGAATCTCAGAGTTAATTCACCTAATCCAATTGCTCACCCAATGCAGGATTCCCTCCTGCAATATGACAGTGGGGGGAAGCGGTGTCCTTCGAAGTTTGCAGACGATGTTCACATCCATTTCAATGCCTCGTCTAGTCCTGTGAGATGCATAGTAAAGTGACTTGCCCCCGGCCTCACAGCTACTTAGGGGCAGGATCTAGTAGGGTCACCTGACATCAGTACTCCCACGACAACAGAGCCACCTCCCAATCCCACCGTTGGCCACCATCCGTCCAGCCCTTAATACTGCCGACAAGCATTCCCTCTGAAGGCAGTCTGTCCCACTGTTTGGTAGCTCTGATTTTTGAATAACACTTTCCTTATTGTCTGGTTATCCTCTGTCGCATGACAACTACCTCCAAATCCAGTGATTTAAAACAACCATATTTCATGTTCTTGTATCTCACAACCCTGTGTGTCAGGAATTCACTTGCCTGGCTGATTCTTCTGGTCCCGTGTGGCATTGACAGAGGTCAAGCAGTAGCATTTAGTTGGCTGATGAGCTGGTCTGGAGGGTCTGGGTCAGCTTCTCTTCTATGTTTGGCTCTTTGGCAGGGATGGCTGGAAGGCTGGGCTGGGCTGAGCCTGTCAGCCAGAACGCCTCCACGTCCTCTAGCACGTGGCCCCAGGGCGGCTGGGTTTCTTTAAGTGAAGGCTCAGAGCTCCAGAAGTGAGTGCTCAGTGATCAAGGTAGAAGCTTCACAGCCTTGCCTTATTAACCTCGGAAATCACAGAATGCCCTTTCTACCATATCTGGTTGGTCAAAGTAGTCAGAGGCTTGCCCGGGGTTCTAGGGGAAGGAATTCTGCCTCTTGATGGAAGAGATGTAAAAAATCTGTCACAGGGTTTTGGAACCACCACACTTACTGAATTGAAATTACCTTTTCTATATCTGCCTCTCGCTCTGTGCTTACTAAATCTAGTCCTTCTCTATCTAAAACCTCTTTTTCCAGTTTCAAGTCAGCCTCCCTAAACACCTTAGATCTAGGACCCAGTCCACAAAATGACCCTTTGTTTGGGGTGAGACAAGAAAATAACTTTCATATTTTAATTTTATCTATAAAATTTAAAATGAAGCTTTACTAATATTTCATATAGATTGAGGCTGGTACCCTATCTTTAGGTCAAGTTCCAGGTGAAAATATGTTGTTACCTGCTGTATATAAGAAACTCCAAGAGAAGATTGGATGTTCCCCAAAAGGAATAAAAGGCCCTCAAATCATTTGTATTCCTTGTGTGACAGCAGTGCTTGAATGCCTGGATGATCAAATCTGGTTTAAAAAACATTATCCAGGGGCGCCTGGGTGGCTCAGTCGGTTAAGCATCTGACTCTTGGTTTCAGTTCAGGTCATGATCTCATGGGTTGTGAGATCGAGCCCCGCATCGGGCTCTGTGCTTAGTGGGGAGTCTGCTTGAGGATTCTCTCCCTCTGCTCCTCCTTCCACTCACTCACTCTCTCTCTCAAATAAATAAATGAATCTTAAAAAAAATAATAAAAATTATTGTCCATCCCCAAATGGTTAAGAGGCACAAAAGAATTTTGCAAATAATCTTTAGAAAACTAAACAAATAATACAAGCAGAACAATGCCCCAGAAATCAGGGAAGGAGAATATTTCTAGATCCCTTCCTGGTGACACTAGGAACTAGACCATGGTGCACATCTTGCATGTGTTTGCAAACTACCACTGGGTATGTTGCCTGGCACATCGTAGACTCCTGATTGATATTGTGCAACTGAACTACATTGAACTTCTTGGCTACACCAGCCCATTCATTGGTTAATGTCTTTGACGAGTAATTGCCAATAAACCCTGTGCCTTCACCTTCAGCTCCCCAGCCCACAAATTTAGGTTATTTACCTCCAGGTTGTTAGTTGCTTGCCTCAGTTTACCTGTCATTGCTCTGCCCACACATGTGAATTTGTGAGATCTTCCTGAACTTGTTCTCATCCTCTTAGTCCTTCACTCCCTAGGAGAGCAGAGTGTCATCTGTGTATCTAGAGACTTCACCATGATCCTCCAGAGCATTTATACGAATGAGGTAAAATACTTTGGGTACTGATCCTACAGGCTGGGAAGGGGATAAAGTCAATTCTCTCTGGCTTCCACTAGCTCATTACCTCACATAGCTACTATGAAACACTTCCAGATTTTTCCCTCTCTGCCTCTGGACTCTTCCTGAGATGGCCAGCCTGAGTAGAGTAGAAGTAGAAAGTAGAAACATCTCTGGTAGCTTCCTGAGGCCAGACAAATTTATCTAGGGATCTGAGTGGCTGAGAGCTTTGTCTACATCATTTCAATATTAGCATATGTGCTGCCGAAAGCAAGCATGGGGAACTTCTGCATTCGGGTGCCCGGGCTAGGCCGTAATGTACCTTTCACAGTACCCTCTGGTAGGATCGGCCTGCACTGGGGAACTGGGAGGTACAACTTTTCAGCTCAGCTGACTTCATTGCCCTAGGCAACACTGTAAATGGAAGTATGTGAGTTTACTGTACCTTCGTGAACTAGGAATGGTCAGACTTAATGCTACATGTCAGAGAAATATTGAGAGGATAAATGCAAATTACATACATAAAAGGGCCATAGTGTAGATTCCAAGCAGGAAGATTATACTCTGAATTTGGAAAGGTAGTTAGAATTAGTTAGATACAACCGCATGGGCCAGAAAACCCAAGGGCTTTAAATAAAAGAGGTGTTTATTTTTCTTTTACATTAATAAAGTCAAGAGTAGGAAGTCTAGGGCTGAAGTAGCTACATATAAAATTCATATAAAATTCAGGCTCCTTTTGCTTGGCATTTTTAAAAGATCTTATTTATTTATTTGTCAGAGAGAGAGAGTGTGTGAGCACAAGCAGGGGGAGCGGCAGGCAGAGGGAGAGGGAGAAGCAGGCTCCTCGCTGAGCAAGGAGCATAACATGGGACTTGACCCCAGGACCCTGGGATCATGACCTGAGCTAAAGGCAGACGCTTACCTGATTGAGCCACCCAGGCGTCCCTTTTGCTTGGCTTTCCCACCGACTTCAGCATGCTGTCTCATGGGTCCAAGGTGGCTGTGGAAGCTTCATCATCACATTTATATTCCTGTCAGCAGGAAGGAGGAAGGGAGAAGAAAGGAATCTTCTTCCTTTAAGAACACTTCCAGAAATTTGTATACAACACTTCCAATTGTATTCATTAGTCAAAACTTAGTTATGTGGTACACCTACTGCAAGGGAGGCTGGAAAATGTAGTCTTTATTCTGGGCCGCCACGTGGCAAGCTACAAATTGAAAGTTCTATTATTACGGGAAATGTGGAGACCGAATAAAGGGGGCCAAGAGCACCGTGTGCTGAGGTGGATAATAGAGTCCGTTACCAGAAAGAAAAGGATACTAATTATCCTGCCAAGCATACAAAGTACGAACGAGTGTGAAAAATAATTCCTTCCATATTTTTTTCCCAGACATTCTCTCTCCTATCTCCATTGTGGAGTATAGTCCAGTTTCCCCTTGGTGGTCAGCGCAAATCACCCAGCCAGCATAGTAATGTCCTTCTCTGCCTGTTGATTCAGAAGCATGAGAAGCCCACAGTGGGCAGGTGGCAGTCTCAACCTCTGGTTCAATGGAATCATCACTGTGTCTCCTGGTGGAAGCATTTCTCCTTCTGGAACTAAGACCTCTAGGCCAGCAGAGCATATTGTCATGGGAACAGGGAGCAAAATCTGTGCTCTGGGTCACTAGGGATAATAAGGAGTGGTGCCCCTTCCATTTCTACCTCTTGATTCCTGGACCTTTGAATTCTGGCGATGGGAGAAACACATATATTGGAGGCTAATTCAGAGCATATAAAGTTTTCTGGAGAACCTCACCCCAGCCGTGCAAGGTATGATCACCTAACTGGTGCTTTAACTAAATCTTCAAAAGACCATTCCACCTTTCTTTCTTTTCTTTTCTTTTTTTTTTTAAGATTTTATTTATTTATTTGACAGAGAGAGACACAGTGAGAGAGGGAACACAAGCAGGGGGAGTGGGAGAGGGAGAAGCAGGCTTCCTGCGGAGCAGGGAGGCCGATGTGGGGCTTGATCCCAGGACCCTGGGACCATGACCTGAGCCGAAGGCAGACACTTAAGGACTGAGCACCCAGACACCCCACAATTTTAATCATTTTAAAGTGGATGATTCAGGGACATTAAGTACATTCACAATGTTGGGCAACCATCATCACTCTCCATGTCCAGAACTTTTTCATCCTCCCAAACAGAAACTCTGTACCCTCGTTATTATTAAATGATAGCTCCTCATATCCTCTTTCCGCAGCCTAGTAACCTCTATTCTACTCCCTGTCTCTTATGAAGGTGCCTGTTCTAGATACTTCACATAAGTGGAATCACACAATATTTATCCTTTTGTGACTGGCCTTGTTTCACTTAATATAATGTTTTCAAGGTTCATCCATGCCATGGCATGTATAAGAATTTCATTCCTTTTTATGGATTTTTGAAATGAATACTCCATTGTATGTATATACCACATTTTGTTTATCTATTCATGTGTTGATGGACACATGGGTGTCCTTTTGGCTATTGTGAGTAATGCTGCTGTGAACATTGGTATGAAAGTATCTGTTCGAGTCTCTCCTTTAAATTATTTTGGGTATATACTTAGGAGTGGAATTGCTGGAACACATGGTAATTCTATGTTTAATTTTTTTTAAAGATTTTATTTATTTATTCATGAGAGAAAGAGAGAGAGAGAGAGGCAGAGGGAGAAGCAGGCTCCCTGGTCAGCAGAACTGATCCCGGGACTCTGGGATCATGACCTGAGCTGAAGGCAGACACTTAACTGACTGAGACACCCAGGTGCCCTATGTTTAATTTTTTGAGGGACTGCCAACCTGTTTTCCACAGCTGGTGCGCCATTGTACTCAAATGCACTCATTTCCTCATTTTACATTTTAAACTCAAACCCACCAGCAATGCACAAGGGTTCCAATTTCTCCACATCCCCACCAGTACTGTTATTTTCTGCTTTTTTAATGACAGCCATTCTAATGGGTATGAACCTTGTAGTTTTTCATTGTTATTGTTCAAAAGTAAACATTTTAAATATTATAATGTGGCAACTCTGGAAATCAGATTTTTCTCCTTCTCCTGGGTTTGCTATTATTGCTGTTTCTTGTGGTTGTTCGTTTGCTTAGTAACTGTGCTAAACTAATTTAGTAAAATCTGTATTTTTTGTCATGTACAGTCACTGAAATCTCTATTCCATTAGCTTAGTGGTGAGCTAATTTTTGGACCGGGATTTTCTTAAAAACCTGGAACCACCAAAAAGAATCTCCTAGCCTTGGGGCACTTGGCTGGCTCAGACAGTGGAGCATGCAACTCTTGATCTTGGGGTCATGAATTTGAGCCCCATGTTGGATGTAGAGATTACTTAAAAAAAAAAATCTCCTGGTCTTTATGGAGAGATTCAGTGTGCACGTTGGCTTGGGGCTCCAACGCTCAGCCAGGAAGTCTACAATTTTGCTCTAGCCTTTGCCTCCTGCTTATGCAGAGCCTCAGGAGAGTCAGAGGCAAACGCTTAGGGCTTTCTTAGGTCTTTTCCAAGTGTGTACATAGCCCTCAGCATGGGTGTGCCCTTCTAGAATCCCAGGGATAGGTTGGAGCTTCTCAAAGACCTCATTCCCCAAAGCACCTCACTCCCCAACATTTCCTATCAAGCTTTTGGGATGGCCTATTCTTTACCCCACTGTTATCCACTGCCTAGGGCAGCAGAAACTGAAACATTTGCCTATAAATATTTTTGGAAAATGGTCCTTGTTTGGTGGTTGTAGCAGAAGGTGAGTTCCAATTAGGCAGTCAAGATGAAGACAAACGTTTGAGTAGGTTTTCCAGAAAGCCACCATACAGATTAACTAAGATCAATTTGTAAGTGGGGTCCATTCTTCTTCCTCCTGTACTAGCACTGGGAATGCACACTGTTAAATGTCAAAGCTACTGATGAGCTGAGAACTGAGGGATGCGACCAGGGTAAGTTCAAATGCCACAAAGCTTGATGTTCTTCCTAAGATTCAGTCATATTCTCGAATGAGGGCTCCCAGGGTTGCTTCAAGCTTTTAGTTAGTTTCCAGAATTCTAAAAAAATTTGCTGCTGAGGGGCGCCTGCATGGCTCAGTCGGTTGAGCATCTGACTCTTGGTTTCAGCTGGGGTCATGATCTCAGGGTCATGAGATTGAGCCCCACATTGGGCTCTGTGCTCAGCTGGAGTCCGCTTGAGACTCTCTCTCCCTCTACCTCTGCCCCTCCCCCTTCTCAAATAAATAAATACATCTTTAAAAAATTTTTCAAAATTTGGGGCTGACAGTTTCTGCCAGTTTTTTATGGTATTGCTTTTATGGAGAGGGTGGGCTTTTTTCTTCATCTGGAGATGTTTTCTCCTCCTAAAGCTTACTTTTAAAAATCCCAGCACAGCAGCTGAAAGGTAGTAGGTTCAAATAACTGTCCTCTCACCCAGTGTTCAGTGGAATAGTGTGAGGGCTGCCAAAGATCAATTGCCTTCTAAAGGAACAGTGCTCCTATCCATGCCATCCTTCCCAATGTCTTTCTGCCAAAGATTTGAGGCTGCTCTCCACACTGATTAGATTTCCTCTGTCACATCTATAGAATGAGAGTCTATGGAGAGTCCTCTCTTCCTTTATTGTCAGGGGAACTGAAGTTCAGAAAGTCTTGCTGACTTGCTCAAGGTTACACAAGAAAGTGATGATAGAGGTAAAACCCCAAATCTCCTGTCTCCCCAACTGGTGCTCTCTCTAAGGGATGAAGCTAGAAACGTGTATGCAGGTTGCTCTGTGTGGGTGAAACAAAATCTCATGTTTTCCATTATGGTTAAGTGTTGGCCTCAACCGATCTCTCCCTACTCTCCTTTCCTCTCCCCATTACCCTATTCCCACACATCATGAAGAAAGGGTTTCTTAGGCTTCTTGAATAGGATCCTACCCCTCCTGGCTTTCAGGGAGTAAAAGTTTTCACCCAAAGCATTGCTTCCAGAAAAGTCCACTCTTTTAGAATTCTCTACTGCCTGCTGTGGTATGTCCCAGAGAATCACGCATGTTGGACTTGGAGAGGATGACCTTTCACTTCACAAGTGAGGACACAGATCCAGTCACCTGTCTCCATTGGAGATGCCCTGTCTAGCACACACATCACATTTATATGGTTTGTTAATTAGGCTGTTGTGTTCCAGAAGCACCTAGAATATAGTATGGATGGTGCCTGCCAGGGTTGGTGATGCTCTAGAACTGAGTTAGACTAACTTGTGGTAACAAATAGATACCATGTTGGCTCAGACACACACACACCTCCCCCCCCCCCCACGTTTATTTCTCTTATTTAGTCCAGGGCATTTGCTTCAGGTTAGGGTGTGTGTGTGTACACTGCTCTATTCCACGTAAGCATCTAGGGACCGAGACTAGTCGTGACTGCCATCTTCAGTGCATGACTTCCAAGGTGACTCTAGTTATTGCCATTCTAGTTCGTGGAAAGGGAGCATGGGGAAGTTCATGTGGGAGATGTTATAGGCCAGCCCTCAAAGTGGCCCACATCATGTCTATTTATGTCCCTTTGGGGAGCACCTGTTCACAAGGTCAAGCCTAACAAAAGAGGCTGATAAAGGCCATGTAGTTGGTCAGCCATATGTCAGGCTATAGTCCTATTATTAATGAAGATGGGTAAAAACAATATTCATATCCCCACATCTAGTACTCAGCAGATGGTGATACCCAGGAAATACTTAATGAATTGGGACAGATGAATAAGTGAATTGATAAAAAAATGAAGGAAGGAATGAACTAGTTCTTTTACTACATGGTCACAGAAATGTTTTCGTGGCCCTCAGTATTCTGTTAACAGTGAAAGAGGTTGCAGACCCCCCAGTGTTTCTCCACACTCCCACAATGCATCTTGCATCCTCACATCTCCGTGTGAATGCATGGGGAAATAATTTTAAATGGCCCGTAATAAGCAAATTCAGTCAATGGAATTCTGGAACTACATTATATATTCATGGGGAGGGAGGATGAAGATCAAGGCTATTGGTGTGAGTTTTAACTTTAAAATGAATTAGCCATGAGTTTTTTTTTTTTTTAAGATTTTATTTATTTGACAGAGAAAGACACAGCGAGAGAGGGAACACAAGAAGGGGGAGTGGGAGAGGGAGAAGCAGGCTTCCCACTGAGCAGGGAGCCCGATGCGGGGCTCGATCCCAGGACCCTGGGATCATGACCTGAGCCGAAGGCAGACGCTTAACGACTGAGCCACCCAGGCGCCCCTAGCCAAGAGTTTTTGATAACAAATTGCTTTTGTTTTTTTAAAATAACTTTCTTGTTTATACTTCGCTGGTCTTTTTTTTTTTTTTTTTTTGCTTCTTAATTGCTTTTATAGAAACACAGAACCTCTGTAAGGGACCTTAGAGATTACCACGTCTAATCCTCTATGAATTCAGATGCAGTGTCCCCTAATATCCATTCTCCCATTCTTCCTCAGCAATAGAACAGCCAAATTTTAGTTGCACATGGCTGTTCTGAGCAAAACCTACATTTCGTATCTTTCCTGGCAGTTCAGTGTGATCATGTAACTAGGTTATGGCCAATGGAATGTTGTATAGCAGCTTTTAAAAATCTTTCTTAACAGACAGCGGGCATGGGCATCTGGGTGGCTCAGTTGGTTAAGTGTCTGCCTTCGGCTCAGGTCATGATCCCAGGGTCCTGGGATCGAGCCCCATGTCAGTTTCCCTGCTCCGTGGAGAGTGTGCTTCTCCCTCTCCCTTTACCGCCCCCCAACTTGTGCTCTCTCTCTCATAAATAAAAGATCTTTTTATTTATTTTTTAAAAGATTTTATTTCTTTATTTATTGAGAGAGCGAGCATGAGCGGGGTGGGGGTGGAAGCAGAGGGAGAGGGAGAAGCAGACTCCCCGCTGAGCAAGGAGCCTTATGCGGGGCTGGATTCCAGGACCCTGGGATCATGACCTGAGCCGAAGGCAGCCACTTAACCGACTGAGCCACCCAGACGCCCTCGTAAATAAAAAATCTTTAAGAAAAAAAGAGACAGTGAGCATATGGCTTGTACCTTCTTCATTCTTTCCTCCATATTACTGCCATCTTGGGCATGAAGTTGAGGTCATGCACAGTGAAGCAACAAAGTAGGAAGAGCTTGGCTTGCACCTATGCTCGACTGCCTACCTAGATGTTGATGTGTGAGAGAAATAATCTTCCATTATGCTTAACCACTCTTGTTTTTTTTTCATCACATCCAGCTGAACCTTACCCTAATACACTGTGCACCAAATGAGGAAACTGAGCCCCAGAGAAGTGAAGGGATGTGTGGTCTGTAATGTAGGAGTGGTATCTCCACAGGTATTCTTCACTACAGAAAAACCAAGATTAGCAAGACAAAAAACAAAAACAAAACCCCAACCGTAATAGTAAAAGCAGCAACAATAATGCATACAGGTCCTCAGAAAAAGGAAAATTTACAGAACACTGATTTCTCTGTTCTAAAATCACTGGAGATTGACTAACTCTTCATACAGACTCAGTAAATCATTTTCCTTAGATTTCTTTCCAGTCACATAGGTAGCTCCATTCCCTGATTTCCCCTGCAGTTGGGTTGGTCACATGACTAAGTCCCATCTAGTGGGGTATGAATGGAACGGATGTGCACCACTCCAAACCTGCCCCCCCCACCTCCCATGCCTATCCCCCAGGCTCCCTACCCTACCAGCAACTGCATGCAAAGGACTCGGAGGTTCCAAGTGAGGGTGGAGCCACCTGACAAGGGAGCCTGGGTTTATGAATCACCTCATGGGAAGCCACCTGCTGTCAGAAACACCCCTCTTGGACTGTTGCGTGGGTGAGAAATAAGTTCATGTTTGGGCATGTATTACTTATATCCATGAGCAATACAGTCTCTTTTCCCCCTTTGCCTTAGATCGATTAGGGTTGGAACCTACCTGTGTTGGGTAGATTTTGAGTGTGAGGCAGACTTTTGTTGACCCAGCTACCAGGTATGGTGGGATTTTCGTCTTTTCTGGTCTCAAGTTTGGCACCCAACCCATCCCAGCTGCTTCTGAGTGATGTGACACTGCCCGTTGGGACCTCCCTGAGCCCTCCTGATTCCTGGTCTCCTGGGAGAGAGGCATTTCCGGCTGCCCTTCCTAACCCCTGAGACCCTGTGTTGGCTCCAACCATTCTGGACTTTCATCCTTTCTCTGAAGTCTTGTCTTCACTTCTATTTTGTCCCTAACCCCCCTCCTCATCTCTCCTATGTAATATTATTTGCCTTCAGGGTGACTGCTTAACCTACTCCTTTAAAGAATAATAAGTAAATGATAAAGTGAGTTTTGACTTCTTCATTTACAGTTCTGAACTGACACCAGGAGCTAGTCTTTCGGAGTAAACAGAAGTCTTGAGTCTCTTCCCATGTTCTCCAGTTAAAAAGCCTACAGCCCTTTGGGGATCACCCACAAAATTCTTACATTCTGAGAAAATTTCTGGCTCTCAACTCATTTGCTGGGAGCCTTAACTGACAGGTCCTGAGCCCAATGAGAAAACAAAGCTCTAGTTTTCAGCTCTGCCCATTTCCTCAGGCTTCTCTTGTAGGGAAGTGGCCTTTCCAGAGAGACCTGTTTCAGGCATTCCCATTAGTGATTGCAGGGATAGGCTGTTCAGATTTTGAAGTACACTTGCTTTAAGTCTCTGCAGCAGCCTCTAGATCTCCAGGATCCATGATGGCTGCCATCTCTCTGCATCCTTCCCCCAACCCCAGGGGAACAATCTTTACTCTTTGGGCTGGTTTGGTACCCTGCTATTTCTCCCAAACTAAACAAGTCACCTCAACAATGGAGTGTAGAGGGAAGAACCTCAGGAAAGCCACACAGAACACCTTCCTTAGTCTCATGTCCTCATCTGTCAAATGGGGATAAGAATTACTTTTCTACCTACCTTATATAATTGAGAATATTAAATGATAGG
This sequence comes from Phoca vitulina, assembly GCF_004348235.1. NCBI lineage: Eukaryota > Metazoa > Chordata > Mammalia > Carnivora > Phocidae > Phoca > Phoca vitulina. The sequence goes on along the minus strand of NW_022589715.1, from coordinate 48,031,693 downwards.
GAGTTTGTGAAACCAGTGACACCCTACAGAGTGCCACATACATGCTAGGAATATCTAGAGTATTTTGCTTTTAGAGACCGTTTGACTTCACCTTTTCTAATTCCCTCCAACCCCCTACCTCCACCCTACTGGGCTGAGGCTCTTCCCTCGGGAGGAAAAGGGAGGAATACCTGACATTTCCGAGTTGGCCTCCTTTGTTGGGCCTCGATCCACCCTCACGCGCTCACTCCCTTCCTCAGGCTTGGACCGGTGACCTCCCTCCGTCAGTTCAGGTGTCTCCCGGTGGCTTTCCAGGGTCGCCAGTGGGTCTGCCTTGCAACAATAGGCTATTTCATATGCCCTATCTTGAGACTGAAAGAATCACCTAGCTCAGGTGGAATCGGAGCGCTTTTACCACCACCATCTCTGCCGATGGAGAAGGGGATGGGGGCTTCCGTGGGCCTAAGTTGGGGGAAGGGCGGGATGCGCATGGTCAGTTCTGGTCCTAGAAGGCAGTCTGGGTTCTCTGTCCCTTCTGACCTCCTCCCACCCCACCGGTAAATCCATGTTGATAAAGTGACGCCTTAATACACCTACTGCCCCCCCCCCCATGGAGAACTCTGTCCGCAACGCGGAGCTAATGGGGGGGGTGGAAAAAGAGGAGGGCGTCCCACCCAAGACTCACGTCTCAGCCCTCAGGGTCCCCTAAACGGTGTCATCTTCCCGAGCAGAATGGCAGAGACGGAGCCAGAGTCTCAGGAGGGCAAAGAGGGAGGTAGCAGCAGGCTGATCCTAGGATCCCAAAGTTCCATTTTTACTACGGAGTAACTTGCACCGGTGTAAACCCCCTCCGTGGTAGGCGGTGCGCCCCGTCTATGTAGTAGACGGCAAGTGGGGAACCTGCGCAATTATCCCCATTCTCGCGGAGATGAACCCTCTTCACCGGACCGCAGCGGGTCACGAGGCTGCGAGCTCCGCTGCCGCAGCTCAGGCTGGAGCCAGTCCTCGTCGTAGGTTTCTGGGCGGCCTGGCGCTGCCCCGATCCCCGCAGGAGTCCCTTGCGCGCTCCTCGGCCGCCCCGGCCCCGCGCTCGGCCCAGCCGCTACCCTGGGAAGACCGTGCGCTGCCGACTCGCAGAGAGCAGGCTCAAATGCCAGTCCTGCCGCTGTAACGTGCGCGACTCTGGGCAAGTTCCCGAACACGGCGTCTCAGTTTCATCTACCAGTAATAATAGCTTCTTTGTGTGGCCGCCGTGAGAATGCAACAGATACCAGGTGTGCAAAGTGCCTGACGCGTAGTAAGCGTTCAAGAAATGGCAGTTATGACCTGTTACTCCGGGGACCACCAAGTCACCATGGAGCTGTGTTTTCATGGCCCGGGGCAAGTTACCTGGATAATTCTGCCCGCAGTGAGCTTTCCAGCTAGTGGGAGCGCCTGGCTGGGCAGAGCAACGCATGCCCTTGGGAAAGACGCTGAAGGAAGGGGTGGAGGGCTGGTAGGTCGGCAAGGTCCGCCCCCGCTGCGGCTCTTGCCTTCCCGCCTGACCTGTCACTCTCTTTATGGGAACTCGAGCGGCTCTGGTCTGACTCCCAGGCCGCAGAAGCCCGGGTGTGGGCCGGTCGGGTCTTGGGTGCCCTGGACGGGCAGAGGATGGCTACTGGGGATGGCACAGTAGCGGATGATTTTGTCGCCCGTGGCACGTCCCAAAGGTCTCTGCCTCGCGCCTGACCGCCAGCTCGAAGGGCCGGAGGAACGGGGCTTCCCAGCCCCGCGGTTCCCAGCTCCCCGGCCCGCAGGCCCCAGAGCTTCGCGGGACTCCAAGCAGCGCGCGGGCTACTCGCGCCCAAAGCCGAAAGCCGGCCGCGCGGGGCCTGGCACCCAGCGCGCTGGTGGGGCTGCGGAGGCCGCGGGGCAGGCGGAGCGGCGCGATCTCTGCCCGTAGCGCGCCACAGTCCGGCGCGTACGCACTGCTCGGCGAGTGAAGACGCGCTAGGCACTCCGGCGGGGCTGGGCCGCTGAGAGCTGTCCATTTAGCCTTGCCTAGAGCCTGGGCCAGCCTGTTGGGTTTGTGGGTCCTCCAAGCAAGGGAGACTTTGGGGCAATTAGGGGCGCCTGTCGGGCCTCGGAAGGGGGGCTTTCTTCAGGCACATCCACGCGGTGTTACTTAGACTCTCTCCACGGCCGGGCGGCCAGGAGCAGGCACCTACCTGGAAGGGGAGCAGCCCGGCTGCTGAGATTGTGGGAAAACTGTGAAACTCACCCCACTGTGGGACACCCAATCTGACTCTCTTCCCTCCGATTCATCCCCGCAACCCAGAAGCCATTTCTGAGTTCCAGTCGCACAGACACCCACGGAGTTTCAAGAACAGACTCCAGCGAGGCGGCGAGCGAGGCGGCGAGCGAGGCGGCGAGCGAGGCCTTGACCCTGACACCAGGACTCGAGATCTTTGGGGCCCAGGCTCAGCTCCACTGTCCGGCCCCTGGCAGCAACGACAGAGGGAACGTCCTTCCCTCCGGCCCACCCCGCCCGCATTGGCTTAGGAATCAGGACCCACTTGCGCCCGGTTGGGTTCTGGCGGCGTGAGAGGAGAGGCTGATCCTCCTCCAGCCCCCGGAGCCTTCCCTTGCGAGCGGGAGCGCACGGGCGGGCGTAACCTGCCAAGAGACCTCTCTGTCTCACCCGCCCACCTATGTACTCAAAAACAGCCAGCTTCCCAGGGCGCACGTCGGCCCCATCAACGAACACCAGCGCCTTTTTTCACCCTTTTGCGCCTACACGCTGTCTCAGGCCTTCTCACATTTCCCAGTACATCCTCACGCACGGGGTCTCCGCCATTTCCAGATGCCCTACGCAGCTTTGTGACCCGAGCTTACGGATGCCCCCCCACCCCCACGGTTGGGGTGGGCAACATGAAAAAAGGAGGGGCCTCAGTCACGAGCCCAAACCCTCCTCGACCCTTCTCCACCTGCCCCTCAACACAAAAACACTTGCATGTCACCAGGAACCCCAGCAGTATTCCAGCAAGAGGTGGGCACTGGTGGGGTTGTGGAGGCCAAATTCCCTGGGTCCTGACTCCCGCACCCCCACTTGGCTGATCCCTGCTTTCCCAGACACCAAAATGGTGTTTCCTACAGGCACTAGGGACAATCCAGGCCTCGGTAGCCTTGTGTTCCCTCCTCAGATCTCCCTGGCTCTGTTTAACTTTTGCTTTTGTGGCCCGTCATCACCACCTGCTCCCCCCCGTAGACCTGTCACTCCCTTGAGATGCACTTTTGGGGTGGGAACAGCAGGGTCTGGGCCAGGACCACATCCCAGCCAGGTCTGCTGCCGAGCGTGAGGTGAGGGGAGAAGACTGCCCAGGAGGCACAGCGAGCCCCTTGGCTCCCCTGTGCACTCAGCCGCCCTTGGCTTTTATGCCCCCACCCAGGTGAGTCGGTCGGCGCAGGAGGGCTGGATTCTACCTTCTTCATTCATTTTCACCTTCGGGGGTTGCATGGGTATGGAACCTCGCTGGGAACAAATGAAAGGCGGACAAGGTCAGGGGAACAGAAAGGGAGGGAGACTTGTGCTTCCAGCGCTGTGTCCTTTATGGTCACAAGAGCAAAACTCTTGGCTTCCGGCTGCCACCGGGGAAGGGGTGACGCAGCCATTAGGAACTGTGTTTGGTGGACGCCTAGGGGGAGCGGTTGTATTCATCTGGCAGCATCTGTGCAAAAGTTATGTCCAGTTGGCACACTCTCGTGGGGCCCGCAGCAACCTCTCACTGGGTCTAGTGGAGCTTGGAATGGAGGACTGGCTTGTTATAGGTTTATGCAGTGGGTGAGTAGCTGCTCGGGTTTATTTTCAGAACTTCTGCATAGTTTCCCGTTTAAGTAAATATTTTCAGGGTTAGCTTTCCAAGGGGGAGGGAAAGAGGGAAGTTGCAACAAGTAGCGAGATTGTGCCGGAATAAAGCTCCAGGACAGGCACCCTGCCCCCTACTGGCCGGTGAGAGCTCCCGGTAACCTCCAGCGATCCCACCTGGGCCCCGGACAGAAGGTGCCACAGGTGGGATCTCTGAGCGTCTGCCTCCTGCGGCTAGGACCATCTCTTTCCCTGGGGGCCAGCCACTGAGACCTTCAAGGCAAGCTTCGCTGCGCGGCCATGCCCTGGCCCCAGCAGATCGATAGACTAGGACTGGCTGCTGGTAGGGGCACGGGTGTGAGTGTGGGTTTGTATGCTACTGGGGAGAAGCATGATGTGTATTTGTGTTTGTGTGTGTGAGCTTACGTGTGGGAGAGACTCATTTGGGTATGTATCTCATGTATATTGGGGCAGAGAGTGTTTAGGTTTTGCCCGAAGACATGTGTTTGTGTCTCTAAGAATGAGTTGAGAGTCTGTGTGTTTGCTTCTCTGCTCGTGTGTGTGAACGTGTGTGACATCCAGTGTGTTTCCCTGCGTGGCCACTGTGTGAAAGGGTGTGTGTTTTTGGTGCCATCCACAGGGCCTGGCACACAACGGCCTTTCAATCCCAGTGAATCGAATGATGAATGTGTATGTTGGTGTCCTTGTGAGAGTTCTCGCAGATCCTGTTTCCCTGGGAGTGGGAGTGTGGAAAATAGGAGGCAGGTAGGGGTGATGTGGGCTCCAGGGTCTACTGTGTTTCCTCCCTTCCCAGAAGTAAGCCTGGGGCTGGTGGCTCAGCTCCGCTGACTCAAGGTGGCGTCTATGGTCGCTTGAGCCTCTCCGGACCCTCAGGCAATAGCTGGTTCTTCACTCCGCCACTCAGTGAAGGTCAGGCAGCTGGGACCCTGTAAGCATAGATCTGCTCCTGGGGGGACCTGGGTTGTCCTCTAGAGCAGAGCCTCCAAGAGAGGCGGAGCGAGCTGCCAGGGCTGGAATTCCTCTTGCGGTGCAGGGTCGGGCCCATGCGGAGCAGTCTCAGCCTGCTGGCGATTCCCTTGACCTTCAGGCCTGCACAGAGGAAAGGCGGGAGGCATAGCCTCCTGAGCCAAGTGAGCCTGCCCAGCTGTCCGTGCGGCTGCGTGAATCTCGGCCGGGAAGGAATCCAAGGTACTTCGAAAGTATGCGCAAAAGGGTCTTCTGCGAACGCTGATTTCATCAGAGAGGAAAGCCTCCAAAGAGGAAAGTGTCCGAGCACTCTAGGATCTTGCCGTCAGAGGAGCGCCTCATTCTCTCTTTCCCGTGGGGTCCAGGTGGCATGTCTGAGCCGAGAAGCGTCCTGGTCGCGGAGGAGGAACATGTTCGGTACCCACAGCCCGGGGTGACCTGAGACGCAAAAGCCACAACTTCCTCCTTGAGGAGTCCTGCACGCTTGGGATCTGGCAGGATAGGCTTAGAGGGGTCGCTTAATGAGGGGGAGAGGTGGGACTGGGTCCCCCAGAAGGGAGAGGGCGCTGCAGGTTAATGCACCGCTACGGAGGAACCTACCGTGCTCGATGTGCGGAGGTGCGCCCCCCTCCCTCGGCCTCACCGGCTAAGCCCTGGTGCCCTCTTGCTCCTATTTAGAACACGCGCCCGCCGGCCGGGCCTCCCCAGTCTCCTCAGACTTCCCTTCCTCCCCCATCCTTTCATCACCGTCCCAAAACGACCAATTTCTGAGCTTGGAGACCTTTACTCCACGTCCACACGCACCACCCGGGCTTTGCACTGGCTCAGCGGCTGCCCTTGGGGCCAGCGAATTTGCCCAGGGCGTCCCACCAGGTTCTAGGGACTGCGACCACCGCTAAGGAAACCTCCGTGGCCCGATTTGTTCCCCAGCTTTGGCATCTCCAGACATATGTCCCTTCCTTGTTCGGCACACAGCGTCTCTTTTCTTACCCTCATCCCCGAAATGAAGAAAGAGGAGGGTGAGGGCCCTGCTCCGCTGATGGGGGAGAAGAGTCTCCAAGAGGAGCAGGCCACCCCCTTCCTGCTTTTGCAGGGAGCTTCCCGCACAGGAAAGGGGGCGGAGGGCTTTGGGGGGAGGGGGGAGGTTTCAGAGTTTTCAGTCCCTTCACCTTAGGGCTGATACAAGCGACGTGTATGGGGGAAGGCGGCTCCAGGTTTCTGGGGCTCCTGGGACATCGCTGCCCAGAACGGTCCACCCGGGGTGTCGAGTCCCTGTAGGGAAATCAGACACTGCTGCACTCCCAGATCACGGGCCTTGTGGTATATATCCATATATATATTTATGATTTCTAATTTTATTATAAAATAAAAGCAGAAATATTTCCCGAAGAACATTCACATGAGGGCGTAACAGGGAGACGGCAAGTCCGTGGCTCGGGAGGCACACTCTGCCGGGAGCACTGTGACCACAGTCCCAGGAGGAAGAGGAGAGAGCGTGGCGGGCCTCACCGAGAGAAAGAGAGGGGCAAGCGGCTGGGACATGCTCAGAGGCCTCCGTGCCACGGTCCTTTCTCTTGCACGTAAGTTACTAGGAGCACAGCTGACACCTGCAGCCCCACTGAACCCCGGGCAGGGCCTCTGGAGAAGGCCTGGCTCCTCTGCTCTTCCCCTGCCACGTCCACCCAGGAAAGTGAGGAAGGAGGACGCAAATAGGTGTCCAGGCACGAGGAGAAAGGCTGAGGGGTATAGACCCTGGGGCCAGGAGTGCAAGGGGCCGGCCAGGGGAGAAACGGAAAAACAGAAACAGAGAAGCAGAAACCTACCAAGGGGTGACAAGCCAGAAATATAGAGGGATGGGGAACGGGGAAAGCAAGAAGGGGAGGTAGAGAGGACAAGAGAGAAGGAAAGGAAAAGATCTGGAAGAAAGAGCAAGGAAGGCAAGGGAAGGGAAGGGAAAAGGAAAGAAGGGATGAGAAGGTCGGGAGAGAGAGTATGAGAATGTATAATTTATTCCCTTCGCGGGTTCAAGGCCGGGTCCCAGGGCTCCAAACGATCTCAGAAGCAACGTGTTGAAAACAAATCCCGGCGGACAAAGACCAAACCAAAGAGCCATCCACCCTGCCCGGGCCGGCGGTTCTGCCCGCTCAGCGAGCGGGTCTTTCAGTACCTGGTGGAGCCGCCGGCGCAAGGCGCCCTCCCGACACCGTCTCTCCGGTCCCCAGCGCCAGGCCTGGAAGGCGAGCGCGTCGAGCAGGCGGGGCTCTAGGAGCCCAGGTCCACGAGGTTGGCCGACATGGGGTTGAGGATGGAGTCCTGCAGGCCGTGGTGGTGCTGCAGAGGGTCCGCGCCGCCTCCGCCCGGCACGGGCACGGGTACGGCGCTGGGGCCCGGAGGGTGGCCCAGGCTGTGCAGGGACGGCAGCCCGGGGGGCGGCGGCGGGCTGAGCAGCAGCGCGGGGCTGGACGATGAGTGGTCTGGCGTCCCCGACGGCGTCTTCTCGTCCTCCGAGCTGCCTAGCACCGACTTGCCGCTGCCATTCAGCGACGCAGCCAGCGGGTTGTGGCTGTTGGAGTTCTCGCTGTTCTCCCTGCAAATGCAGGAGCAAAGCAGCCGGGTCAACGGGGGAAACCGAGGCCGCTCTGCGCCGCCGCGTCAACCGGAGCCAGACCCCGCCACTCGCCTCCGCGCCAGAGCCGCCCGGCGCTGCCTGCGGGTGTTTTTGGTTTCTACCATTTTCTCGGCCTGGCCTGGGGCTCTCGCGCTTTCTGCCAGTTCTCTTAATCGGTCAATACAAGATTTCTCTCTCTTATCCTTTTCACCGTGCCGTCTCTATCCCCCCACCTCTTCTGTTCTTAACCTCTTGAATATCTTTCCTGTTCTCTGTACGTTGTGGCCCCCTCCCCCCTTCACTGAGTTTCTAACATTTCTTTGCCAGAGGAGAGGGGCCCAGGGAGCAGCTCAGTGGAGTTGGGGAAGGAGACAGGGAGAAAGGGAAGATGCCTGGATTTTCAGATTCTTGGCTCCCCGAGCTAGGGTTGCTCAGTAGAAGTGGGGCCAGGAGAGTGAGGGCCCCTAGAGCCTAGGCTGAGGACCCCATTTGAAGTTAGGGATCTCATGGGCCTTCACCTCCCCTTAAGGGAAATCTCTTTTTGGGGGTCAGGTTCCTGGAGCTAAGGGTCCTTTCTTTCTAGCTCCAACCTGGCAGGTCTTGTGAGGGCTCTCCTTGCTGGGCCTAAGGACAAGGCCCTGAGGATGTAGCACTCCCTTTCCCTGGTGGCACAGTGCAAACTTCGGCTGGGAGGCTAGAAGCTGGGGGCTCGGAGGGCAGCCCTTGGGAGAAGCATGGAGGGGATTGCTAATCCTGGCCTAGACTTTTCCATCATATAGAAACTGAGGGGTTCTGCAGCCCTCACCTGGGGCCTGGTCTGAGAACCTAGTTCTTCAGGAGTCTGGATGCATGCCAGGCTGGGAAGAGGGGGACCCCAGGAGGGAGAACCCACCTCCTGCTCTGCCTTTGATGGTCAGCCCCGACCAGATCTAGAGATTTGGAATCTGGGGTAGATTTTCTCCTCACTGGCTTCCCAAGACCTTTTCTTTCTGTTTTCCTGGAAGGGAACTTCCCACATAGCTGGCAATGGAGACCTTACAACTGTACATACTCCAACCTCATTGTCTGAGAGGCCAGGGTTGGCCTGAAGCCCCCCCTTCCACTTCCAGAGATCTGGGTCCACTGTTCAGCAACCTCCCCCCACCCTAATCATTTACTCTGGGCTGCACACGCCCCATTCCACCAACCCCAGGTGTCTTGGTTTGCTGTTACACTCAGGCTGAATTTCTGTTCCCACAATCGGTTTTTCTCCCATTTCCTTCTTCATATTTGGGGTTCAGAGGAGCCACAGACTGGCAGCCACAAGGGCCTAATGGTCAACTGTTAAGCTAGTTCAGGAAATCCTGGTTTCCTTGACGACAAGCAACTCCCAGGCCTTCTGTTGCTCTCAGTTTACCCCAGACCTACCGGCCTCCCCACTAAAGACGGTAGGGCCCGAGGGGAGAGGAGTCAAGAGCCTGGCAGGCCAGGGAAGGACTGCTGGGTCCAAGAGGGCAGGAAAAGGGGCATGTGTTTCTGTTTTGCTCTCCTACAGCTGACACTTCCGCCCCATCGTCTTGCTCCTCTTGGTCCTTCCCATGCGGGATAAAAGTCTCCCTTTCTACTTCCATATCCAGACAATGAATATTCTTGCCCAGGACCTTCCACATCCAGGTCACACCAGGAAAGTATCAATCCCAGTCCTGACCCCTAATCACACTTTGGCCTAGGGCTGAGTAAGGCGAACAGGAAGTGCGGGGAAGTGCCGGTGAATTCGCACAGGCAGCCCCAAATCTGCAGCCCTGACAGTCCCCCTCCGAACCCCTCGGTCCTTCCGAAGACTGTCAGACCCTGCCAGCTGTGTCCCCCTTGCATATGATCCAGCCACTGTCTTGCTTTCGCCCCAAAGTTCGCTGCCTCTCCACTTTTGTTCACAAGCGACCAGGGAGTTAATTGACAACTTCCCCGATCGCTTTGCCCGCTTTGGACAAATTTCTGCCCTCTCGGTCTCCCACAAGACCTGAAGGGCCGCAGGGTCAGACGAGGCTGCAGCTGGACCGTGGCAGGGACCGAGCACCCAGTTTAGGCCTCTCCTGGGGGCTGTGCACACGCCCCGCGACCCCCTCCCTGGAGCCCGGGGGAGCTGGCGCCGAAGTTCTACTTACTCGTACCTTTCTTTGGCCTCAGCTGCGCGGTCGCGCTGCCGCCGGTTCTTGAACCAGTTGCTGACCTGCGTGGTGGTGAGGCCCGTGGCCTCGGCCAGCTCGCGCTTCTCGCGCGGCGAGGGGTAGGGGTTATGCGCGTACCACTCGCGCAGCACGCTGCGACTCTTCTCCTTGAAGCAGTAGCTGGTCTCCTCGCCGTCCCAGATGGAGCGCGGCAGCGGAAACTTGCGGCGCACGCGGTATTTGCCCACGGCGCCCAGGGGCCGGCCGCGCAGCTTCTCCGCCTCGATGTAGTGCGCCTTGAGCCACAGCTGCTGCAGCTTGGCGTGGTTGTGCGGCGAGAACTGGTGGCTCTCCAGGATCTTGTAGAGCTCGCGGAAGTTGCCGCGGTGGAAGGCCACCACCGCCTTGGCCTTGAGCACGCTTTCATTCTTGTGGAGGTGCTCGCAGGCGGGCAGCGACCACAGGAAGCGGCCCAGCCGCTCGATGTTGCCGCCCTGCTGCAGCACCTCGCACACGCACGCCACTTGCTCCTGCGTGAAGCCGAAGGTGGGCAGCATGGACATGGTGCCGGCTGCGTCCCCGCCCGCCCGCGCGCGCCCTCACCGCGCTGCGCCGTCCGGCATGGGCGCCTCCCCGCCGGGCCGTCCGGGCCGAGAGGCGGGCGGGGCGGCCCCCCCTGGCCCCGCGCGGTCTCCCGGCGAACCCCGAGTCACTGCGGTCCGTCCCCGCGCCCGCCGCGGCTGCCGCGCTCCTCCGCGCCCCCGCCGCCTGCGCCCCTCGCCTGCGCCCTCGTCCAAGCCCGGGGGCCGCCCGGGGCGCCGCTCCGCATGCTCCGCGCCCGCCCGCCGCTCCCTCGCTCGCTTCTTGCTCGCTCTCCCTCCCGTCTAGCTCGCTCGCTGCTTTTTTAATAATATTATTCTAAGCGGGCATGAGGCGCGGCGGCCCGCGCCCTGATTGGTCTGGTTATCTGACCCGGGGCCTGCCCGCGCCAGACAATAGTCGGAGTCAAATTATTCGCCATGGAGACGCTGTCAGTCACTGGTAACCCGAGCCCCGGCGGGTCGGGCGGCTCCCCCCGGCCGGCTCCGCTGACAGATCGCCCGGCTCCGCGCAAAGCGGAGGGCGGCCCGAGACGGGAGCGGGAGGCGCTCCAAGAACCTGGGAGGCGGAGAGGACCGGGCGGGGGCCGGCGGCGGTGGTGATTGACGGGGCGGACGCCCATAGAGCAAGGGAGGGGACGTACACGGGAGAGGGGGGGCGGGGTGGAGACGCCCGGAGAAGAAAAGGGGAGGATCGAGGTGGGGAGGAAAGAGGGGAGAGGAGAAGGCGGGGAACTGCTTAAGGCGGTGCTGGGAGGAAGAGGAGGGAGAAGGGTGGAGGGTACCTCGAGGGGGAAGAAACAGCTTTCTCGAGGCCCCCCTGGGTGCCCTACCCCCACTCCGGGTCTTCAGCGCCCTCCCGGGTCTGCAGTTTTTGGGAGAGATTCTGCCCAGGAGCGGTCCAGTGGGATGGGAGAGTTTGGAAGTGCTTGGGCGCCTCTCAAAGATTTGGCTTTTCCTGCGGACAGCGCCCCGCCCCCATCCTAGGAACTCTGGACCTGGGCGGTCTTCGAGGGAAAGGGGGAGGGAGTAGGAGACAGAAGTGGAGAAGATTTGGCAGTGGCCGTAGGCGGACGCCTGAGAACACAACTTCGTGGAGGATCCCGCCTTTCCTCTCTGTTCTAACCCGGCCGGCTGCCCCGAGGTCGGTACCGCCCCAGCTCGGCACTCTCGGCTCTTCGCCGGGCGGGGACTCACACTTAACCCCACGGGTCCCACGGCCCGGGAAACGCCAGGCACTAACTTGGGGCCTCTAGGGAAATTGACTTCTGTCTGCTGCGCCGGCAGTCGGCCCACGGGGAGGCGAGGGCAGAGTCTAGGACACCCGTGGCGCTTCCCCCGTGGGTGGTCCGGGAGGACAGAGTGGGCGCAAGAACCATCCCGCCCTCTGGCCTCTGAGCTCGGACTTGGCTCCAGGCACTTCCAGCCTGGGAACCAGATCACTGAGCTCCGGAATAAGGGTCTTAAAAAGGGGATCCTGGTTTGTTTGTGTCTTTGTAAGGGCGCGTGTGGAAACACGTGGTGCTGGTTCTCTGGGAGGAGGGCATGGAGAGTAGGTGGAAAATCTGGAGGGGGGCGGGGGTTGTTGCTGCTGTTTCTACGGTTTTGAAAAGCCCGGGGCTTAGCTTCTTCCCGGACTGGTCCTTTCCACTTCCGTTTCCTGTCTTTGCTCTGAGCTGTTGGAGGCTGGAGTCAACCTTGCTTCCAGTTCCAGGACCCAAGCCAGCACAGAGCCTGGGCTCTGCCCTCAGCTTAGAACTGTGGAACCTGTGTCTAGGCCACATTTCTTTTTTCCCCATCCTTTTTAATTTTCTCCGGAGGTTGTGCTAGGAGCACTGGATGGGCGTCCAGAACCTTGGGTTCAAGTTTTTGCTTTGCTTGGTGTCTATGAGAAAAGTCTGTGTTTGTTTCTCTAAGTGTTCATCTCCTTAGCAAGATTTCCAAAAGTTTCCCCCTGCTCTAGCATTCTAGAAGTCCTCTGGGGGAGTTGCAGGCATGAAAGAGTGGAACCCTGGGACTCACCCTGAGACTTGCTTTTGGACTTGCCCCGTGTGTATTGAGACCAGGGCTGTCAAAGTAGGATCCAAGCCAGTGCCAGGGACAGCTCCCTGTAGAAATGCAGGTGGCATCTTCAGAGTCTCTGTCAGTTGGCTGGGAGGAACCCTGCTGCCTCCAGGCCACTCTATCCAGAGTCCTGTGTGCTGCCCAGGGTTCACACAATAGTCAGTCTTAGAGGCCTCTGGGAGACATGGGGAAGTATTTGTCCCTGGCTGCACTAATGTTCAGAATCTTCCTTACTGACCCCCAAGAAGGGGCAACCTACTCTTTTCAAGACCTCATCTTCAGCCACATGGTTAATGACAGCAGGCTGGTCCCAGCTCTCACCATGGCCATCGTACATCTTGGCAAGGTCAGGCTGGGCTGTGGGGGAGCCCTGACACCACTCACTGGTGTCAGTGAGTGGGCCTGGGCAGTAGCTTCCTGGTGTAAGACTGGGCCAGCTTATGGTCTGCTCCACTTCACTTTCTCCCGCTATTAGATGAAGCTTGTGTGATCTTTTGCGTCCTGCTGATTCTGGGCTGGGCTGGCTCTGAGAATCCTCACCTTGAAAAGGCAGGTAACCTTTGCAACCTCAGCCACAGTTTCTTTTCTTTTCTTTCTTTTTTTTTATTTATTTATTCATGAGAGTCAGAGAGAGAGAGAGAGAGAGAGGCAGAGGGAGAGGGAGAAGCAGGCTCCCCGCCTAGCAGGGAGCCCGATGTGGGACTCGATCCCAGGACACTGGGATCATGACCTGAGCTGAAGGCAGATGCTTAACCATCTGAGCCACCCGGGCACCCCTCAGCCACAGTTTCCACCATGAATATACCCCTCCCTGAACTCTTGGAGCTTCAAGATTGAACTTCCCCCAGAACTGGGTCCGGCCCTGTTTAGCTAAGGCACATTTTCGGGAACTTCAGACTCACTGTTCTTTCCAGCTTTGCCCTTTTTGGGGCCCCCGGCTGCCAAGCCCAAGAGTCACCCATGCCAAGAGAACAGCCATGGACCTGGATAATATCATGTGTGCCATGTGAAAAGTCATCACAGAGTAAGCACAGAAAACCTGGAACATTTTACCCAATGTATGGGTGTATGACCATATGCCACCAGCTCTCCCCTTCCTCCCATATTTGTAGGAAACTGGCTCTAGCAGGTCTGGGCTAGAACCTCTTGTTAGCCGGGACAGCTGAGTGCCTGCCCTAAAAAGGTTACAAGCTCAGCTAGGCTCTTCACAGTCTGAAGGCCCCTCCCTGCCTAGCCCCTTTCTTGGCAGTCTTTGCCACAGGACAGAGCACATGGGAGGTATCTGGGTGAGGATTTGATAAATGCCAGCATGACTTTAAGGCGATCTCAGCCCCAGGTTCCGGTGCTCGGGGCAGCTGCTGGAGAAGCCTTGGTTCTAACCCACCCCAATCTACCCAATCCCACATTCCTTCCTTCCCTAAGACATACTGGGGAGACCTGCACTTGCCATTTCAGTAAGCACAAATAGGAGAGGCTCCATGGCTGGGAAGGGGAAAACTTTTGTAGATTGGTGGAAATTTGGGATTCACTAAAATGTCTCCTTTCCCCTCTAAGGTGTGCTGAAAATCCCCTGGGATCACGCTTTCTGGAAGGCTGCAGCACAGGTGGATGGGTGTGTTCCAATGAGCTCACACTGACAGAATGCCTTTGCCCCTGACTCTTGGTCAGGGACAGCCTGGGGCCTTTGTGTCGGGAGCTGGGCAGGGAGCTCCCCAGAGCAAGGCCCCAGGGCCCCACAGATGGCACCCCTTGCCCAGCCCAGGGCTAGCACATTGCCCACTAGCAGAACTTTGGGGAAGGGAGAAAGTAGCCTCGCCAGCCCCCCAAGGGCTTCCCTGACTTTGGGTTGAGGCCATTTGGGAAAGAAGGGGACGATCTAAGGAGGGGCTGCTTACAGGCTATTTCTAACGCCAGCAGAGGAGGGGGCGAGGGTGGGGGGGGGGCTCGGTGCCAAAGCAGGAGACTAGAAACCCATCCCCCCTTTTTTTTAATCTTTATTTTTTCCAGGCTTTGAAGGCTGCAGAAATCCCCTGGGCATAAGACTATGGCCCTGGCACCGCCCCCCTCGGACCCTCCCCCCAGCTCGCACCAGGCTGGGTTCTGGGACGTCGCCGTCGGGGGCGGGGGGGCGGTGTTATGGGTAGTGGGGGCAGCCGGCATCCGCGATCTCAGAGCCCTCTGTTCCCGCAGCACGCTCGCTGAGACCTGGCCTCCCGCTCCCGCCTCGGCTGCGGCGCGTTTCGTTGCAAGCGGACGAGCGGCGCAGGGCGGGTGTGCGCTGAGGCTCGGGGCGCCTCCCTGCCGCGGGGCCCTGGGCCTCCTCAGGTTGCATGGCCGCCCGGCGGCCCGGAGGACAAGAGGGGTATTTGCAAAACCCCGCACCCCACGGTTTTCTGTGTTGCCCAACGTTTGGGGGCAGTCAAGGCGCAGGCATTACGCTCACATAAATCTCCATTTCAGAAAGTGGTCTCCACGGCACCCCAACCCCGGGCAAGGTTTCGGGCACTGGGCTCCGGGCGGCAGGCCTCTGGAAACGGCGCGACTCGGGCCGTCGCCGGCGCCGCACGTGCCTGGCACGGTCACAGGCCCCCAAGGGCCGGAGTAGCGGGGTCCCTCTTTGGGCCGGACCCACGGGGCGGCCTAGAAGGCCCTCCCGAGACAACGGTTTGGAGGTCGCGGGCTCACAGGGGTTCTTGTTCAAACGAAAAGAGAGAGAACTAGGGCTCGGGGCCCGTTTGGAGGCCGCCAAACCGGTGACTCGGCCCGAGGAGGCGCCGGGACCGGGCGAGACCAAGTGGGACCTGAGGCGGGTACGCAGGCCCCGGGCGCTGCCCACCCTCCGACGACGCCCAGCCTGGCTCGCGCGGCCTTCTGTCCCCGCCCGCGGTCACGGTCAGGGCTGGAGTCCCTTCGTGCCTGCGCCACGCCCCCTCCCGGGCTGGCAGGGGACGCCGGGCCCCTTTGCCTAGAGAGAGGTTGGGGCGCGGGCACGGCGGGCCGGGCATCCGGTGAGGCGGCCAGGCTCTCGGCTTTGGGTTCAGGAAGCCGCCTATGTCCGCCGTCCGGTTTTTGTTTTTTGTTGTTTTTTCTTTCGTGTGGGCCGCAGAGGGCCTTTGCGTCCCTAAACCTGCCTTCGGCCGGGTCTGCCCGCGAGAGCCCCCAAGCGGCAGGTCCCAGAGTCCGGGTCGTTGGGGGGTTGCGCAGCGCTCCCAGGCCTCTAGCGGAGGAGTGGGAGGCCGCCGGGAGGGCCCGATGGTGCCTCCGTACCCACCGGCCCCCAGCACTAGCCGGACGTTTGCCCTGGCAGAGAGGCCACTAGCAGCGGGGCGCGTCCGGGAGGTGCGCTCCCTCGGAGGAGCACCAGGTTGCCGGGGTCTGATCACGTGATCCTTGGGGAACAGACACCGGCTTTTCACCCTCGTATCTCCACCACCTCTACTCCACCTCCTGCCCCCCAGCGCCCCCCCCCCCCCAGGATCTTGATCTGCCTTGCACACAGTAGGTGCCCAGGAAATGTTTGAATGGATGCCAGAATGACCAGTGGGATTTGATTGACAGCCGCAACTGAGAAGAACCAGGCCAATGGGAAAACGGCCCTTTTCCTCTCCTTTTCCCCTGTTCTTCCCTCCCAGCTCTCGTCCTCTTTGTAGGGGAAGTCTCCGAGAGTTGTGCTGGCTTCCTCCAACCAGAAGCACTGGGTGCTGGAGTCTCCGTAGACCGCATAGAAACTGCAGACTGAACGCGCTGCTCTTAGAAATTCTTTCCGCCTGTAGCGTTACCAGGTTCCCTTGGGTTGCAGGAAAGAAAGTTTTCTAAATCGAGCTAGTCTAATTTTTCTGGGGCTGCTGTCTTTAGTTGCATTTCCTTAGTTACTTTACAAAAATCCTCTGTAGGCAACGTGTAGATCAGGTTTCCTATAAGAAGTGACTTTTTTTTTTTCTTCTTCTTTCCATTACCTGTGAGAAATTCTATCCCGGAGTAGGGATTCCTGGCTTGGCACTTCTCTCTCCTGCAGTATCTATTTTTATTAGCATTAATTACAATGCATCAGTCCCACTCATCAGTGATACCCCCTCCCCCTGGCTGGTGACTGCTCTTGGCTCTCCTGATTTGGGTGGCACCTGGGCAAGGGGGCACTCTCCCCCAGCCATTGAAAGCAGGCACACAGGGCTTTCCACCAAGTTCTGCATTTTTTAAAGGGAACCTGGAAAAAGCCAGATTGTTCTTAGCTTGGAAATCCCATACTTTATTTTGTTGTCTCTGTGAATTAAGGCTAAAATCCAGGGGCTGTTTCCTATCGAAGACTGTGTGCTAATTAATTTATGCACCGTGCTGTGAAAACGCTCTAATAAAGTAGGTAGAAACAAGATACAGCCCTGCTGGGGGAGGGCACAGAGCTTAGGAAAACCTGTGCATGAGGCTGCTGCAGAGGGACCAGGTCAATGTCAGCCTCAAATAGATGTCCTCTGGTAGCACTGTGGCATCGGGTTTGTGATGACAGGTGTGGTTGGCCCTCTGGCAATTACCATCTTTGTTCCAATCATTCTAGTATAGTTGCACTGTTAGTAAATGCTCACAATTGGGGACAGTCGTGTGGGTTGAGCAGAGGGCGTGGGCTTTGTCATCAGACCTGGGTCCTTGGTCCAGACCCACCCCTTCAGTAAATTACTCAATCTTGGGAGCCTATTTTGCTCATTTGGAAAATGAGAATAATGACCCAGTGCTTGGCGCACAATAAGCATTCAACAATTTCTTGTTGAATTGAATACAGTTGCATTTGGGATTAGGGATAAAGTTTATGCAACATCTGGTTCACAATAGGTGCTCGATAATTAGGGCTATTGTTATCAGGATGTGGTGGGATAGTGTGTTTGCATAATTACATACAATTAATGTTATTTCAGAAAGCACCCGACTTAAGTGTCAAAAGACAGATTTAATTTCCAGGTGACAAATATTATCAGAGCTCTATCGTATGGCCACACCTGGGCTAGGCACTGTGGGAAATGCTCAGAGCTGTGGCTGGAGGTTCTAGAGCAGTTGGAAATGTCAGAACTTGCACACAAGAGACGACCTGGGTCTCTGCAGCTCACCGTCCGCAGCAGCGTTGGATGAGTGCAGGGTTTGGAGTCAGGCCATCTGGTTAAACGCTGCCTCTTCCACTTAGTAACAGTGTGACCAAAGGTAAGTCACTTAATCTTATGGAGTCAGTTTGCCAGTCTAGGGAGAATAAAAAGTTGGCGTAACAAACACCTTGCTCCCAGGGTTTGGGGAAGAGGAGATGAACTAATGTATATGAAAAGGCTGGGTCCCTGTTTGGAGAGGAACAGGAGAGCTCTGGCTGCCGTAATGTTCTGCATTAGCTTATGGTGTTTCCAGGATTTGGGTCTCGTTAAGACAATTCTCAGAAATCAAAAGACAGCTGCATACAAGTGTGACATAGCATGTTCCTATGGGGTGGAGACCAAGGCTGCTGCTTCTGTCGTGTTTGCTCTCACAAAGCAGAATTCACACTGAAAGCTCCGTAGATAGGTGTGGATTGTGTTGTGACGTAGAGTAAACCCCTACCCCCCAACTCCTTCCTCATCAGTCCCCTGTGTCCTGAGATAGAGCTTGTTATGGGTTAAAATTAAAAATAGCTTCCACTAAGAGAGTATCCTCTAGGCACAAAGCAGTACACTAACGTAGAGTGGGTGCCATAATCCTATAAAATGGGTATTATCAGCATTTATGGAGGAGGAGACAGGCTCAGAGGCTAAGCAACTTGACCAACTTACCATACAGATGGTAAAGAGCCTATGAAATTTCAGTCTTTGATGCCAAAACCCATACTATAAACCATAAGGCTTACTGCCCTGAGTTCCTCTATAATAGCAAAATAATAGGATAATAGTAACTGGAAGAATTTGCTGAATGCCTATTATGTGCCAGGAACTGTGGTATCTCACGTAGTCTCAAAACACCTCCATGAGTGAGGCGTAACTCATAGCTCCGTTTTACAGGTGGTGACACTGAGGCTCAGAGAAGTTAAATACAAGTCCAGCGGCTATGGAAAACCTGAGTTTTTCCATCCGGGTCATTTGGCTCTGACCCACTTCACTGGGGCAGCCTTCCACCAAGCTCTCCCCCCTCGCCCCCAAGCCTTTCTTTCCTTTCCACTCAGGTGCTCTGGGCACTTCCGGCTCCCAGTGATTGAGAGTTGCTTGCAGATGTCAGAAAGATGGCTCTAGGTTCCAGGAAAAGCCATCTCTGCCCTCCTGAGATTTCAGTCCCCAGGCCACGGGGTCTGTGGCCTTCAGTCTTAGCCCCTACTGGGCAGGAACCCTCTGGGGCCAGAAGCTGTACAGCAGCCTCAGCCCCAAGCCGGTAAAGTCTGGATGGACTCAGGGTCCCATTATGCCTGGGGTGAACTTGGAGGACTCAGAGAATTCAAGTGTCTTAGTCAAGGTATTTTGGGGTACAAACCACGAAATCCACTCAGACTAACAGGGGAAACAAAAGAATAAATTTATTATAGGAATTCATGGGCAGGGTTCATGGATTCAAGGGCAGGGAACACCATTGTCCTTAACAGGGGTGGATCCAGAAACCTGACAATAGTTAGAAGTCAAGGCTTTTCCTCCCTCCTCTTGGCAGAGTGGTCTCTCCTCTGCTCCCCTCTGAGGGTACGTCCTTGTTTTCTCTCTGAAGAGCCACTTTCCCTGGTGCCACTCCTTTTCATACTTCCCTGGCTTTTCATTGAGCCCCTGGTTCAGCCACTCAGGAGGCACTCTAGAACCTCTGCCCCTGTTTGGAATTCAGGGGAGAAAGAGAGGGAGGGGAAAGGGAGAAGGAGAGAGGAAGACTGAGGCAGGGAGGGGGAGGGGAGAGAGGGAGAGAGAGAAGTGGGGGAGAGGGAGAGAGGGAGAAGGAAGAAGAGAGGGAAAAAAGGGATGGAGGAGAAAGGGGGGGAAGGAAATCTTATAGGCTTATCTTAGCTCATGTGATCCCCATTGCAATCAGTCATGTTGGGTGGGTGGGTGGGAGGGACTCTATGGCCCACTGCCGATCCGCAGGGACTGTGAGCCCAGACATGGCAGAATGAGGTGATGGGTGGGCTACTGTTCAAGTCTGCTACGGAATGTAGAAGTTAGTGCCTGATACATAAGAGGCATTAAACAAATATTCGTTCCTTGGCTTCCCCTTTCTCCTCACTCCCCAGTGTGCTGTTTTTTTCTGTCCTTCAATCAAGAATCATCCAGAGCCACCAATTTAGAGCACAGATACGATTGTGCCACTCTGTGTTTAAATCCCTCTAATGGCACCTATTAAACTCAGGATGAAATTTAGACTCCTTAGCATGGTTTCTGAAGCCCTTTGTCATCGGACTTTGTGCATGTATCCAGCTCATCTTGCCACGCTGCCCACTTCAGCCATCCTGAGTAATTTCCATGGACTCTTCCACTCCTGTGATACATATCCATCACCACCCACTTATTCCTTTATGGGAGAAGCCTAAGTCCCTGCCTCATTGACCCTGGGCTTGGCCACATGACAAGCTTGACTAATGAAATGTGAGTGGGTGAACAGAAGCTTTTAGAGACATTGCAAATTGCCACCAGGACTCTCTCTTCTTTTGCCCTCGTCCCCCAGACAGGTGCTGCTCCAGTTTGTGTTACAGGATGAAAAAGAAGATGGAGCAGAGCCCCAACTTAAAGCAGAATCACAAGTGGCCAGCAGCCTGCATTTATTATGAGTGGGAAATACTGTGCGTGGCTGGAAGCCTCTGAGATTTGGGGGTTGTTTGTCACTGCAGCAGAGTTAAGGGCTAAGTCTCCCTCCCTCAGATCTCTGTATGTCCTATTCCCTCTCCCTGGAAACCTCTCCCTCATTCCCAAACCCCTTATTTTACAGGACTGAGACTGGATGTTACTTCCTTTGGAAAACTGTCCTGATGCTCTTCCTCCCCCAGGTTGGGTCTGTGGCTCTACAGCAGTGCCCATGTCACCTTCCTGTTCTCATCCCCCCCATTACACCATCTTATGGTACAACAACCCCTTGATTTCGTACCTGGCTTCACTATCAGGCTGTGAGCTCCTTGAAGGCAGGGACTGGATCCTCTGGTTCAGCTAGCACATGGTAAGTTCTCAAAAAATATTTTTGAAAAGGGATGATGTTAATAATCTACCTTTGTGTGGCAGATTTGATTTTCTAAAGATGGCTACAACAATATCTCCATCCCATATACTCTTCTTTTAATGTGTCTTTGATATTCTTCTTCTCAAGGTGTGTGTGTGTGTGTGTGTGTGTGTGTGTGTGTGTGTGTGTGTGAAGGAGGTGGTAGTCTATGTTTCTTCCCCTTAAATTTGGGCAGGCTTGTCATGGTGGCAGAAGTGACACAATATGACTTCTGAGGCCAGGTCAGGAAAGGCAATACAGCTTTTGCCTAGTTCTCTTGGGACACTAGCTCTTGGAACCAGCCACCAAGCTGTAAGGAAGCCCTGTTGAAAGGCCCCTGTGGAAAAGAACTGAGCCCTCCCCCGCTGCCCTGCCCCAGAGCTGGCTAAGCTCCAAGCAGCAACCAGCACTCATTTGCCAGCATGTCAGTGCGCCATCTTGAAAGTGGATCTTCCAGCTCTAGTCAAATTGTCCCAGCTGAGACACAAAGAGCAGAGATGAGCCATCCCTGCCAAGCCCTGTCCCCATTGCAGATTCGTGAATAAAATAAATGATCGCTGTTGTTTTAAACCATATGTTTTGGAGTGATTGCTACACAGCAATTGATAATGAGAACATTTGGCTTTCCTCTTAACAATCCAATTTTCTCTTGGATCAGAATACCTGTCCTAAACCCCAGCCTCCCTGCTTTGGCCCTTAATACCAGCCCTGTCACCTTAGGGGGCAGACACCGTGCCCACATCCCCAGCCGCTGGCTGGGGTAACTGATAGATCTTAGCCTGTGGAACTCTCAGCTGCCCTCTATCTGGCTTTGGATAGTACTTTCCCCAATTCCTGCCTGCCCTAGACTAGAGCTCCTGGACACACATGCTAGGGTGGGGAATCCATCCTAAGTGCCCCAGTCGCCACTGGACAGCAGACATTGCCCACATGCTGTCCATCATGGGCCAGGACCCAGCTGGGGCAATTCCCCACCCTGAAGGGCGCTCCAGTTCTTTTCCCTGGTCCATGCCACTGTGGCCCACACCTTTGTTGAGATGCCTAAATTAGGACAATATTTCACGTTCTTCTTCTGCAAATAGATTCATATTAACAGCTGCCTCATGAGGTTAGTGTGAAGGCTAACTGTAATTCTATGCATGAACCATTTGGTAAACTTTCAGTATTGTTGTAAGTTTATTTAGCCAGAATTAATGTTGCCTAGGAAGAGCTTCCAAAATAGACATAAGGGTTATAGCTACAAACAAATCTTTCTGAGTCATCCTCTCCTCCACTTCGGCCATACCCCTTCCCTTTTAATGTCTAGTCTATCATGTACAGCATCCCAAAGACCCTTCATGCTCTCCCAGCATATGGGTGGAAATAAATGCTGGATCCCCCATTAGAATTGGCAGGATCTGGGCTTTTGAAAGTGCTCTTCTGAACTTCTGACCGCATAGGACTAACTGTTTTAGACTCCATAAGCTGAGTTTGCTCCACACAGAGCCCATGTTGGCCAAAGTCAACATCCAGACTCTGGGGGTGTTTGAAAACTCAGAGGTCATGGGTGTTGCCCACCACACACACACATGCACACACACACACACACACACACACGCCTAAGGACATATGTGCACATCCATGAAGATCTGTAGGGGCAAGAAATCACATCCTGTTGAGTGCATATTCCCAGCCATAGTGGGCACAGTCCTCCAGCATTGACCCCAGAAGTTCAGGTCCTTTTCTGAGTGGGTCTGTGATGGGCTATGAACCCAACTAATCGTCTCCACCCATGGCTGTGAGAGTCAAGCCTCCTCTTTCCCCATGCTTTCAGCATCTGATTAATACTTTTAGGAGCCTATGAAAGCTCTTGATACAATCTAGTATATTGTACTACTAGCAAGCGCATTCCTCCTCAAAGGACATGCACTGTAACTTGCTACAGAGGACATACAATAAAAATATATAATTTTAAGCAATAAGTTAATATTAGAGAGTAAACAAAAATAGTCTAATGTGGATGCAAGCTGAGGTACAAGTGGGTGAAGTTTCCTTGTCTTAAACGGAGGCTCTCACAAGATGGGGAGGGCTAGAGCCAGGGCCAGGAGGAGGGCAGACCCAGGGAAAGGCACCATGAAGAGACTCGCGCAGACGAGGAACAGATTCAGACCATGAAATCCATGAGCGGTTCACAAAATGAGATTTCCTCGTGGGGAAGGCTTAAATTAAGCCTCCAAGATTATTAAGTGATACAATTTGTAGTCTCAGCAAGACTTTAATTTCGGATCTTCTTTAGAGGGTGTTTGGAGACCACACACACACACACACACACACAGAAACAAAACAGGAATGTATACGCACACACATATAAATAAATGTTTATATAGGCAAATACCTGTCCCCACACATACACATGTGGATACACACAAACACATATGTACTTGTATTCATAGGAAATGAGGAATACACACATTCATACTCACATGAGAACATAATTCCTGAAGTCACGGGGACCATTTCACCCTCGATGGGTTGGTGAATATACCTCTGGGTCATCCCCAAACCAGTTCTCTTTGAGAGTTTAGTCATAACTGGGGGGTTTGGGGGAAGGAGATTTAGCTGGTAAGGGGTAGAGGCTGAAATTGGAAAGTATAAACACATTCGGTGACTGAGGTTTTCCCCCTCTGAATAGCAGGCGTTCTTCATTGGAAAAATTTGTATGCTCAACGTGCTACAGACTTTGTGGATACTTGGGACAGGGCTGGGGATAAGGTCATTCTTAAGGATTCTGTAGTTTCTACTAGATTTTTTTCCTAGCTCATATTTAACCTGAGACCTTTCTGGAAGGTCAAATGTCACCCACATCAATACTGACAATACCCACCAGCAATTCAGTTCAATTCAATCTCGTCCCATTCCGGTCCATGAAACAAATATACTTACTTTCCTAAAGTATCAGTCTAAGGAGTATTTGAAGTGCTTCTACTCTGTGTCCGACTCTGTGCTAGGCTCTGTCGGGGGGCAGGGGGCGGTGGGGAAGAGAGGAAGACACTATTCTGTCTTCTAGAAGTTCATGGCCTAGTAGGGCAACAGAACCGAGCTGTGTGAAGCTGTCAAAATGGCCAGGCACAGAGGTGGAGAGGAAGGAAATATCGTGTGTCTGGGTGGGCAAGGAAGCCTTCTTTGAAAAGGTGGTCTTAATGTAGGGTTTGAACAACAGGGAGAATTAGGATAGAGGGCGAGACAGACTAAAGTCTGGCTAAGCCTTCCTGACCTACCTTAGCTATGCCTGGGAAGGCCTCCCAGGGTTTGCATTCATCACCTCTCTCCCTCCAGCTCCCCAAAGTGAGACAGTGAGATTTCTGGGAAAAGTCAAAATATGTAGGAATATTCAGAACCCCCCGAAGCACGTTTATTCTGGCCCCATCGGGGGACGGCCAGGGATGGCAAATGCAGTCTTATGGCAGAGAAAGGACTGGTGTTTGAATTGTAGTCTGAGAACCATACAAGATGGTGAAGCTATTCTGAAAAGCAGGGGCTCCCTAACTTCGGGGGTCAGAGATCCAGTCGGAAGTGCAAGGAAATTCCTCTTCCCAAGAAAATGCCCATATGCACACACACATAGAAGGTGGCATTCTCTTGCAGGAACTCACAGACGCCACACCCCCAGCCCTGAGCTCCCGCTGGGTCTGTGGTGCTTCCTGGGAGTTTCTAGCACCCCATTTGGGGGTCAAGAACAGAGCCTTTGCCTCCCTTCACAGCCACTAGCCTGACAAGCATAAGTGGATGGAAAAATCTTTGTGCTCATCCACCCAGTCCCACAGCACCAGGGGCAGGTACCATCGTCGAGGGCAGGTACTGTTTTTAGCCTTTAGTTAATATGGTCGATTTCCTTAAACACCAAATATTTTTCCTTTCCTATAGCTGTTCAAAATTAACCAATTGAGTAATTTCTCCCTCGCAGCCCTTGCCCATCCTTGAACGTGGAAATGGCCCAGCATGCTGTAGGTGCCCTGTCCCAGCAGGAGCTCAAAAACAAACTTAATTTATAAGTAATTGCTATATTTTATTGCATGTTTTACTATGTGCTGGCACCGAGCAGAGGGCTTTAAAGTCAGCATTTCAGTGATTTCCCTGACAACCCTCTAGAGTGGATACCATTATTAGGCGCATCTTACAGATGGTGAAGTGGGTGCTTGGGGTGCACTGAGGTCACATTATCGAAGTGGCAGAGCAAGGAGTTGAACTGAGGTCTGCTGGCAAAGTCTGAGCCTGTAACCACTCTCCTAGATTGCTCCTCTGAGCAGCATAACCGTTCAGTTAATGTTGAGGACACTGGCCACCACTGGGCAGGAGCAGGGGGGAGGAAGGGGTCCCGAAGCCTGTGCAGATGCCAGGCAGGCTCATGGGTGCCTCCTCGACGGAGCGCTGTGGCCAGGCTGGGACCCTCTGCCCCCGCTCCGGGCCGGTCCCAGGGACAACCTGACCGGGCTGTGAAGCCAAGCCAGCACAGCAACACCTCACTGGTGTTTCCTTTCAGCCAGGGCGGGGGCAGGAGGGAAACCGCCCCGCTGAAATAACCGGCTCAGTTGGGAAGGGAGATTCATTTCCGACTGCCCCGCGCCCCACGTCTCCCAAGCCGGCTGGTGTGTCAGAGGGAGGGTATTTTCCTAAGGATGAACTGTTCTCGAATGTTTCCTGCTGCTGTATGGGTCTCCCATTAGCAGGTCCGGGACAACTCCCTCTGCTTCCAAATATATATAAATGAAAATAAAGCCCCTCTATGAAAAGCCCCGAACTTTCAGGAATGAGCTGGATACGGAGGCAGACGTAGTCTGCTATCCACACCTCACTCATGGTGGGAGCTGAGAAGTATTTGATTCAATCCAGAACACATTTCCTTCAGGGTCTGGAGGTGTGCTGGGTCTGAGGTAGAAGGACGTCAGGCTTTTGCCAGCTATCCCACCATTAAATAGTCAGTCACTCTGTGATGATGCTGACTCAGAGGTCCAGTGGGCAGCATTCAAGTTAGCTGTGAACTTGGATGGGAAGAAAATTGCATCTGCATTTCCACCAATCCCTCTCTGAAATTTAGCTGCTTTTTCAAGAATGTAGGCTTCCACCATCGCAGTGTTAGGCAATATTGATGACTTGCCCACAACAGAAACCACGGATCTTTTCATACCGTCTTAGCGTTGATGCAGACATCTTGCAATTATTATGTTCATCTCTACTTTGAAATTTTGGTACCTATCAGACCTGCTGCTAGATCTTGCCATTTATTTATTTATTTTTAAATACTTTATTTATTTATTTGTCAGAGAGAGAGAGAGAGCACAAGCAGGGGGAGTGGGAGAGGGAGAAGCAGGCTCCCCGCTGAGTAAGGAGCCCGATGCGGGGCTCGATCCCAGGACCCCAGGATCAGGACCTGAGCTGAAGGCAGACGCTTAACCAACTGAGCCACCCAGGCGCCCCTAGATCTTGCCATTTAAAATGTTAATAAAGAAGCACATGTGTGGGCACCTGGGTGGCTCAGTTGGTTAAGAGACTGCCTTCGGCTCAGGTCATGATCCTGGAGTCCCTGGATCGAGTCCCGCATCGGGCTCCCTGCTCGGCAGGGAGTCTGCTTCTCCCTCTGACCCTCCCCCCTCTCATGTGCTCTCTCTCAAATAAATAAATAAAATTAAAAAAAAAAAAAAAAAAGCACGTGTGTTACTCTATCAGTTTAAAAAATTACTTTTATAACTTTATTTCAACATAATTTGTTTTCTTTGCAATCATGCTTTGTTTTATGCATTAGAAAATTTTATTCTGAGAAGGGGTGCATAGACAGATTCACCAGATGCCAAAGGCACAAAAACTGGTTAAGGACCCCCATGAAATTGATGTGTATTTAGGGGTTCTTCCTCCGGTGCAGAGTTGCAGCCGTTTTGAATAAGAGTTAACCCTTTAACCCTCCTTCAGAGGAGTCCTGGCCAGACATCGGGGAGAAAGAGGAATGACCTGGGGAACCCTAAGAGGTTTTGATCTGTTTAGATCTTGACTTTTCCATCTATAAAATGGGGTGGCAAAGCCCATCAATAGGAGGTGTTCTTTCCCCCTTCCTGACTGGTCAGGAGGTTGGCAGAGCAGTCCACCCTTTAGGTGCCGGGATTTGACAAAGTCAGTGGGACCCTCCGCACCTCCTGCATGCCAGGATGAAAACAGCTTTTCTCAGTTTGGGATCCAAGATGCTGAGTCACTGGCCAGCTCAGAAGAGTAGTTTTTGTAGTACAACAGCCCAAGAGGCCTGTCTCCCATCCCTGCCCAGCATGCTAGGCCTCAACCCAGTTGTGATTCCGAGGGGATGCCTCCAAGAAAGGGGTGGAGGGTGTGGGGCTATATGAAGCAGGTGCTAGGAGGACAGCCCAGGTTTCAGACTTTCCTAGGGATGAGCCCAAGCCAGGCACCCGCCCTGGGGTCCTCCTCCATTTACTTTGTCCGGAGTGGGTATTATTCCCAGAATTTCTATGGATCATCCCCTTGTGTGGCCAGCCACATGCTCCACTCTGTGGGGACCCTGAAGAGGAAGACAGCTGCTGTCCTTGGTGACCTGGCAACGTAGCAGGAGCTGGGGGAGACGAGTCCAGCTCGCCAGATACAGCACATGTCCCGGAAGAATTTAGGCCTGTGGCCCAGGCAGGCCAGGAAGAGAGGCCTGGAGTGAGCAGAGGTGCTGAATAGAGGGGGAGGGCATTCCAGGAAGGGGTGTCCGCCCCAGCCCAGGGGCAGGAGGGGGTTTGATTAGTGGTGGTGGTGGGGCACTGTGATGACATCAATCGGGATTATGGTGAAAGGCGAGTCTCGGAGCGCTGGCTGTGGGAGGTAGGGTATGGATTACAGAGGACTGGATGACCCTTAAGTTGTTCTAAGCAGGAGAGGTGATTCTGGCTGGGGGACAGGTTTGCAGGGCAGGGCCAGACTCCAGGCCCAACTTATTCCTGTATTATTGCTCTCCTAGCTTTCTAAGTGTGGCAACCAATCGTCCATCCATCCATTCACTTATTATCCATCTCTCCATCCATCCATTATTTACTCATCCATCCATTCAGCCATCCACTTGTTCCCTTCCCCTCTCTGCCTACCTCCTCACCTCCTCCAGCATAAGCTCCCTCACTAGGCTTGAGACTGTGCTCTCTGCTGTATTCCTGGTTTCTAGCATTGTTCTAGGCACATAGTAGGCCCTCAATAAACATTTTTGAACATATTCTCTCACAGAGCACTCATCTAGCCATTTACCCTTGCACAGGATGCTTCTGCAATATTGAGTCCATTTGTCCCTGCTCATCTCCAGAGCCACACCTGGTTATTTGGAGAGTCCAGAATGTCCCCTCACCATTCCAACAGAGCCTCCCAGGGTCCCTTTCCCCTCTAGTTTAGCCAAGTGGCTTGACATGCAAGAAAGGAGACTGGGTGCTGGTTCCAAATCTGCAAAGGCAAGGTGTATGGCCTTCGGCACTGTCATTCTCTGTGTTTCCTTGGCAGAGAGATGGCAAGTGTGGATAAGGGGAGCTTTGAGATTCTTTACACTCTGATGGGCTGTGACTCTCTAACCTTAACGTGTCCCACTGTCGGGCAAGTGAAACCATGCTAACAACTGCTTAAATTCAATCAAAAGGGAAGTTTCCCCAGAGTTAGTGGTTTAAGTACGTTTCTCAGCAACACAGAGCTCTCCTGGCTGAGCAGCTAACCATTCCTCAGCCCCAGGAAGTGATTCTCTTCTGATAGTCCCATCATGAACGCATTACCCGCCTCGTAATTGGGAGGATCCAGGAGTGCCCAGAAAGGGACTTAATTGCTCTGAGATTGTGTTACTTTCCTGATTAAGTCACTTAATAAATGACCACATCAAGTAGCCTGAAGGAAGGCATTTCCTGAGAGGACCTAAATCACTTTTAATTTTCAGGGCTGTGTGTTTTCCTTTCGCAGCCTGGAGCTGCTGTGCCCAGCCTGCCATCTGAGAAACATTTCTTCAAGGTGTCAAAAGGACGTGTCATGCATTTGGAATGAGGGCTAAATTAAAAGGCCACACAACACATAGTCAGAGAAATAGTGAGATATTCCGGGCTGTTTCCAGTATAAACTACCCAGTTGGCAGTCTTTTCTTGAGGAGAAACAATGTGTAGTGGGACACTTGCCCAACACTGACCCCGCACAAGCACAGACCCGCACACACGTACACACATGCACAAGCACTCACACGTGCAGTCAGGAAGGGACATGTCGCGTCCCCCGAATTGGACATACCAATTAGCCACGTGGGTTTTGGGGCTCCAGAAAGTGGGAGGATTGATGACAGGTGACTTGGTTCTTCTAGTTGTACTGAAAATGGCCCTGGGACGCTTGTCTCTTTGCCTTTTGAAAGAGAGAGAGAGAGAGGCTTGAGCTCTGTGATGGACTCACATAACATGTTCTATTTCTTAATTCGGGGCTGAGAGGAAACTTCAAGTGATTTCATCCAATTGCGTCCATTTCAAGATGAGGAAGGCAGTGCCCAGAGAGCCCTGGGGACTTGCCCAAAGACACACAGCTAGAGAAAACTAGAGCCAGTCCAAGGACCCGGGTTTCTTGGTTCTTTGTGCCACAGAACCCTACCGTTCGAGGTTTGGGGGTATCGTTTACATCAGTGAGCAACCGCTGCTCTGCACAGAAGCTGGGCTGATAGGCAACCCGTCCTCCACCAGCTGGTGTCCCACCCCAGCCCCAGCCCCACAGAAAGGACACTTGTAACTAGTTCCCCTCACATGGCCCCCCATGAACTCCGCCCCCAGAATTCACATACCTTGTGTAGCCCCTCAGGCCCCGAACCTGGGCTGGCCTTTAAAGTAGCACCGTGTGACTTCTGAGACTGGTTCATAGACAGCCTTGCAGCTTCTGTCTTGGCCTCTGGGAACACACGATCTGGAGAAAGCCCCTACGGTGTGAGAAGTCTGCCACCGTCAGACCGCCATGCTGTGAGGAAGCCTAGCCAGCACCACAGTGGGACTGTGTGGGCACCATTCCCCCAGCTCTTCCCACCATCTGAGCCCAAGCACCACGCACATGGATGAAGGAGTGCTTTTGGACGGATGCCCAGGCTGGTCGAGGCTTGCTGCCGTCGGAAGCCCACCACATGAGGGACCGCAAGGGAGCACTGTCCAGCTAAGCCCGGTCAACCCACAGAAACCACGAGAAATGAGGATACATTGTTGTCTGAAGCCACTGTATTTTGGGGTGGTTTGTGACCCAGCCGTAGTTAACAGGGATGGGCACAGACATGTCGTGGCTTCCTCAGGGCTGCCTTTACCCCTTCCCCTCTGTCCCCAGTCCTCCTCTTCCTCACGCTGAAGGTCTCCCACCTCAGAGAAGCCAAAAGGCAGATAATTGAGAGCAGACTGCCTTGGCTACTGATTTTACCCCAGGGAGAAAACAAGTGCTCGCTACCAGCTGAGGAGTCCCAGCTGCTCACAGCATGTTCCGAAGCTGTGGGCTCTGGAGGAGCCGTTCGTTGGCCTCTCTTCGACTTCATGCCATTAAGAGACCATTTCTAGTACCTGCCAGGAACCTTCCGATACTTTGCAGTTCCCATTTCTGCTCTTTATCTAGCCTGGAGGGTGGTTTTGCTTTTCATTAAAAAAATGTCACCCTTTTTCCAATTAAGCTCTCACTGGGTGGGAGAGCCCGAGGCCAGCCCTTCCAAGACAAATGAGGTGAAAGGGCCAAACCCAGCTCCGCAACCAGCCCAGGAATGAGCAAACTTCCAGGAAGAGAGAAAACCACCAAGCCCTCCTGGGTCCTTTCCCAGACTCAGTAACATGCTCTGTCAACCTTTTCCTGGCCCTGGGGAGCTAAGGGGCCATCTGGGATAAATGGACCAGAAGTTGGCCTTCAGAAAGCCTGGCGGGGGAGAGGACAAGGCGGTTTTCCAGAAAACTAGACCCAAACAAAACACAGTTTCTGGGCACCCACCGCCACCAGGTGCTGGGTGGGACACTCTCTCCTTGGGTATTTGAGTGAAAACTCTTTATGATCTGAGGACTCCTGGCCTGGTATTTACCTCAGGCTGAACTCTGGAATGTGGTGATCACTCATTCTTCCCATGGAGATCCATCACTATCTCTCTGCGATACCTTCCCCCAGAGAAACGGAGGCTCAGAGAGGCCGCTGGGCAGGAGAGCCGCAGAGCGCTGAGAAGTACCTTCTCTTGCTCCCATAAGCTGCAGGACTTAGCAAACAAAAAGACAGGACGTCCAGTGAAATTTGAATTTCGGATAAACAACAAATACTTTTCTGGTGTGAATACATCCCATGCAATACTTGGGATATACGTATGTTAAAAAAAAGATTCATTGTTTCCTGGAAATTCCAAATTTAACGGAGTGTTCTGTCTTTTGTCTGGGAATCTTAATCTACAGGGTTTTGGGTAATTCTTCATTTGACTAAAGGAGTCTGCTGCAGGGGGGAAAATGGGGGTAAGTTACTGATTTAGGTTAGTCCATTTGTTTGATTATTTTCCAGGAAAACCCAGAAGGAAAGCAACTCTCCCAGCTCCCCAAGGAGCCAACAGTGAGAGTCAGGACTGAAATTCACCTGTGTCATGTCTTTGATCCAATGTTACCCTCTCAGTGAGACTGTCCCTGATCACCTTTTAAAAACTGCACACTCCCCATCCCTGGGGATCTTCCCTGTTTTATTTTTCTCCATATTCTATACTTTATCTACTTTTTCTTTTATGGTCTCTCACTGCCCGCTAGAATGTAAGCTCCATGATGGCAGGCATCTTATTTGTTTTGTTCACATCCATAGCCACAGGATCTAGAAGAGTGCCTGGCACTTAGTTGGCCCTCAGTAACTTTTGTTGAATGGATGAACAAAAGAATCCGGGACTCACGGCTCTCAGTCAGAAGCTCTTCTCCCTGCAGCCCTCGCTTTCCCGGTCATCTCTCTGCAGACCCCAGCCTCCTCGGAGCCAGGGAATTTATGCAACAGCTACCTTTGGGGGACCGCATGAGAAGGCATGTGGAGGGTGGGATCGGGGAGGGCAGCCCTCGGAGTTTTGCCCCTTAAATCCTCACCACTCCCGTCGCCATCCTGCTGGGTGTCAGGCAGGAGAGTGAGGGGACAGACTCCCAGGAGGGGGAGAATGGTGTGACTAGTGTGCAGAGGGGGCTTTTTTTGCAATGATGAGAACTTAGTCGACCATGCTGGCCTGACAACCTCCCAGGTGGAGGGCTGATCCCCACCCCGAGCCTCCTTGGCCAGACCCCCAGTCTCACCCTGCCATCTACCCCATGGGAACTCCCTGGGCACTGAACCTCAATGAGAAATCAGAGAGAGATTTGCGGTCCTGTGGGGTGGCTGGGTCAGGGAAAGAAGCCCACCCCATTACCAGAGACCTATCAAAGCCCCAGTCCCACGGGGCAAGTGTCTTCTTTTTAGAAAAGGAGTGTCAAACACCTCTGTTGAGTCTTAGACTTTGTAAAAATAGTAAAATAGATTCTGAAGGAGATAAGAAAGAATAACAAAAGAATATATAACTGGGGAGCACAGGGGACCTTGGAGTTCCTCTAATCAGCCCCATTTCCGGATGAGGAAACGAAGGGCCTGGGAGGCTGGGGTGGGCCAAGTTCATTTAGAGCCTTGGGGGAGTCTCGGGGGAGAGGTGGGCCTGAGCTGGGGTCAGGTTCCCTCTCCCCTCTCTTGCCACCTGCACACATCGAGAAGTTATTATTGTTGGACAACTCTGAAAATGGGTCTCAAGGGGTCAGATCTATTGTTTGGGGAGTTCAACTGCCCGTGAGGGGCTTAGGGTCTGCAAAACGGGGGATCTCTAGGGTTTATGGTGAGGGTGTCTCAGATAGGAAATGAAAGCAGAGCCTTGTCACAAAGACAGCTGTGGGTTGAGGGATTTACTTGCTCTTTTGCCACGACCTTGGACAGACCTTGTAAATGGATGAGATCCTTGACTTTCGGGAGACTCCTTCGCTTACCTTGATGGGGTGTGAGGCCTTGGGTGAGCTCCCAGCATGCGTGAGGGAGCGTGAGGTGGGGGAGCTGGTACCTCGCCCCATCACACTGGGGGAGAGGTCACAGAGGGCCACCCAGAAGGACATCCACAGATGTCCAGAGGCTGGAGGGCCGGAGAGGGGAAGGGCCTTGTCCAGGTTTCCCCAGATAGAGAGTCCTCAGCAGACACAAAGCATCTCCCTTTTACTGAGTTCTGACTAACACCAGCCATAGTGTTGAGCACATTACATATATCAGTTCATGCACAATTCTGACAGCAATATGAGATTGGTACAATTTATTTCCATGTAATAAATGAGGAAAGAATGACTCGGAGAGGTCAAGTCTCTTGCCCAGAGTCACTCAGCTAGGAAGCAGCAGAGGAAGCATGAAAAATCTTTGCATGTTCAGCTTTTGTGTACCTCCGGGGGCAGGCCAGAGAATGCCACGGTGTTTTTTTCTCAGCTGCTTAAGGACCCAGCTGTGCCTTTGTACCAGCTTTCCCAAAGTCTAGCGTCATTGGTTTAACATGAAAACACATGCCACCTCAGATTTGCAGCCAGGGGTCCTGATTTATTTTGTTAATGATTATATTTATCAGTAGCCGTATTAACGTGTTCTCTGAGCGTCCAGATTACAAAGTTTATAAAGAATTGTTTCCTTAATTGAAACATGTCAGGAGATGAAAGGTGCGAGTCAGTTAATTATCTTTCCTTTCCAAATGGAAATTGACCTTAATTGTGAAATTTTGATCTACATATTTTATGCATTACACAAAACCCCCATTTTTTACATGAAGAGCTAGGAAGGCAGGTCTGTGGTTACATAATTGTTTTTAATGTAAGTGAATCGGTTAATTAATACTTGCAAAAAAACCCAAGGTTTTTTAGAAACTTACAATCAATTTAAGTGTACAGCTACATTAATATGGTGACAAGTCCAGTAATAAAACTTAAGTGATTGCAGGCCAGTGCTGAGCAGATGTGTGAATAAGCAGGCAGACTGTGGGTGAGTATCAGACCACACTGGAATGTGGAACAGTCGCTCCCGCACCCCTGCCTCCAGCCCCCAGTCTTAGTCCCCAGCGTCAGCCCCCCAGCCCTTAGCCTCCAGTTCCAGCCCCCAGCCCCCAGCTTCCCGCTCACACTTCAACCCCAGCCTCTTTCGCAGGATTGTACAGCTGGATCCTGAAATAGGCCACAGACAGATCTGTTTGCTATCTGTTGATCAATATACAACACACACAGTTGGCAGTGATCTCCTTACTTTATTTATCTCCTAGCTATCAGCGAGAGTTATTTCTCAGCACAGAGAAAGTGGGCACCTCTCAAAGTGGTTGGAGTCCACAATGGTCGGAGAGATCCAAGGAACCCACCGGAGCAGAGAAGACCGCCAGCCCCTCCCCGTCCTTCTTGACCCTGCCGTCACCTTCCCGAGATTCTCCATTAAGGTATCGCCTATCAGGTGCCAGATAGGAGGATGACACTTCTTCAGGGAGCTGGGTGTGACTTTGACTCTGCTATTTTTCTTGTCAGCTGCATGACATTGGGCAAGCTCACTCACCCTTTCTGGGCCTTAGTTTTTCTATCTGTCCAATGGGGAATTGTGGCAGTTTTAAAACATGTTGGGAAAATTCTTTGATACTCCTGCCATTGAGAAGTGGTGGGGGCGGGGGGTGTCTATGTCCCTTATCCTTGAATCCGGGCCAATCTTAGTGACTCACTTGTAACCAGTAGAGTGTAGTAGAAAGTGACCCTGCATGACCTTGGAGACTAGATCAGAAAAGGTCATACAACGTTTGCCTAGTTCCTCTGGGACACTTGCCTATGGAGCCCTGGGCCACCATGTAAGAAGTTCAACTACCCCGAGGCTGCAATGGTGTGAGGAAGCCCAAGCCACATGGAGAGGGCACGTGTAGGTGCTCTGGCCGGAGGCCCCAGCTGAGTCTCAGCGGCCGGCCAGCACCGACCGCCAGATGATTCTAGCCTCCGGCTGAGGCCCCACACATCCCATGGCCAAGTCAGGAGTATGTGATCTTCATTTCCTAATTTGCAGATTTGTTGGGATGAGCAAATGAAATAATATACCAAAAAGCCTTTTGAAAGGCTGTATATAGAGAGCTATTGTTTTTCATGGTTATTTTTATTACGGTGTTCAGTCCTATACTAAGTTATACAGAGAGAAAATAAGGTCTCTTCTCTCAAAGAGGCTATTCTAACGGGCAGAGAGAAGAATAAGAAACAGAAAAGAACAACAAATAATATAGACTAGGGCTAAATAGTAAGGTGTAAGGTACAGACCGGGGGTGGCATGGCTGTTTATAGGAGGCAGGACAATGGTGGGGGTAAGACGGAGAAGGGCCAAGAAAGGCTTCTTGAAGGATGGGGGACTCACCTTGAAGGATGGGGAAGGTTTGGCTTGCTAGAGAGGAGGGAGGGAGGATATGTTAGGCTTGGGGAAACCAACTGAGCAAAGGCATTGACAAGATAGCCCTTGTCAAGGGGAGGGAAAGACTGGAGGCAGAGGGAACCTACCTCATAGGACTGGATGCGGTCAGACAGGTCTACTTCATGAGGGCCCGAAAGCCGGCCGGCACTCAGATTCTCGTGTTTGCTGAATCCCTCTATGTAGGAAGATTTCATGGTCCCTCTTGGTCACCCTTTCTGATATCGTCATTGACCTTCTTGGCTCACAATGACCCTCCTTCAGTAAGAACTTCTTATTCTACCCCTTCCTGGAATCCTTTGTGTCTGTTCCTGCCCTGACCCATTGGCCAAAGCTGACTGGTCTGGGATGGATGCCTGACCCAGCTGGGATCTCTGATTCCTTTTTTCTAAGAGTTTTGAAGCTCTGACCCACCGAAGATGAGAGTTGGCACCAAGTGCCTTGGACAGAAGGGCCCACCAATCCTGCTGCTCAGGCCCCCAGCTGCCCTGCTTCCTTCCTGCCTGGGGATGCAGCTCTCCATTGGATTCTGAGAGCCCTCTAGAAATCTTCCAGTAAATGCTAAACCGTCTCCTTACTCCTGTATTTATTTGTTTACTTCTTTATTTAGCCAGCCACTGTTGGTGTCTGGCACCAGTGACCACAAGAAACTTAACCCATATGAACCACTGTTGAAGTGTGGATAGTGGTGAAGAGGCCAAGGCCACCCCCACATCTTGCCTCGCCCCCTCACCAGCTGTGTGACTTTGGGCAGATCACCTTCTCTGAATCTTGATTTCCTTATCAAAATGACGCCAATAAGACCAAATGCTTAGGTTTCTTACGAGGATTTTAGGAGATGGTCTATGTATGGCATACATTCTGTTCTGGAGAAAAACAAAACCTGTTAGCTACTGTTATTATTATAATTTGAGCGTAAAGAGTTGGAAGCAGGCTGCCCAGAACTAGGAACTCCCATCTACCATGCTCGGTGTAGCACATGGAAAAAAAAACACAGATGACAAAGGGGGTAAGACTGATCTTTAAGTGGCCTTTTTTTTTTTTTTTTAGGTTCATCTCATTTTTTAAAAAATTTTATTTTATTATGTTATGTTAGTCACCATACAATACATCATTAGTTTTTGATGTGGTGATCCACGATTCATTGTTTTCGTATAACACCCAGTGCTCCATGTAGTACGTGCCCTCCTTAACACCCATCACCAGGCTAACACATCCCCCCCACCCCCCTCCCCTCTAAAACCCTCAGGTTGTTTCTCAGCGTCCATAGTCTCTCATGGTTCATCTCCCCCTCCAATTTCGCCCCCTTCATTTTTCCCTTCCTTCTCCTAATGTCCTCCATGCTATTCCTTATGTTCCACAAATAAGTGAAACCATATGATAATTGACTTTCTCTGCTTGACTTATTTCACCTAGCATAATCTCCTCCAGTCCCATCCATGTTGATGTAAAAGTTGGGTATTCATCCTTTCTGATGGCTGAGTAATATTCCATTGTATATATGGACCACATCTTCTTTATCCATTCATCTGTTGAAGGGCATCTCGGCTCTTTCCACAGTTTGGCTATTGCGGACATTGCTGCTAGGAACATTGGGGTGCATATGGCTCTTCTTTTCACTACATCTGTGTCTTTGGGGTAAATACCCAGTAGTGCAATTGCTGGGTTATAGGGTAGCTCTATATTTAATTTTTTGAGGCACCTCCACACTGTTTTCCAAAGTGGTTGTACCAACTTGCATTCCCACCAACAGTGTAAGAGGGTTCCCCTTTCTCCACAACCTCTCCAACATTTGTTGTTTCTTGCCCTGTTAATTTTTGCCATTCTAACTGGTGTAAGGTGGTATCTCAATGTGGTTTTGATTTGGATTTCCCTGATGGCTAATGATGATGAACATTTTTTCATGTGTCTGTTAGCCATTTGTATGTCTTCTTCAGAGAAGTGTCTGTTCATGTCTTCTGCCCATTTTTTGACTTGATTATTTGTTTTTTGGGTGTTGAGTTTGAGAAGTTCTTTATAGATCTTGGAAATCAGTGCTTTGTCTGTAGTGTCATTTGCAAATATCTTCTCCCATTCTGTGGGTTGCCTCTTTGTTTTGTTGACTGTTTCCTTTGCCATGCAGAAGCTTTTTATCTTGATGAAGTCCCAAAAGTTCATTTTTGCTTTTGTTTCAATAGCTTTTGGAGATGTATCTTGAAAGAAGTTGCTGTGGCCGATGTCAAAGAGGTTACTGCCTATGTTCTCCTCTAGGATTTTGATGGATTCCTGTCTCACATTGAGGTCTTTCATCCTTAAGTGGCCTTTTGACATCCAATGGAAGGCACTTGACCCCTGGCAGCAGATTAATTTCTGGAACAGGGTCCCAGCCTTGATGTTCGTTTATCCAGCTCTTTACGTCACAAAGGGGAGTGACCAGGGCTGGTTCGCCATGTTGACTGGAGCCAAGCCTGAGAGATGATTCGGTCAACGTTTGAGCCTACAAGCCAGAGACGGGTGTTTCCAGGCCACAGGCTGCAGCCTTACGTTAGCCAGCCAGTATGTGTGGTGGGTCGTCCCATGGCCTGGGAGAGAGTGCTGATGGCTCCAGGCAACCCTTCACCACAGCAGGAAATGGTTCAGGGTGTTGGACCCCAGCTTAGCGTGAAGCTGGGGTTGTTAGCTGACTTGGGTGTCAGGGACTGGGGTATCTGGGAAGCAAGACTCAGAAAGAGGGTGTAATAAAATAAAACTCCAGATAGATTCACCTCTTGAGGTGGGAGGAACAGGTGGGAGCAGGAGGCCCTGGTCCGTCAGCCTGAGTCATCCCTGGGCTCTCCCACCCTGATCACCACTGTTCCTGCCTTGTTGGCCCCAGGAGAGGGGCTGTTCTTTGAATGCCCGAGTCCAATGGAGCACAAACCCTTTCCCTTAACTGCCCTCAGCTCAGTGGTGACTGCTGGAATTTCTCAAAAGGATTCTGTAAATCTTCAGGGAGGACAAAAGGGAAATACAGCCAGAAAATAAAAGAAACCTGGCTGGCTTCAAGACGACAGGGACCTTCAGCCCTGTGTCATTCCCTGGAGGATCCCAAGAAGATATTTATTCCTTTATCCTCATCCCAAGAGTCAGGACACCTCTGCAGGCCCCTTGCTGGCTTTCTTTAGCACCAGATCCGCATTCCTACCCAGAAGGGCCCTCCTGTATGTTTTAGCTCTCCCTGGTTCTGGCCAGAACTCCTGAGGTCTCCCTTTATCAGCAAGACCTGATGTACCCAGGAAGATCCTCAGCCTCTCAGAGAAGGTCCCACCTTGCACAAAGAGGAAGCAGCTCTGGCCCTGTGTTGGTCCACGGTTGCAGGAGCATCTACACTAACTGTTACCCATCAACGTGTCTGGAGGAACGTTTTCTTGCAAAGGTGCTTAGGTACACGCTTTTTTCACAGGTGAGAAAACTAAAATTCAAACAAGGTCAAATGACACGCCCAGGGTCACTGATTGATGCTACCATCAGGATTCAATTCATGTTGCCTGATGCCAAGCCACCCTCTCTTTATACACACAGCCCGCTGCCTTATTGTTCCATGCCTTCTTCCTTCCCCAGCTCTCTCCACCCCACCCCCAGAACTCACTGTCGCATGACCAAAGTCACTGGAGTTGCTTTGATTTACAGATGGAGGAAATGTTTACAGAAATTCAGTGGACACTCAATAAGTCTTGGTTGAGTTACATCGACAGAAAGAGTTGTTGATAATCGTAGTGATAATAATGAAACCAAATGATCCATTTTAAAGGGGAAAAAAATGTTTGCTGAAAGGGGATAAACAGAGCAGTGACTTAAAATTCAATGACTTTGCAGGGCCAGGGTAGGTCCCCCCCCGCCCCGCTGGGTGGCCTCTCAGCTCCCACGTGGGCTCTGGCAGGAGGATATACCTGTTCACAAGAGTGTGAGGGACAACAGACTAATTAACATGAAACGTTTTTCTTCGAAGGTTCTGCAACTGAATAACTAGAAACAGGAAAGGTTTAGTGTGAGAAGCCAGGGAAACGTGGTTATAGGAGTAACATTCATATTTAATTGATTTAAACGACAGCCTCAAATACAATGCGATTAAAAAAAAATACAACAAACATGTGGTGGAGTTTAGAGCATCTGGGTCTGTTTAAATTGCTCTTGTTTTTCAAGATCAAGGGTATTATTGATAAAAACAAAAATCTTTGTAATCACTAAATTTAATCCAACTAACGATGATGAGAAGACCGTTGTAAACATGAAACATAACTTGGGAACCGAATCTTACATATTTTCCTCATTGGGAAAGGCATGTTTTCGGTCATTTGCATTGGGGAAAACAGCAGAACCAGCCAGGCAGGGCTGGTGGATGGCTCAGTTGCCAGAGAGCACCCCCCAACAGCTAGCATTTCAGGATGGACGGGTCAGTGATAGCAACACTGAGCAGCAGGAGGGAGTGCCTTTCTTTGGTTTCCTACAACTCTAGAAGGGAGAGAAGGAATCGTGCATTGGGTGAGGAAGCAATTGAAAATTGATAGAAGAGGGGCGCCTGGGTCTGAGTGAGTGTCTGAGTGTCTGCCTTTGGCTTGGGTCATGATCTTAGCATCCTGGGATCGAGTCCCATGTCGGGCTCCCTGCTCACTGGGGAGTCTGCTTCTCCCTCTGCCCCCCCCCCAGCCCCGCTCATGCCCGCTCTCACTTTCTCTCTCTTTCCTTCTCTCAAATAAATAAATAAAATCTTAAACAAAATGGTAGAAGGATAAAACTGTCCCCTGGGGAGAAATGATGCCCAAGAACAAAATAAAAATGAACCTGTCTGCGCTTGGCTTTAGCAATTCAAGGGTTAAGTGTAGTTTTAAACTTTTATGCCTTCTTGATTCCTCGGGGTACTCGTCCCATCAAGATTTCAATTTAACTAACAAATGTTTATTGAGTGTGTGGTCCAGGGCACCACAGGGGTCAGAAGATGACCCCTCTTCTCATTTGTGTAAAGGGTGGTGCACTCACATGGGAGGAGGCACTGCTCTGGAACCAAGTGGGAATCTTTTAGGTCTACCCTGGGCATCAACATGGTGACAACAACTGTTGGTCATTGCTATTCCTGCCTCACCCCTGCCTCCTAAATCACACATGCATTTTTGCCCTTGTTCAGGTATCAGCCCTTAATAAGACATGAATGGGATACTTGGGACTTTATACGGACAACAAAGGATTGAGAAGATCCAAACTCACACAATGGAATAAACTAATACCCAGTTTATTAAACTGCTAACCCAAACACATCATGCACCGTAGCAGCCAGACTCTGATGGTTAATACTACCTCCTCCATGCTGGGAATAACTCTCAAGGAGGGGGTGTCCAGGCAACATTCTTCCTGGTTTTGTGTCATCCTCCAATCTACTTCCGTGTCACAGGCTGATGTCCATGTTGAACTGCTATGCAAGGCAATAGGTTATTGCAAAACTTTCATATCGCTGATATCCCTAATGTTCAAGTTCAGTCTTTTAGACAATATTAACTGTGTTTCTATTGCATGAGCTGTCTACCTTGCCCCCATAAGTATTCATGAAGCACTCACTGTTGAAGGTGGTATGGCTTTCTGGATACACAAAACAGTTTAGAAATGTTTCCTAGCACAGATCTCTGGGTACCTCTTTTAAAATATTGTCTTCTTGGGGTGCTTG
This sequence comes from Phoca vitulina, assembly GCF_004348235.1. Classification (NCBI taxonomy): domain Eukaryota; kingdom Metazoa; phylum Chordata; class Mammalia; order Carnivora; family Phocidae; genus Phoca; species Phoca vitulina. The sequence goes on along the minus strand of NW_022589715.1, from coordinate 47,991,186 downwards.
GGTGACTCAGTGTGCTAAGAGTATGACTCGTGGTTTTGGCACAGGTCATAATCTCAGGGTCCTGGGATTGAGCCCTGAGTAGGGCTCCGCGCTCAGCCCAGAGTCTGCTTGAGATTCTCTCTCCCTCTTCCTCTGCCCCTCTCCCTGCCCGCAGGCGCACATGCTCTGTCTCAAATAAATAAATAAATCTTTAAGAAAATAAAAATAATATGTTGTCTTCTTATGAGTAGGGGAAAAATCCATCAATTCATTAGAAAAACAGGAAAAGAATATTTACAGAAATTCACAGAATAGAAGGTAAACTACAAATGTTCAAGTCTAATGAAAAGATGTTCAGTCTCTCCAATTATAAATAAGACAAATTAAAACAATGGCAGTTTTTTTTTTTAAGATTTTATTTATTTATTTGACGGAGAGAGACACAGCGAGAGAGGGAACACAAGCAGGGGGAGTGGGAGAGGGACAAGCAGGCTTCCCGCGGAGCAAGGAGACCTATGAGGGGCTCGATCCCAGGACCCTAAGCCGAAGGCAGACGCTTAATGACTGAGCCACCCAGGTGCCCCAAAACAATGGCAGTTTTTACAATTTCCTAACAGAGTAAGAAAGATGACAGAGACTGCTACTACCCCGTTTGGCAAGGGTATGGGGACAACAGAAACGTGCATGCTGGGGACAGAAGAGTAAACTGACACAACATTTTGGGAGGGCAATCTGGCGTTATCTATAAAAATGAGAATGTCCATACCCTTTCAACCAGAAATTCCACAGATAGGAGTTTACTCTATGGAAATACTCACACAATGGTAGAAGCAATAGATATATTCATTACATTATTTATAGTAGCATAAATTTGGAAACCCCCTAACTGTCCATCAATAGGGGATTAGTTAAATAAACTACAGTAATCTGGTAACCCTCACAATGGATCGCTGTGTGAAAAGATGAAGTGATTCTGTATGTACCCATCTGGGAACAGCTCCACAATACGCTCAATTGAAAAAAACAAGTTGCCCATCAGTATGTATATATACTATGATCTTTTTTTCTCTTGAGAGAGAGAGAGAGAGAGAGAGAGAGAGAGGTGTTTTTGTGTGCATAGACTGTTCTGGATAAAATAGGTAGTGTTTATCTTTCAGGAGGGAGGATTTACGGCACACTTTTACTTTTTGCTATATAGATTTTTTGCCTTATTTGAATCCTCTTTTCAATCCTTTTTTATTTAAAGCAAGGAATGTGTTTAATTTGTAACATTAGAAAATCCACAAATAATGATTTTTACATGAAAGCCTACGGGGGCTGCAAGGAGATGAGTTTAGAGAATGTTACATCTTGGTGGGAAACTGGCTCCCAGCCGCTCTCACTGCCCAGGAGCTGTTTCTGGGTCTCATCCTCTCTTCCCCATCACCCCGTGGCTCCACACTCTGCTCCAAACTCATGGTGCAGGCTGAGGTTAGTTGGTATGCCCTTGTTGCCCCCCGGGTTCAGTTGCTTGAGCTCCACTACATATGAGCCTCCCTGCGTGTGCCCTCCTTCCTCTGTCCCGGCTCCTTCCCACTCGTCTGCTCCTGTCTTCCTCAAAAGCTCTTCCCCTGCCTTCCCTCCCTATCACTCCAACGGGCAGCCCCTGGCATTCTGTCCACCCCTTCTCACTGAGAGGCTGTCCCCTCCCTGAGGTTACTCATTCCACATGCTCACCTCACTCCCACACTCTCCCCCTTCCTGCAGCCCCATGGCTCCCCTTCTTTTATTTCTCTTCCTCCCATCCATTCTCTTCAGCCACAGAGCATTCCTATTGTCTTCCTCAGTTCCGCTTCCCTGTAGAAGGCTCCCCCCTCCAGATTCCTAAATCTACTTTCTCTCCTAAATCCCAGACCCCCATTTCTTGTTGCCTGCTGGATCTCCCCTCTGTGATGTCCTCTGCCGGCCAGCATCCCACGTTCCGCACACCAAATATGGAGCTCATCAGCTTCTTCCCACTTCCCAATGCAGGCTTTCCTCGACCCTCCTAGGGTCCCTGCTGGGTCTGAAAATTAAACAGACAGAAAAAAGTTAACAGGGGACAAGCACACAAATTTTCGTAAATTTTAACGTGTCCTTGGGAGCCTTTAGAGGAGAATGAAGAAGTGGCCAGAGCAGGAAGCTTGTATACCTTTTAGGCAAGGAAACAATGCATTTGTGAAGAATCGACCAGACAGAGGGGTTTGCTGGGGTGGTGAAGTAACCAGGAAGATAAGGGTTGGTTTAACAAGATTTGTTTGAACAAATTTTTTGGCCTCAAATTCCCTGTCTCTGGTGGTAAGAATGTCTTCCTCCTGGTGCAGGGAGGGGACCTTAAACAGGGGAGTTTTGTGATCTGTTTCAGGGAAGAAGGATGAGGAGAGAGGTCAGAGTGACCTTCCCACTTCTGCCATTTTTTTTTCAAACTCTTTCAGCTTAAGATATTCAATATGCCAAGGTGCCATGTTTTGGGGTAGGGTGTCCTGAACCCATCACCGCCATCTTCCTTCTGTTGACAGTGTCACCTGGAATCCCAGTGTCATCCTCTGCCTTCCTTACCCCTCATATCTCTTCAGTTGCCAAGTTCTGCAAGAGTAACTTGCATATTTCTTACATTCCTCCTTTGCATCCCCAGCAAAGTAGAACAGCTTTTCCTGAACCCCACATCTTAACATGACCCCAACTTCCCCCAAACTCCAATGCATTGTTTTCCTTCTCTGATACTCTGTTGTGTTTTGTATTGATTTAGTTCTGTGTGTTTCTCATACCCTCCCACCCTATGTAGATCACAAGCTCCTTCCAGGAAAGGGCTTTCTTACTCACTTTTACCTCTGCCAATCTTGCACAGGGCCTCTCAGGGGTAGGTGCTCAATTTATACACTTGGTGGATTAACTTGGATCCCAGACTCCAAGCGTAGGGCATTGACTTTGAGTTAAAATGGTCGCTGCTATTGCCCGTGGTCTGGAGCACCCCACTAGTCTTGACTCCCAATCTCAGGAGAGGCCTGAGGAGCAGGAAGGTGCTACTTAGATTCTGGTGGTTGTAAGAAACAGAGACTTACTCAAGTCACCTCAAGAGAAGGGAAGATTTATCTTAAGGATACTCTAGCCTGGACCAGAATGTGGTCTAGAACGGAGGGGGCTGGCAGAGGGTTCTTTCCCATGAGCGGCCTAGTTGCTCTGTCTTACCATGTTTCTGCGTCTTTGGGTGTGTCTTTTCCATTCTCCTCCTGATAACTCTTTGAGTCTGGCTACTTATAATTTTTGTTCCCATGTAACTTTGGCTCATACTAGATTATCATGGCTTCTCCGGTTTCTCCTTACCTCATAAACCTTCTGTTTTAGCTTTATTGCTAATTACACCCTTCACTTGGCATTTCTTGGTTTGAATGCCTTAGAGAGTTTGACGGGGATGGCTCATCTTTTGGATTGGCTGTCCTTGATCCAGATGCCCACCCCCTTGATTCCAATCAGCTCTTCCAGTGCTAGAAAAGTGAGAAAGGTAGGTCATTAAGGTCCAAATAGGACTGCTTAAAGACTACCCATAACACAGATATCTTCTCCCAGGATAGCACTGAGGGTGTGGCAGGCTTCTGAGGCTGGGTCTGCCCAGTTTAGGGATTCCACCCAGCATCATCTCCAGCTGCTGCATTGGGAATGAGGAACCCATGTAAATGTAGGAAGGGTCAGAAAGAAGAGCATCCTCGTTGTCTGGGACCTGAGCCCTATCACGTCACCTTCTCCCAACACACTCCCTCACCAGACACAGAGAGCGTTTCCTGACCTGAGATGCATGAGGGTGCACAAGCTAGAAGGAAACCAGCAGACAAAGCAGTCCTCACACTGATGTGAGGAAATGCTGTGAATTACAAGTGAGAACATCGATCTTCACTAGGAAGATCACAAGGAGAGAAAAAGAGGATAAACCCAACAGAGAACTTGATACCTAGCCAATTCAGAGGATGAAATAAGCCAGGCCCTCAGGATGCTGAAATGAGAATCTAATAAAATGGCAATTGATGTAATCAAGAGTAACCGCAGGTTTAGATGTGAGAATGAATTTAAAAGGATTGAGTATTGATTCTCCAACACTAGTATAGAGTTGACCAACAAAGAGGACACATCCTAGCCATTCTGTTTGCAACTTGAAGTGAATTTCATAAATTCTCAATGGATTTGTCTTTTCTGCACTGCAGGAATTTTTCTCTTGCTGTGTATATGAAGATGTTTTATAAGAAAAAAGAAAACTTAGCTACAGATCAACCTTTCTTCTATATTTAGATGCTACTATAAATTCCTTTTTATACCTTTTTTCTTTTCCTTCATTCCTTCTTTCCTTTTTTCCTCCAATATTTATGCACATCTCTTTTATACAAAACATGGTATGCCCAAATAGAGTTGTTTTTTTCCTCAACAGCATGAGAAATACAAAATATAATACAAATAATGTCTGTCATGTATGGAATTCTTACTGTGTGTCAGGTACTGTTCTCTGCACTTTATCAATTAATCCTCTCAGTAGCCTTAAAAGGTAGGTACTAATATTATCCTCACTTGTAAAATGCAGAAACTAAGGCACAAGTGGTCCAGTAGCCTTCCAGAGATCACAGAAGGTTGGAAAACAAGACATTTGGCCTTGTTGCCACTGCTCTGTCCCTTCAGTAAAGCTGAGTCCCAACAAGGATGTGGGGCGTGGAGGAGCTGCTCTGAGGAACACGCCAGAAAAGAACGGCCAATGGCTTTTCTCAGCAGAATTTGCTCCAGGAACATTACCATCTTTCTCAAACTAACAACTTCTAGACCTTCATAGGAAATTATTGAGACAAGCCTGCTTGTGGCAAGATAAAAGGGAAGAGAAGCCAGACACGAACAGCCACATATTGTAAGATTCCATATGCATAAAATGTCCAGAATAGGCAAATCCACAGAGACAGAAAACAGATTAGCAGTTGCGGGGGGGGGGGGGGGGGGGGGGGGGGGGGGGAGGGGCAAATAAGGAGTGGTTGCTCATGGGTATGGGGTTTCTTTTTGAGGTGATAAAAATGTCTGGAATTAGATAGTGATGATTACACAATCTTGTGAATATACTAAAAACCACTGAATAGTACACTTGAAAAGGGTGGATTTTGTGGTATGTGAATTAAATCTCAATTGAAAAAAGAATGAAGGGAGGAGGCTCCCAGCAAGATTCCTATTGCCATGGGAGAGTTCTTCTTTGTTGAAGTCTCTTTGAGTGGAAGGGAAGCCATAGGGATGCAGGGCTTCAGAGAAAGCAGCCCACTGAGGGGACTGACTGGGGCCCATCCTGCAAGCAGAGCAGAACTCACAGGCAGCACCCCCCACCAGCCAGCCTGTGGAGAGAGAGAGGCAGATGGGCCCCTGGGCTATTCCCCATTGGGAACCAGTCTCCAGAAGACCAGAGCAATGTCAGCTACCACAGAGGGGACCCAGGTGGAATTTCTGCCTTTAAAAGCATGCCCCAAGCACTTCAAGATGGTCACTGGGAAAGGAAGCTATATGACCCAGACTTGGCGCATATTTTGTGGTTTGGGGGGGGGGGCACTGTGCTCTACGTCAATGTCAGTCTAAAGTTGAAGAGTTGAAAGACTCCCTTGACTCTCTGCACTTTCACTTGTGGCTTACCTCAAGCACATGCACACCCTCTCCTCCCTTTGGAGGAGGCCTTGGGAGAATTCTTTTTTTTTTTTTTTAAAGAAAATATAGCAAGTATTCAACTTGGTCTACAAGACCAAGGCGCGGGCGCGTGCGCACACGCGCACACACACACACACACACAGACAAATCACTTTATATATTTTCTTTAAGTCAACTTAATTCCAACTCTAAGCTCCCATCTGGTGGGCTGGTAGGAAATTCAGTCATTGCTGGCTCTACCTACCACGTGGGCCTGGACAACATCAGGATCTGGGTTTATGTGGTAGCTGGAGTAGGGGAAGTGTCTCCAATGCTTGGCGATTCAAACTCCAGGACCCAGTATTCCCTTGAAGTCTAGCGGCACGGGGCAGGAGTCTTGGACTCTCTCATCTTCCCTGCTCGGGTCTTACTAACTTCCCTGGGTTATGTGGGGGTCCCTGCTCTTGCAAGACCCACCACAGCCGGTTTTATACATTAGATACTAAAACCCAAGAACTTTTCAAAGGCTCGGAAAAATGTCTGATCTTTGGAAGAATGTCCATGGGCTCCAAAATACAAAAAAAGAGAATGGCAAAATGGAAATTAAATATTCTGTGTTCACAAAAATCTAGTATTATCATCTTCATTCATTGTTAACTTAATATTCGTGAACATTTTACTTTATTTGAAAACAGCTTTTTAGGGGTGCCTGGGTGGCTCAGTTGGTTAAACATCTGCCTTTGGCTCAGGTCATGGTCTCGGGGTCCTGGGATCGAGCCCTGCATCAGGCTCCCTGATCAGTGGGGATCCTGCTTCTCTCTCTCCCTCTGCCCCTTCCCGCACTAGTTCTCTCTCTCTCTCTCTCCATCTCTCAAATAAATAAACCCTTAAAAAAAAAAAAAACAGCTGTTAGTTAACTTCCCTCACTTTGCAAGAATTTCTGAGTACAATAATGTTTGCTAAGTCATCCTTGGTCAGGAAACAAGTTAGCAGCACCAGGGAACGACTCTGGAACAACCGAGAAGTGGCATTCCCACTATGTCAGGTTTCTTAAAGCAGGGCTTCTCGAATGTTAATGTGCCTGTGAGTCACCTGGGGGTCTGGTTAAAATGTAGTTCTGGGACGCCTGGGTGGCTCAGTAGGTTAAGCGTCTGCCTTCCACTCCGGTCATGATCCCAGGGTCCTGGGATCGAGTCCCGCATCGGGCTCCCTGCTCAGCAGGGAGCCTGCTTCTCCCTCTCCCTCTGCCTGCCATTCCCCATGCTTGTGCTCTCTCTCTCTCTGACAAATAAATAAATAAAATTTAAAAAATAAAAATAAATAAAATGCAGTTCCAATTCAGAAGGTCTAGGATGGGATCAAAATTGGGCTTTTCTAGAAAAGCTCCCAGGTGGGGTAAAGCTGATGCTGATGGCTCGCAGACCACATTTTGTGAGCAAGGCTCAAAAGTAGCTTTCATGTATTGCTTCTTCTTCAAGAACTTCCAGGACCCTTGGCAGACCTCAGGGTTAAGTCCCAAGTCCTTTGGCTCCATCAAGTATTGATACTCAGATTCTGGCCCCTTTCTCCCACTCGGGTCCCACGGAACTTCTGTGCAGGCAATGCTTATTCCTGCAGGCAGTGCTTATTCTGGCCTTCGCTCAGGCTATTTCTCTGCCTATGCTGCCCTCCCTTGTGATCTCTGCTAAGCAAGATCCTTTTTACCCTTCCGCATCCCACTCAACTGCGGCTTCCTCCGTGAAATTTGTCTCAAACTTACCAGCCAGCATTGCTTCCTTCCTCCCCTGAATTCAGTTTTTATAATCCTCAGTTTGGCTCGGTTATGTACTCTCTTCTGTTATTAGCTAACTCTTTTGAAGATGTCTGTCTTACTTCTCTGACGAGGCTGTAAGGCCCTGGCGGACGTTGCCACTTTTTCTGCAGTCTAGACTTGGCTCTGCCACTAATTAGCCACATGATCTTGGAAAAAAATCACTTTATTTCTCTGGGCCTTGGGTCCCTCATTTGTAAAACGAGGAGCTAAACTAACTCAGAGACTGCTGAAAGCCTGTCTGCCTCAAACATTCTTTGGTTCCATATGGTTCTGACTGCTTTACATTGCCTAGGACATGGTTGACATCCAAGAACACACCTAGTGGATTTAATTAAATTGAAATTTTAAGCAAGGAAAGGCTATATGTCCCCAGAGAGGTCATGGATAAATGGCCCCAGGGCAACGCAACAAATCATGGTTGCAGGAGAGATTCATTCTTCCTGTGCCTCCCCCGCTTCTGGGAGGCCTCTCCTCTGGAATTTGCCATCTCTCCTCAGTGCTAGGTGCTTCCCTCCTCCCATTCTTTACCAAGACCACAGAGAGAATAAAATACAATAAGGGGTGTGCCTAGGGGCATGGGGAGGGGGAAGTGGGGGAGGAGGAGGAGAAGGAGAAGAGCAGAACATGAGGTCATAATCTAGAGGGACAGACTTCTCAAAAATCATCTGTCACAGCAACCTAGCCACCAGAAGATGTAAATAAATTAAGATGGTAATTCCATCTCAGATTTGTGGTGCTGTGAGCAGCCCTTCTAAGCTCGGCTCTCACGGTGTGTGATGTCACCCACATGCCTTGATGGAATTAGAGCCCTAATTTATTTATGGTCGGGGATATGCTATTCCTTATGGCATTGCAATTCTCCTTATTTTATAGGCTGCTTGAAGCAATTTAATATGGTTGGATCCCACAGAGGATGCATACCAACAGAAACTCAACAAGTGAGAGTTGGCTGGCCAGAGGCACCACAGTCCTCACTTCAAGTTTTTCGTCTTCCTTGGGTGCATCTCCTTCAGGAAGCAGGGACCTCTCCCGTGTGAGACTCAGGAGTAGTCACAGTAGGAGTCTGTGGAAACAAAGCCCCAGCAGGATCAAACAGGGTCAGAGCTCAAGAGGACAACTACTCCATGCTCAGAGTTGAAGCAGACTTTGTTCAAACTACTCCACACCATGTGTGGGGGTACCTAGACCATCACACAGTGTGGAATAATTAAGGATTTGGAGTCAGAATCCCCAGATGCAAGTCTTGGCTTTGCCACTGTCTGTGTTGTCCTGGACGATTCACTTAACTAAATCTCAGTCCTTACAGGTAAAATGGAAATAACATTTTCTACCTCAAAAGGTTGCTGAGATGACCAAATGCCAATGTAGGTAAAGTGCTTGCATAGATGGTAGATGAGTGTTGCATCGATGGCGACTCCAACCTGGGGAGGCGATGTGTGAATGACCTCACCTGTGGCACAGTCTCTCCTCTGGATGCTCTTGAACTTTCAAGGGAACCATATCTCAGGACAAAAAAGCACCTACTGGTATCCTGCATACCCCACCCTCTGACCAACAGTTGTCACGGATACTGACTGAGTCTTCTCTTGGTGGCGTACCCAGGCATCAGACTTCTCCAGGATACAGTGCTGTCAGGCTTTAGATTCTTATGGGCCAGAGGTTCCTTCCTTCTTCTAACTTCTCCTCTCATCCTTCTTCTATAGGAGTAATACATATGCTTTATTTATTTGATGGTTTTATATATTGATCTGTTCTCTTTGAATGTATTATAAGCACTCATTGTGTCATGGAGCAAAATATTTCTTCTTTTTAGGTTCCAGGTTTCTAGAATGTTCTGAAGTCTCACTTGAGAATGAAACACCTAGGCGGAGAAAGGAACTGTAGTTTAGAACTATATAACTTATGGTATCCAAATTCCTATGGGACACAGCTATATGTATTTAAAGAAATAGTTAAGTGATGGATGGATGGATGGATGGATGGAAGGAAGGAATGAAGGAAGAAGGAAGGAAGAAATTTTATACAACTGCATGTGTGAGCACATACTGTAGTTTCTTTCTTTTTTTAAAAAGATGTTATTTATTTATTTGAGAGAGAGAGAGTGAGAGAGAGCATGAGTGGGAGGCAGGCAGAGGGAGAAACAGACTCCCTGGTGATTAGGGAACCCAATGTGGGGCTCGATTCCAGGACCCTGGGATCATGACCTGAGCCAAAGGCAGATGCTTAACTGACTGAGCCACCCAGGCACCCTTGTAGTTTCTTTACCTATGAAATGAGGAGTTTTGACCAAATGTTTCTGGCAGTCATGTCCTGTAAATAATATCCTGTAGATCTATAGTTTACTCCATCATTGGCAAATACATTACATAGGGTTCACTGCCCATAACAGACACTATTAATTAACCACAGCACTATTTTTCCGTGCTCTGAACAATACCTCCCCAAATCATGTCACCACATGAGATGAAACACATTTGCCTCCTGGGTTTGCTCATTCAATCATCAAGCTATTGTTGAATAACCTTCATTTTTTTTCTACTTAAAACAGTTTATTTTCCCACCTTCCCTATTCCCTTAGCTCCCTTAGTGACCACGTCATGAGAGAAGTTCTATAAGGAAAATGCAATGGATAAAATGATTTTTGGATGAAGCCATGAGGAATGGCATCATGGAAGAGTGGCACTCGAAAAATTATTAAAACAAAACACTAATAGCCACTACCATTTAGCAGAGGGCCTGTTCTGTGACAGGCATTGAGTCTGTCCTTGATCTTACCAATCCTAACAATACTTCAAGATACTTGTTATTTTAACCATCTCACAGATGAGGAAACTGAGGGTCAAAGGAGCTAAACCACTTGCCCAGGAACACCCAGCATACAAGTGGCAGAGCTAGGATTCACCTTTGAAACCCATGGTTGGTAGGATTTTCATAGAGAGAAATAGAGGAGGAAGTGGAGACCCCTATTAGCATCCCCCCAAATGAAAGTGTTTAGGTATAAGTCTAACAAAGTATGTACAAGATCTATATAAAGAAAACTACAAAACTCTGATGAAATATATCAAAGAAAGGTATCAAAGATGTCAAACCATGTCAAACCATGTCAAACCATATCTCTCCATCAAATAAATGGAGAGATATTCCATGTTCACGGACAGGAAAACACAATACTGGCAAGATGTCAGTTCTTCCTAACTTCATCTGTAGATTTAATGCAGTCCTAATCAAAATCCCACCAAGTTATTTTGTGGCTATCAACAAACGAAGTTTACATGCAGAGGCAAAAGACCCAGAATAGCCAACACAATATTGAAAGAGATCAAAATTGAAGACCGACGCTACCTGATGCCAAGACTTACTATACGGCTACAGCAACTGAGACAATGGGGTCTTGGTGAAAGAATAGACAAACAGATCAATGAAACAAAATAGAGAGCCAGAAATAGACCTACATAAAAATAGTCAAGTGATCTCTGACAAAAAAGCAAAGGCAATATAATAAAGCAAAGATAGAAAAACAAATGGTGTCGAAACAACTGGATGTCCACATGGAAAAAAATGAATCTAGACACAGACCTTACACCCTCCGTAGGTCGAAGTAGAGGTGAGGGGACAGAAGAGGCCCCAGGAAAAGGGAATTGGATAACTGTTTAAAACATACTGAAGTTAATATGCAGATGGTCCATGCATAATGAGATCAGTGTAAGATGAGCACACAAGGAAAACTGGCTCATTTGAAAGCAGACCCATGCATCTCAGAGCACAGAGGGCCACCTAAGGTCATTGAGCACTTACCTGGCCAAGAGGAAGAAGCGATGAATCCACAGGGAAACTTCTGCAGACTGTGCCTCGATTCCTGCAATCTTGCTATAGAAGGGGACAGGCCTCAGAGCTAGGTCCTCGGGAGAGCTTGGAGGACCAGCAGTATCTGGATGGGCAGGTTTCACGATGGGAAGAAGGGTCCCTGTGCTTCATGGTTCATCATAGAAAATATAGAGTGCAGAGGGGTTGGTGGTGTTTCAGCTTTAGTAACGTCATTCTTTGATCTCTCTGTGTCGGGGAGACAGGGATGGGTCATTCAATGGTCACTGTAAAGTCCAGCTACCAAGAGGAGCAAGGGTGGGTTGGGGGTGACCAGGCCAGGCTGAGCCAAGTCAGTGGTGGTATGGATCGTGTTCTGAGAAAGAATTTCTGGAGGCAGCTGTGAACATCAGGTGGGGGTGGGGGATGAATGGCAGTTTGGGACTCTTGAGTAGGAACCGACTGAGCAGGACAGCCCCTTAATGCCTTCTTCCAAAAGTCTGAGCAGTTAGGGAGTACTGTGAGGAAGGAGTGGAGAAATTGGAGGCCAATTCCAAACCCAATGTTAACAGAATTTCAGGGCCTCTGGATGAGGGGCAGAGTGAAGGGAAGGCTTTTGAATGGCTTGCCACTTTTGGGTGGCTATTTGAAGTGATGGCTGGTGCCCTTCTTTGGGGAAGATGAGGGTAGACGGGCTTACATCGCAATGAAGATACTTGAGAGGATACTTGGTGAATGTGGGTTCTCACATTCAGGGTATCCTCTCAATCATTTCCCATCCCTGGGCTTCAGTTTCCTTGCTTTTGTTCGTTTGTTTTTTAAAGCAGGTTGCGCGCTAGGCCAGGCTTGAACTCATGACCCTGAGATCAAGACCTGAGCTGAGATCAAGAGTCAGATGCTCAACCAACTGAGTCACCCAGGTTTCCTCATTTTTTTAAATGAGACTCTTGGAGTAGATGACTCCGTATTGTGCCTTCCAACTATAAACCCTGTCCTTTGATGAGAAGACTCTGAAAGCCCTTGTCCTCAAGCAACTTAGGGTCTAATTAAGGAGGCGCAGACCAAGCATGCCAGTGTGGAAAGGAGCTGCCTGGACAGCCAAGGTGGAGAGGAGGGGTGGGCTCAGACAGCTGGTTAATGCTTGGGGAGCTCAGAGCCGGGAGCTTGGGGCCAGGACTGAGCTAAACCAAAGCCTTCTGACTGGCATGCTGGGCAGATAGCGGCTGTGGCTGTGAAGCTCATTCCCAGACCCACGGCTGCTCCCCATTCTCCCAGTGGGGCAAACGGCCAAGGTCGGGAGCTGCCATCTCAGAGAGCTTGTTCCTTGTAAGCCTGGTGGTTCCCCTGTATCTTTGGGCCGCAGAGATGCTAACCTGCAGGCCCTGAGAGGCAGCTCAGCTCACATCTTGAACTCATTTTCCAGCACGAGGGGGTCTGGTTTTATGTCACAGTCCAAGGCACGTGTTTACTCAGCTTCTCTGCTCCCCAGCCCAAGGAAAGATAACTGAACTTGATGGATAACCACTAATTGGATCATTACCTTCATTTCGAAATGATTGCCCCTAGCCACTGGGGGCATTAGTTCTGAGCGGGGGGCCCCCAATCCGGCCCAAGGCAGGCTGCGGAGCAGAGGACAGCTCCATCAGCTCAGACCCCAGCAGGACTGTGACCTCGCAAGGGCTCACAGCTGTGCTCCTGCCAAACTATACCCTCCAACCAGCCCCCTCCACACATCCTCCCAGACTCCTTGTGCCCAGCCAGTCAGGGTGCACCTTGCTCCCACGGATGCCTCCCCGAGGGTGTGCTCCTGTCATTGTTCCCAGTGCTCCCAGGGAACACACCAGTTCCCACCAACCCCTCCTCTCTGCCTTTCTGAGCACCCCCTCCCTCCGGGTGCCGCCTCCCTGGTTCTTGCTGCATACAGCTTACCTCCCCAGATGGAGAACAGAGTCCTTGAAGTCAGGTGAACCCCGCCTCTCTCGGGCAGCCCTTGTGTTGCTGGCACGGAGCTGGGCACCCAGCGGTGGCTCATTGGTTGATGGATGTGATGGGGCAGGAGGGACGGGCCGGAAGGGAGGGCGATTGATTCCAGCTGAGGAACGAGGGCGGCAGGCCCAGGCTGAGGGTAACAGATGCCGGGAGGGTGGGGGCAGGAGGGTCAGTAGCTCTGAAGGCGCCCCCACCCCTCTGCCCTGGTGGCTCCAACCTGGGACCCTGGGCTTAAAAAAAAAAAAAAAAAATGGTTTACAGAAGTAATCCCTCTGAGAGTGATTAAATAAATCACCAGAACTCCTGAGATGAGATATGACAGCCGTTAAAAAGGCTTTGAAAAATATTTAATGACATAGGGAAATGCTCATACTAAATGAGTGAAGAAAACCTAACCAAGTTACAAAAGATAATGTACGATATGATTCCATTTAAAAAACTGTTGTTAAAACATCCATGTAGGAGAATGGTAGCTGACGGGTCCTGGGCCCTCCGGCACGCCCGGCATGGGGCTGTGGGCCTCCTGTGTGCTATCATGCAGGCTTCCGATCAATCCCAGGAGCTGGGCTCTGTTCTTATCCCCACTTCATATGTGGAAACGGAGGCACAGAAGGGAAGTAACTTCCCCAGCTTTCTTTCTATGAAGCCGTTAGAGCTCAGAATCTCTTAGGCTGCCTGGAGGGCCCTCACACAGGGGACTCAGGGCCAAACGGCAACCATGCGCTAGGGAGAGAAGCCCGGGGAATGTTGTATGGAAGACGCTCAGCTGCGCTCCCTGTGTCCCCAGAAGAGGGGAGGTGGGGACAGGGAGGTAGACCGTGGCTGCCTGGAAGGAAGAAGGGCTTCCTAATAGTTGCTGGGCAGGGAGGAAGCCTGTGTCCCCAGAAGTGATCAGGAATGAGCTGGGAACCAGCTTCTTTGGACACTGGAGAGGGGGCTTCACACTGGAGTGACCTCAGACAACCTCGAGTCCTCACAGCCCATGAGGAGGGCCAGCCCAGGAATGGAATCCAGGGCTCTCCCTGGCTAAGTGGCTGGGCAGAGAATCCAGGAGCTTGGGACCTGCTGCTCTTTTGCCCTTATTATGGACGAAAGGTTTGTGTCCCCCCAGATTCATATGTTGAAACCCTCCCCACCAAATGGGATGGTATTAGGGGATGAGGCCTTTGGGAGTGGATAACTCCCCGGGGCCCTGAGGGTGAGGACCTCATGGTGGGATCGGTGTCCTTCTGGGAGTCATGAGAGAGCTTGCTTCCTCCCTCACCTTCTCTGCTTTATGAGACAAGAAAAGAGCTGCCTGCATTTCAGAAGAGGGCCCTCTCCAAGAACCCCGCATGCCGGCATCCTCATCTTGGACCTCCAGCCTCCACAACTATGAGAAATAAATTTCGGTTGCTAAAGCCGCCTGGTCTGTGGTACTTTGTCACAGTAGCCGGAGCTGCCTGAGGTCCCCCTCGGCGCAGTCCCCCCTGCCCAGGCACTCCTGCAGATTTCCCTGAGAGAGCACAGACCGTGGCCTCTCCTCCTTGCGCTCTCTGTCACTGAAGCACGCATGAGCTCCATGTGCTAACGACCCTAGAGCCCAAGGTCCAGTTTTCCAACGTTTCCTACATGGGGTACCAGGGTGAGCTTGGGCGGTGGAACTGAACATTCTGGAGAAAGGCCATGCTCAGTAACAGTGTTGTCCTGCAGGGAAAGGCTCAAGGTGGGGGAGACGACGTCTCTTCTTGCTTTCTGGGGCCTCCTGAGCGATTGTGTAAATCTGGCCAACTCTGGCCTGGGAGGTCTGAGCCGTGTGTGTGGTGGGGTGGTGGGGGGACGCGTCACCTGACTGAGATCTTAAGAGTCCAATTAGTTTTCTAGGCGGCGTCCTGACCTTTGGAAAGGACACCAGGCTGGGAAATTCAAGCTGACATCGCCCCCTTATTTCAGAGTGCCCACTGGTGTGGATCATGCTGATTGCTAATCAATCAACTCTCTTTATTGCCTGATAATCGTGTGGCCAGCCGTACGTGTGTGGGTGTGTGTTTGAGGGGGCGAGGCATGAAGAGAAGGCACGACCCTGCTCTGGGAGTAAGACGGACCCAGGCGGAAACCGTTCACAGTGAACCCAGCAGTCTGGACGCTGCTCTGCTAGGAGCCGAGGGAGACACGAGTTGCTTGTCTGCTGGAAGAGCTGAGCACCAAGCAGCGTGTGCCTGTGGACTGGAAAAGCCCCAGGCAGCGCTAGGACGTCTATACTTAGTAAATTCACTTTTACCCTGTGTCTTAAAAGAGGTCTTTGAGTGCTCTCCGATATGGAAGGGTTGCTATGAGAACTCTCACGCCTGTTGCAGCCCTGGGCACCTGCCCCTCCTCCAGCTGAGTCTCCTTCTCTACCCCCCTTCTCGGCTTTTGTCTCCCCACTCCTCCCCATTTCAACCTATGGGGAAATACCTCCCTTATCCTGACCCATAAGCAGCATTGTTTTTCTTCCTGAGGGGAGGGCTTAAGGCGATGATGCAGGGTCTGCCGGGGATGGGGTGGGGGTGGGGGTCAGGGATGGCACTGGGGCTCCGTGCCTGGGTGGCTGTGGGTGGCTATGGGTGCTGTGGGCAGGGGTAGGGAGTGTGAGGGGCAGGTGCGGAGGAGGAGGGATGATGCGCAGGGGAAGATGAGTCAGTGTTTGCCCAGCCTGACTCTTGGCAAATTTCAGTAGAACGGGTGGCAATTAAAAACCACTGTCCAAGCCCCCGGGATGCTTGACTTTTGTCATTGACTCTGGCAGGTCTGGCAAGGTGGGCATGTGGTCTGACATCTGACTCATTCTCTGTGCTTTCATGCCCCATCCTTCCCAGAAATCTGACCTCCTCCCCTCGACTTCTCTGGTTATTTACTACTGGGCTATGTGGGAAGCATCCAGAATGTGAGTGTACTCTGGGCTGTCTTACCCAGGCTGTGCTGAAAGCAGCAGAGTGAGGCTTGGGGCTTGGCCTAGCCTCAGTCCTCTCTTTCCCGCTGAGCACTTGCCCCCAGGTGTGCATAGGACCTGTCTGGAATGCCGCCTCTGGACCGGGGCTGATTCTGGTGCATTCGATGTGACCCAGCGCTGGGCAGCACCACCTTCCGGTCTTCAGGCTAGACCCTGCCTTTCGGCACTCTCAGCAATGCACTCAGGACTGTCTCTGTCACAACAAAGAGAGGAACAAAACATCAGATCGGGAACAGCAGGCCCGTGGAAACAGCCTGCAGAACTCTGTAGTGGATTTCCACTGGGCCCAGCTGCCTCCTTGCTAGTCCAAGGTGGCTGCCCCCAAATGGGGGGTGGGGTGGGGAAAAGAGAGGACAAAAGTTCTTTCTATTTTGGGCTTAACACCTGGGACTGCAGACAATGCCAAGTGGACTGAGAAGATTTAGGAGTCATTCTGTAGGAAGCCAGAGTGTAATAAGCTTTCGATCAATGATTCAATATGCTGAAAGTTCTTGCCCACCGCCCGGGAGAGGCTTCCTAATACACGGTAACCTGCATCTTCCCCCTGAAACATCTTAGCTCCATGAAGCAATAAAACAGTCTGGCCTAAGTTACTGAACTTCTTTGAAGTCCTGGAGAGGCCCATAAATAAGGTACGTACTTTGGAAAGGGGCATTCATTTGGAGGGATCCCTATACAACTTTTTCAGAGCTGCATTGATTTGTAGCTGCCTCTAAGTCAATTTCCTGGGGTTCATAAATCTTGATTCGAGCAAAACTAAAATGTCATCAATATTTATTTGATGCATTTCTTACCACTCCATAAGAAAGGAATAAAAAAAAAAAAACAACCATGAACCATGTCACCATTCTCACCCGCCACCCCGGAGCAGGCCTGGGATGTGGCCGATCCCGGGTCCTCCCCAGACCATCTCGTCCTGAACCATAAACCCCAGTAACAAATGTACCATTTCATGGTCAGCAAGAGTGGTAACTGTCACTGGAGAAATAAAATTGAGTTATTGTTTCCAGTTTCAAAAGAACAGCAACAAGTATAAAAAAAAAAAAACTGTATGTGATCCTGTCCTCTTCCCCTCAGACACCTGCAAGCATCTAATGTTTCACTGAACCCTGCCACATAAATGCATAGCTTCACTCACTAATCCATATGGCTCCAGAGACCACGGTTACATGAGAACTTAAACTGATGGGGCCAGGCAGCCCAGGGCAGCTTAATCTTTTTTAATTCAAATCGACTGAGTCCCATGTGGCCCGGAGATGATACTCTATATGCTGCAATCAGACTGACCTAGACTTCTCGTGCTCTAAATGATTAATGAAACTGCCTCGAGTTTGTTTCTATGGTGATTGGAAACCTGACCCGGACAGAGGAATCTGCCATTCACGGTAAACGGAACCGAAAAGGGGGGCACGGGGGACCCTGGCCGCTGGTGGGGAAGAGAAGATGCCCAAATGCTTCACGGTCCCCTCCCAGGGCTGCCGCTGGGCTCGGAAAGTGCAGTGAGGAAGAATATGGCCCATTTTAGGCGAGTTTTAGCTCAACTGAACTGCAGAATTATGTTCCCCCCAAAGAATTTAGGAATTCTTAAGTATTCCTATGGCAAATGAGTGAAGAGTTGAGGGGAGACAGCGTTTACCTCACCTTTGGTTTCCTAAAACAAATACACGAATAAAGAACATGAAATAAAACTGTGAAATCTTTTTTTTAAAGATTTATTTATCCATTTGAGGGGGGCCAGGGACAGAGAGAGAGAGAGAGGGAGACTCTCAAGCAGACTCCCCACTGGGTGTGAAGCCCAATGCGGTGTTCGATCCCTCCACCCTGAGATCATGATGAGCTGAAATTAAGAGTCTGTCGCCCAACTGACTGAGCCCCCCAGGTGCTCCCAAATCATGAAATCTTTTCATTCCTTTTTTAAAAAGAGTGTTTTTGCCTATGAGAGTGTTGTGAAGCCAGCTGAGTACCCCACATCATCTGTGTATTCTCTGGTCAGGCTCTTTTCCGTCTTCATTTGAAATAGGTCGTATTTGGCTTCGCGCAGCAAGACTTTGCTGTCAGAACTGGCAGAGGCAGGCAGCATGGGACTTTGGGGGAATTGGATGCTGCTGATGGAGAAGCGGTGGGTATGAATGTTTGTGCCAATGATCTCCTGTTGCCATCCGCCCAGAAGGACAGTTGGGTCATGCTTCAGCATGAAGTCCATTCTAGCTTTCCCATGAGAGCCCCAAGCCCTGCCCAGGTGCCTCAGTGCCATGATATCCTGCAGTTTTGGAGAGGTCACACGGGGAATACCAAAGAATATACCTTGTCATTTAAAAATCCAAAGTTTAAATGTAATGTGGCTATAGAGTGAGAAATAATGAGTATGAAAGTTGGTGCGGCATCATTCCCTTTTTTCTTTCTTCCCCTACTTCCCACCTACCTTTCTTCCCATGGTCCCTGGACACCAACTTAAACAGACCCCTGCCTATAAACCTTTGATGCCCCATGTTCCCTGAATGTTTTCCCTAATTTTCCCATTTTCTGCCATTGCTTTGCTGTTCCCTCCTTCAGTGCCATCTGTTGAGACCACCCTCTCTGTTGAAACCATCTCAAGACCCAGTTCAAAACCATCCCAGCACATGGACACCCTAGCTCCTTAGTCACAGGTGCTCTCTCCTTCATGCCGTGTCTTTCAGAATAGTGTGTCCCAGGCTCTGCCTTGCATTTTGGGACATCTTGCTCCTGGCCGGAAAGCTTGGTGCGTAGTGTGTCTTCAATCCACGTTTGTTCAATTGAATTTCGTCTTCCAAACTTACTCCTTGGTCCCTGGCTCCACTGACCACTAGCTGGGAAATTCATCAGGCCACCATATCGTTGTCCCCCTGACAGTCCCCCTTAGCTATTTCTGGATCACCAGAGACTTCAGGGCTTTGTGGCTCTGCAAACACCTAGGAATGCTGCTGGGAAAGCAACCAGTAACTGCTTAGATTGGTTCTAAGCCACTCTTAGGGCAAGAAGCAGGAGCTCAAGTTTCTGTAGAAGTTTCTCCAAACTAAAACCTTCCCTGTTGAAGGTCTGAGACTGGTTCCAACCAGGCTGAGTGCTGTTTAAAAGGTCTGTCTACCCTTTCTGATGGTGACTCGGCCATCCTGGGGTGCACCTGGCAGGCAGTGCCCTCCCTCTGCCCTTGGCGGGGGAAGGAGAACCTCAGTAAGAATGGGCTTCAGGCAGCTTCTCGCCCGTCCAATTAGACGCTTTCACAAAAGACCCACTGGAGAGGAAGCCCTTGGCCTCATCAGACTGTCCCACAGAGGGGGGTATCATGTATGTCCCTTTTGTTCTCTGAAGACACAGGTGGCAACACTTGGGCACAGGCCCTCGTGAGAAGGGAGTGGCCGGCATCCAGATGCCCAGGAACAGAGGCTTGCGTGAGCAGAGACAGGTGACTGCCTTTCCTGGCAAGTGATAAGCCTGAATGAGTGGGCGCCTGGGTGGCTCAGTCGGTTAAGCGACTGCCTTCGGCTCAGGTCATGGTCCCAGGGTCCTGGGATCGAGCCCTGCATCGGACTCCCTGCTCCGCGGGAAGCCTGCTTCTCCCTCTCCCACTCCCCCTGCTTGTGTTCCCTTTCTTGCTGTGTCTCTCTGTCAAATAAATAAAATCTTAAAAAAAAAAAAAAAAAGCCTGAATGAGTTATGTCCCCAGCCTCACCTCCATTTCACCACCCCAAGTCTCTCATCTGGACTGCCCCAGCACAAAGCTCACAAACACTCCTCTGTCACTTGTCCCTGCCTCTGCTTCATTTGGTAAATGGCCAAACTCATAATCCCCGAGTCTGTAATGCTTTCCTGTTCTCTCCCCTTGCCCATCGCCCTGTCTAAGCAAAATGTTACTTGTCATGGCTATGCCTTTTTTTAAGCCACATTTTATTTTGAAGTGTTCAGAAAAGTCCCATTGCCTCTCTTCAGAAGGTTCTTCCCTGGATGCCCTGAGCACTCTGCCAGAGCCAGGCAGATGGGGGTGGCTGGGAGGACAGGAGAACCTGGGGACGCGTCAGCCCTGAGGTGAGGAATGTGAGACGCGCAGGAGAGGTGGCAAGAGGGAAGTGAAGCCATGAATATTTAGTCGAGGGGGAGAGTGGAATTCAACCCGACACTGATACACAGGAGGATTGGACTGATAGCAAAATCTAAAATTAGCAGCAGTCTGTCATGGGAGTTCAGAGAGCTCTAGAGACAAGCTGGATTTAAAACTGAATCTGCCACTTACCACCTGAGTGACCTTGGGCAAGTGACTTAACCTCTCTGTTGCCCCAGTTTCCTCGTCTGTGAAGTGGAGATAATAAAGTACTTCCTCCATGGGATTGTTGTGATGAGTAAGTGAATTCCTGCAACCATGCCTGGTACATATATGTACAAGCTTTGGTTATGATGGAATAAAGGTCAACATTATGTCCTTCCAGAGCCCGCCAGGATCTGTCTCCTAGAGTTCCTTCAGCTGCTCTCCAAAATCCTTCCCCTTCCTTTTATCTATCTCTCTCTCTATCTATTTATTTATTTATTGGAGGAAAAGAGTGTCTAGGCCTCCACTCTCCAATAAAAACATAATGCAAGACACATATGAAATTAAAAAATTTCTGGAAGCCACACTAAAAAGCAAACACACAAAAAATCAGGTTAAATTAATTTCGCTAATATATTTCATTTAACCCAATACATCTAAAATATTATCCTTTCAAAGTGTAATCAATAAAAAGATTGTGAAACAGATACTTTCCCTCTTTTTGCGTACGAATCTTGTAAATCTAGTGTGTACTTCACATTTACAGAGCATCGCAACTCAGGCACCAGATTGCCATTTAGAATACTTGGTCATACTTAGATTTCCATAAGCTGACAGGTGAAAAAGTAGCTCTCCACATGCCCACGTTCCTCCAAACAACTGGATACTCTTTCTAATGACTGAATCCAGTATCCGTTGTTAAATTGTAATAAGTTAAAATGAAATAAATATTCAATTTTTCAGATGTACTAGTCACATTTCAAGTGCTCAGGAGGCTACGTCCTATAGCTACATGTGGCTACTGTACTGGACAGCACAGTTCTAGAAGTTGCTAGAAGGAATTAAGCTTGAAGTGGTGTCTGGCTGTGCGCAACTCAGGCACAAGGAACTGAACTGGAACAGAGACTCTGCAACATCCTGTGCTTGTTTCTGAGGGGAGGCGGTTGGGTGGTGTGAGGACATGGGTGTTCTGGGAATTCTGATTTCTCCTTCGAGAATCAGTACCCACCATCTACCAGCTGCTGCCCTCGGTGCCAGAGATGGTAAGCACGACCTCGTCAGTACGACACATGTGACAATTTACGTGTGGAATAAATGAATGGAGGGGGTGCAGTGTCCAACTTCTCTGTCTACAGTCCTAAGCAGATCACTTAATGCTCCAAATGCCCAGGGGTTTCTATTACAGGTGACCCTCCACCCATCCCACAGGCCAGGTGGGGTCTCCAAGCCAGGCAAGCCCACTGTCCCTTTGCTTTCAAGATGTCTGGCTCCAGTTTCCCCACTGACTTTAGGCCTGACCTTTGCTCCTGAGTGTGGACAACAAAGGCCTCCTTCAATCTCTCTGGTCTGGGAGTTCATTTAAGAAGAGGCCACAGGGCCATGAGCTGACTCAGTGAACACATAGCAAGGCTGGGAGTTGGGAGACCTGGGTTCATAGCTAGTTGGATCCTGAATAGGCTGTGTGACTCTAGGCAAGTCGGACTGCCTCTCTTGGCCTCTGTTTATTTATCTATCAAAAGGACATGCTAATGTCTGGACTAGCCACCTCACAGGGCTGTTGTGAGGAAGGAATGAGATAATATATAAGAAAACACCATCAAAAGTAGAAAATGTCTTATGTAAGCATGGTGAGGTATTATTTTAATATTTTATTAATAAACACATACCTGTTCTGTCAGACTATTTCAAAGAAGGAAAATATGTTACTTGAGCACAATGTGGTATTAGTTTAATATTTTGTTAATGAGTTAAACCAGCTCTATTATTTTGTTTGATGCTCTTGAGGGATTTTTTTTATCAAGAAAGAAAGAAAGGAAGAAAGGAAGAATGAAAGAAAGAAAGAAAAAGAAAGAAAAGAAAGAAAGAAAGAAAGAAAGAAAGAAGAAATTAAAAAAAGAAGGACATGTTTCATAGAATAAACCAAAGTTGGAGTTTGGGGAATCTAGCCAGATGTGTTCTACCCCAGGAACAGAGGGTTCTGGAAGGAGGACACATAAGAAGTGTTCAGAATGTGCAAAGGGATATTACACCAGACCAGGACAGTCTATTTTGGGGGGGTTAAGGTCAGCATGGCAGCAGGACTGGGGCTAGAATCAAGCCACAGTGTGGAAACATGTAGGTTGAGGCTCCGGGAGATGTCCCCGAGCAGTCCGAGGAGATGAAGCAGTGGTTCAAACCCTGAGGGCTTCCATAACCAGCCCCGACTAGCTGACATAGGCATGAGGTACTAGAAGGAGCTAGAAAGTAACCTAGAAGGAGAGGCTAGGAGGGGGGAAGGGAGGAAAAACCACCCAGGAAACCAGGTGGAGGGAAGCCTCTTCCTCTCGGGGTCCTCTGCTACCCGAGGGCTGGAGTCTGCCAGGGTGTGGAGTGGGGACCTAATGGCATTAGATTCATAGGAATGGAATATGTCTCAAGTGGGTGCCCAGAATGTCCGATGCTGCCTCTTCCTAGTCCCCAATTCAAGGTCATCCCCAGAGAGAACTGAGACCGCAAGATTTGAAGTGAAGCCTTGCTTTGTGTTTGCCCAACCAACCAAGGTGGGGCAGGGGACTCCATCCCTTTTGTCTGCTCCTTTAAAGGAAAACTGAGAGCCCAGCCTTGCCCTAAGGACATTCTGGGTTAAGAGGTACCCATCCACAGGAAGCAACAGATGGGCTGGACGGAAGGAAACCTCTGTTGTCTTTTGGGAGTTAAGCATGTAGATTAAGGAGCCAGATGGCCCATGTCTAAGTCCTGCTTTGCCACTTTAGTTATAGCGTTAATTAACTTTGTTCCTCAGTTTCTCAATCTGTAAAATGGGATAAAAATAGTACCTACCTCAAAGGCGGTTAATAAGGGAAAAATAAGTGACCCTTGTGGAGCACTTAGAATGGTACTGGTTATATGTTTGTCACGTAGATACAGTTTTTCTAAAGGACTACTGACAATTTGCTTCACTTGCAGTTGTCTCCAGCCTCTAGTGGGCACTCAGTAAATATCTGTGGAATGAAGGAAGTGTTCTCAAGGAGAGCTCTGGAAACAGCAATTCTTTGCTAAGCCACAGAAGGAGCTCCTGGGGGAGACGGAAGAAGTGAATAGTGGGCAGCATGGGGGTCTCTGCAGAACCTTTGCCTTGTGAATGGGGGCCAAGGCTGGGCTGTCTTCCTCTGCTCTTCTCCCACTCCTCTTACTGTTTCCTCCATGTGTTTAATGAATGTTTAAAGGCGACTGGTTTGTTTCAAGGGGTGCCCAATGATGGGTCTGCCCAGGACACTCCAAGTCTCTGTCTGGCCCTGCCCATTGGCTCTGTCCACCTCTGGGGGAACACTAGAGAGTGGCAAAGATTGGCTGGCCAATTAGACAAAAACTCCTCTAGATAGATTCCAGAAGAACAGTCCAGAAACACAGGCCAATTCTCCCAAGGACATGGGAATTGACACCACACTGAATCTCCCCCCCCCCCCGCCTGGCTCAGTGATCTGACTGAAGCTCCATTTTGATAACATGACTGGGGAGCTCCGGCTCTGGGCCAGGCACTGTGCCCTTAATGCACAGCACGCGGCATAATGGTGGGGCGGGGAGGAGGGGAACTTCCAGCTCCCTATTGCCCCTGGCTGTGTGGGGAGCCTGTGACTCCCCCCTGCCCAGTACACCACTGGCTTTCCCCTGTCCCCTACTTGTCTCCCCACCTTGCGCCCCATCCACCTTTTCACTATCCTTAGCATAAGCTTTGTGATGTATTTTGGCTCTGGATCTTTGTTGATTTCATTCTCCTTTCCTGGAATGACCTTCCTATTTGTATTGCTCACTATCTACCCAGATCCTACATGATGGTCAAGGTGCTCCTTCTCCAAGCAACCTTCCAGCCCATGGGATCTCATTTTCCCTACAGTCCTAGCTCTCACTGTCTGTAACCTCTGTGGGTGGTTAGCTTGGGGCTGCAGGCCTGGCGGGCTGCCGTACTTAACATCTCCTGTTCATGCTTTGTCTCACAGTGCCCCCGAGAGCTGGACTGTCTGTCTGTCGTGCTTCTGTGAGTCCTACACATCTCCCATTTCATGCCTCCCCCCTCCCCGCCCACTGGCTCCCTCCAGCACCTGTGCACATAGGGGGTGCTCAGGAAATACCTGCTAAAGGACTGATGTTCTAGCCAGGAGTTCAGCCTCTGTTAGGAAGCTTGGGAGCCCATTCTGCCCAGGCAATTATGTATCCACTCAGGGCCAGCCATGCCTACGTAATGCAGGCCAATGCTGACATATCTGTGGGAAAATTAATTGCCCAGGATGCAGCCTCAACTGAGTTCTCTGATACTGGCCTGCTCTTTCTGCTGATCTGATTGGGCAAAACGAAAGGCCTTCTTCCCTCAATTAAGTCTTTATTCACCTATGGAACGATTTTGCTACGGAGAAAATGAATGATAGTGGTCGTAATCGTAGTGGGTATCACTAACATTTGTGGATCACTTACCATGCGCCCGACACCGTGCCAAATGTTTCACACGTATCATTACATTTCATTGCTACAACAACCCAGCGAGCTTGACACGGGTGGGAAGCTCAAGCTCAAGGGCTCAAGTACCCCTGCTTTGGTAATGGGCAGCCTGGTTCACTGTTGCCAGTTGCGTGATTTTGGGCAAGTGTATTAACCAGCTATAAAATGGGGGTGATAAAGGTACCTGTCACAGGATTCTTGCCAGTATTGGAGAGGTGGTGTATGCAAAGTGCTTAGAAGCACAGAGTCTACATTTTGAAGATATTTTAGCAGTTATTATTATCAGTGTCCATTTTATAGGTGGGGAAACTGAATGACAGGGTAACAAAGTAGCTTGCTTCAAGTCACAGAGTTTATAAGAGATACATTAAGATTTGAACTTCACCTGGCTTCATAATCCTTGCTTACAATCACTACATTCTGCAACGATTACAAATGCATTCATCTTCTTTGCCCCGGGCCCTATTCTGGCCAAGTGGCAAACAATTACCTCATTTAATCTTCCAAATAATCCTGTGAAATGAAGTTATCTCTTGGGCAGGGGGAGGTGTGGGAAGAGCTGGGCCCATATGTGAGGAGGAGAGTCCATTCTGGGTACAAGAGAGCTGCCCCAGTAGATCCATCCATGGAGTATTACGACAGAAGGAAAGCCTGCTGGCCTGGTGGGAAAGGACCAGGGTCTCAGGGCTTACAGAGGACGGGGTCTCAACACCACTCGAGAGGTCAGGAAAGTCTTCCTAGAATGGAATCTTCTGTAAACTTGATGAAAACAGGATTTCTCATTTGTTTTGTTCACTGCTAAGCCACACGCTGGGTTATGCAGTGTATTGTATATTGGATTTATATTTATATATATACCGCTAAGCCACAGGTTCTCACGCTGTGTCTGATACACAGTAGGTGCTTAACAAGGATTTATTGAATAGATAGAAAGTGATCTCTAAATGGCATTCCAGGCAGAGAAAACAGGGTGTGCAAAGGCCCAGAGGCGTGAGAGAGGGCAGCCACGGGGAGACTAAATTGGTTGAGCCTCTTCTAAACCATGGGAACCGTGCTATAATGCAGGTGAAGTTCCTTCTGGGCAGGGCAGGACCTAAAGGCTCACACGAATCCACTCCTGCTAAGTAGGGTAGCATTGCTTACCCTGGGCTGGAAACACTTGGGAGTAATGAAGAGGACTGTCCTTGTGCCCCTCAGGCACAGGTGGGTTGGTGACAAGCGGCAGACAGAGGAGAGCCACGGGTAGGTGGCAAATGAAAAACCCATGAGTGCCCCCAGTCCATGAGCTGAATCCTGGCTCACCTTGCGGGGCTGCAAGGAAGGAGAAATGCACAGTGAGACAGCCTGGAAGTCCGAACGACATCCTAGGGGTACAGCTGGAAGCAGCCCTACGTCTCTTATCGGACAAAAAGCCTGGGAACCAATTCGGATAAAAAGTACTAAGTTATCCATCAGTTCATCAAAAGCGCTAAACATTTTCCAGCACCTTCTATGTGCAAAGGCCTTTCACCGCATCTCTGAGCTGGGAGGGACCTAAGGGAGCATCTCTACCTTCTCCAGTTTGCAAATAAAGACAAAGTCCTTCTGTGAGAGAGCCCAAGGGTAGGGTGGGAGCCTCACATTTGCCGAACATCTTCTACATCCTGGGTATTCTTTAGGTCATTTCATCCAACTATGATGTTGAATTTCTTCATTTTAATTTTTGGATGAGAAAGCTGAGACTCAGAGCTTCAGGAACAGGTCCAGGGTCCCCAGCTAATCAGTCATGACACCAGGACATGACAGGAGGCTACCTGATCCTCTGCCTCTTAAAGATACAGTCCATACGACAAGGACAAACAATGGCAGGAGGTGCTGTAAGAGCCCTCTGTAAACTAACTTGACAGGTGGTCTTAGACACACTACCTGGAACCCCCTAGGGCTCTGTTTCTTTATTTGCAAAACGGAGAAAATGGAAATGGCCCCTAAGGTCCCTTCCAGCTCTAACTTCCTATGGTGGGGATCTAATTAGAGAAGGTATTACCTGTTGATTATCAAATGAGGGCAATATAAAGTACACTGCATAACCCGACAACGGTGGGGACAATTCGGATGTATCTCTGAAGACTGGAAACTCACTAGGGCAGGTGGCTGAAGAGCATTATAAGGACGTGGATGTTGAGGGTGCTTGGGCTGCCATAGCCAGTCTAGGTGTCCATTTGTTTGGCCGGTGTACTAACTAAGGACAACACCTGAAAAGCACCGAGTTCCTAAAGCTGGTTTCCAACCCACTGCCAACACTCGGAATTTATTTCTATGGACTCTGTGGCCCTACTACCCTTCAGGCCCGCTACCCTTCAGCGGGCTCCCGCACCAGCCCGGCCCGGCCTCTGGTGGACACATGGGCTGCAGTTCGCTCTCGCCAGAATGCAGACACTTTTGGTTCCTATAAGTAGCTTTGACAGAGCTCAGTGGTATTCCCGGGATGAAAGCTGTTTTCTTTTAAAAAACAGATGTTGATGACAATAAAGTCTGAAGAGAAGACTGCAATATAAGTGGATTTTTAAATCACTTCTACTTAGAGGAATTTACAGGACATGTTTTAAAAAATATAGCCCCCTACATGATTCTTATTACTAGCTCCATTGATGAAAAGGCTCAACCACATTTGGTTTAACATCCTTAATACAAAGGGGCACCTCAAAACACATTTCCAGATGAAAAACGATGTCGATTTTTTTCCTTTTCAATTAGACCCTACTTTCTGTCAGTGGGGCTCCCCTGTTACCTTTTTCTTCCTTTTTAAAAATTTAAAAATAATGCAAGTAGTCTCTTTCCATTTATGAGACAGTAAAAACAGAGAAGCAAAAAGGTAAACGATGATTTTATGGGTATATTTAACTCTTGTGAAAATAGGAAACATATCAATATGATTAAAAATTTAAAAGGAACCAAAAGATAATTAGCAAAACCTTCCCTCCCACCTGACCCCAGCCACCCTGTTCCCCTCCCCAAAGGCAGCCAGCATTAATCGTTTTTTGTGTGTGTGTTACCCTTCCAGAGCTATGTTACTCATAAGTAAATATTCCCCTGCCTATTATTTTCCCTTTTTTTTTACGTACCTTACTCATATACTGTTCTCTCTATTGTTTTTTCATTTTAGCAATATATCCTGGAGATCATTCTTTTTCACTGTAGAAAGACTCTTCTTGTTCTTTTTTCAGCTGTATAGTATTTCATCCCAATTTATTCAGTAAGTCCCCTTAGTTGGTAGTTGGATTGCTTCCAATCTGTTGCTATTACAAAAAGGCTGGAAAGGAGAGCCTTGTATATGCATAATTTCTCACATATGCTCATATATCCATAGGATAAATTCTGAGAAATGGAAGTTTAAGGTTAAAAGATATGGGCATTTGTAACTTTGATGGATTAAACTTTCAGTTTAAAATCACCTATAATCCCTTCTTCAGTGTTAGTCATGCTAACATTTTTCTGTCTAATTTTCCAGAGTCGCTCATTGAACAAGCATTTACTGAGCCCCTAGGGGCTGAGTGTTTCGTTAGGCACCGGACATACAACACTGAACAAAACCAACTGAGAGAACGGGGGTGGGGGGTGCACACACGTGGGCCAAGCAACTGGTATGAATTGCTCCCTGACACTTGGGTGTGAAAGAAAGGTTCCCCCCTCCCCCCCCCACCAAATCCTAACAAATCTGGCTCTCAGCGCTACCCATGCCAAGGTCTGCACTAAGTTCAGTATTAGTTGTTGGGGTCATTTCCTTTCCCATGAATTGTACCAAAATCCTGGGGTTTTGTGGCCAGAAAATCGGAGGCGGCTCTCAAATGCCCGGCCCACCATCACAGTCCCTGCGGGTATCCTGTCCTGCCTGCTCCCAGCGCTGTTCCCAGCAAACCCCTGCCCCCTCACCCCCCGTGGGTTCCCACCAGCCCCAGTTGCTTCAGAGTTGAAGCACCGGCTTCCAACCTCAGAGGAAATCCTCGCTCCCACTGCATTCCGCCGCTGGGAGTTTACTCAGTTTCCTGGTGCAACCCCCTCTGCCTTGTTTTCAAAACACCAGCTTCCATTCCTTCCTTCCCTTGCCCAGTGCCCCTTGCCTCCTTAGAAACCCGCCAGTACCCGGGAGATGCGACCCTCCCAGAAGTGCCGAGACACTGGACTACAAAAGTTAAGCTGCTTGAGAACTGGGGAAAGGGAATCACATTTTGCTTCCTGGGATGTCTGTATCCATGGGGATAAAAATTCATATGTAAATGAAAAATCCCACTGCATGAATAGATTAATGAAAATACAATTGCACGCTGCGGTGAGCCTTGTCTGGTTCACTCCTGGATTCCCTGCACCTAGAATAGTGCCTAATACATAGTAGGTGCTCAATAAATGTTTGTTGGCTGAAAGAACGAAGTATTATAAAGCACAGGACTGGAGGAATGACTAAGGGAGAGCATTGGTGCCAGTGGTCACTGAGCTGGCCTGGGGGTCAGGGACGGCTTCTCCGAGCTGACATTTCTACTGATCCTTGAGGATCCGTGAGCTGTATGGGGAGAAGACATCCAGACCGAAGGAGTGGAAGAGCATTTTCGGGGAAGTGAGCACAGAAGGAAGCCTGGGGCAGAGTTGGCGCAGGAGGTGACAAATGAGGGCAGAGGCCGGCCGTGGAGGATCTTGTAGGACGTGGTAAGGGGTATGGAATGTACGCAAACTGGCCATGCGAAAGCTCTTGGGGATTTTAAGGTGGAGAACCAAGTGGTTTTTTAAGAATCTCTTTACATTTTGAAGGATCTCTCTGGCAGCTGGGAGAGTGGCTTGCAGCAGAGGTGTTTAAACAGGATGGCAATCTGTCCATCCCAGCAAGAAGACGTGAGTGGTGTGGGGAGGGTAGACAAGTGCGTGCAGATTTAAGATGCAGTTTAGAGATAGACTTAATAAGACACGATTATGGATCGAATGTGGGAGACAGGAGAAAGAGGAAGCTCTTAAGAAGATCCCCATGTTTTCAGCTGGGAAGTATGGTGGGCTGTGAACAACAGTGAGGTGTGAGAGGACGTCTTGCAGAAGAGCTGGCGAGCCAGGCTGGATGGAGTGGACGTGCTGGGTTATGTGTAGGGTTCAGAGCAGTGTCCCAGGTCTAGTCCTGTCTCCGCCAGCTCAGCTAAAGGCTACTGGGTTTCCTCTTTGCTGTGCCTCCATTTCCTCATCAGGAAGGAAATAATAATGCTCCTACATTTTTATGGGTGTTAATTGACATAATCTATATGAAATGCTTCTAATAGTGTCTTTTACATAGGAAAGCACCTAATAAAATTTTGCTGTCTTTATCATCTACTATATTGGCATTCAAAACAGATGGACAGTATTGCATTTTAGGAATGAATTACTTTCCCAAATCTCCAGTTGGATTGTTTCCAGTGCTACTGCTTAGTGATGATAGCACCGTGGTTAAGAACACTGACTCAGGAGCTAAATTACCCAGGCTCCAATCCTGGCCCCAGCATTTGATAAATGTAGAGCCTTGGCAGCTTACCCGGCCTCTCTGGGCCTTAGGTTCTTCATCTCTAAAGTGAGGACGACAAAAGTAAATAGGTAAAAAAAAAAAAAAAAAAAAAAGAGGGCAACAATACAGCCTATCCCAGATGAGAGTCCATAGAAATCAAGTGAGTTAAAAAGCCTAGGTCACTTAGCACGTATGAAATACCACGCAGCATTAGCTTTTATCACTGGTGTGCCGTCTCCTCTTTGAACACGCTAAGTGTATTTCCTCTTTTAATATTTACAGCATCCCTATGAAGTAGGTACTAAGGAGCTATTATCCCAATGTCCCAGCCCAGGAAACCAAGGTCTAGACATGGTTTGTACCCGGACTCCAGAACCTCTCTGCACGTGCATCACTTTTATATGTATCTTTGCTCATCTGTACAACAAATTCTTTAGGATAAATTCCAAGAAATGGAATTTCACGATTTAAAAATTCTTTTTAAGGCCTTTGATACATACCGACAGATTATTTCCCAGAGAGTTTGTAGTGATTTACAATCCCTGAAAGTTATAATAGCTGTGTTTCCTTGGTGGATTTACCATCAAGTAATTCTTATTACTATGGTTGAACCAGTTTTCTTTTGGTTAGTATTTGTATAGTGTATATTTTTTTTGATTCTTTAATTTTAATCTTTCTGTGACCTTATTTTAGGTATGCTTCTTGTAAACTATATATCTAGATTTTGGCTCTTAATTCATTCCAGTACACTCTGCACCATAATAGGAAAACTTAATTCATTTATATTTATTATAATTACTAACATAGTAATCATACTCATTCTCCCTGACATATTACTTCGCAATTTTTATTTACTGTACTTCCCTTTCCTTCTTTCCCTTCCCATCTTTTTATTCCTCCATTGGATCAATTGAATTTTCCTGATTCTTCCCTTGGTTTCCTTGGTTAGTTTGAAGTTATATGTTCCATTTTTAACAGGTGCTCTTAAATTTGTAATATGCTTATTTAACTTAACAAAGTTTATCTTCCAAGCAAGATTAGGATCTTAAAATACATTAATTCCAAATTAACTCTCTTCCATTCATCTATGATGATATTGCTAATATATTTATCTTTAAAAATGCCTGTCTCTCCAATCATTCTTTAAAAAATATTAAGGCAGGACTTCTGGCTATGGACCAATATGGAGACTGGCAAACTCTCCTCCCAAAAAAACTATGAAGCCAGACAAAATTGACAAAAATAACCGCTTTGGTCCCCTGGAAAGAGCAGAGGCATAACAATCTGAGCAGCTATTATGCTCGAAAAACTGCTGGATTTAGGGTAAGGACAGTGGAAATGCGTGGTGTTCTAGCCCGGGGCTGCTCCCCTCCTTCAGCTCAGTTTAAGTGAGGTTACTGGCCAGGGTGGATCAGGAATGCTAGCAGCTTCTCTGCCCTGGTTGGAGACACTTCACTGGATTTGGAGTAGTAGGTGAAGCCACCCCTGGTGACGCTGTTGGTGGAAGTGACTCTTTCAGTGACAGATTAGCTGGAGGGCCTGTGGCTCCACTGACCTGAGGCCGTGGGGCTGGGCAAGCATATTCCTGGCTGAGGCTGTAGGCGTATACAACTGGGACTAAAAAAGGTGCAAGATCACACATTGTGTTTAGCTGTCCTGTCGCCTTAGTCTTCTCCATTCTGGGACAGTTCTTCAATTTCTTTTTGATCTTGACACCTTTGAAGAGTTCTATCCAGCAATTTGTAGGATACCCTGCAATTTGGTATCAGACGAGAAATAACTATTATAAAGATGTTAAAGATTTTATAGGAAAAGACGGATATGATGAGTAAAAAATTACATAGGGGTATTTCAGAAAGGAAATGGAAACTCTACTATAGAACCCAATAAAAATTCTAGAACTGAAAAATAAATGATCTGAAACCATTTCATTGGATAGGATTAAAAGCAGATGGGACGTTAGGGTATTGTAGGCTGAAGGAGCCATGAACTTGGAGCTGGGACAAGATCAATTAATCAAACCGAAGCAGAGTGAGAAAAAAATATTTCTACAAACAAATAAAACAAATCATCAGTGACATATGGAATAATAGTCTAACATATATGTATTGGGGTCATAGAAGAGAGACTATGACAGAAAAGTTTTAAAGAAACGATGACCAAAATTTCTCAAATTTGATGAAGAATGTCAATATGCAGATCCAAGAAACTTAACAAACCTCAGATGGGATAAATATTGACACCTAGACACATCGTGGTCAAATTGCTCAAAAATATCAAAAGAAGGGGTGCCTGGGTGGCTCAGTTGGTTAAGCAACTGGCTCTTAATTTCTGCTCAGGTCATGATCTGAGGGTCATGAGACCGAGGCTTGTGTTGGGCTCTGTGCTGAGTGTGAAGCCTGCTTGGGATTCTCTCTCTCTCCTTCTCTCTCTGCCCTTCCCCCCACTCCTGCGTGCTCTCTCTCTCAAAAAAAAAAAAAAAAAAAAAATTAAAAAAAGGCACAGCAAAAAAGAAAGATCACACATAAGGTAACATGAATATGAATTATGTTTTTTTTTTAATTAGAAACAATGCAAGCCAGAAGAAAATGAAATAACATCCTTAAGGTCCTGAAAGGAAAAAACCCCATCAACCTTAAGTCCTAGAGCTAGTGAAATGATTATTTTTCAAAAATTAAGGTGAAATAAAGACATTTTCAGATAAGCAGAAGTTGAATTTATGGCCAACAGCCCCTCACTATAAGAAGTGCTTGCTAAAGGGAGTTGCTTGTATGGAAGAGAAACAGTGCTAGAGAGAAACACAAATGAACAGAAAGGAAGAAAGAGCTCCAGAGATGAGAACCATGTGGTAAGTGAAAAAAGACTTTTTTCTCTTTCTTTAATTTCTTGGGAGTTCAACTGATAGTTGATAGCAATAATAAGAACAACAATATATCACAGGGCTTATAATGTACGTAAAAGTAAAATCTGTGACTATAATAGCACCGAAGGAGCTAAATGGGGCTATGTTGTGTAGGTTTTCACTACATGTCAAGTAGCATGATATTAATCAATTGTAGTCTGTAAAAAAGTTCACGTTGCAGATGGCAATCCCCAGAATAAAAACTAAAAATAAAACAGAGGTATAACTAAAAATCCACGGAAGGAGAGAAAATGGAATACTAAAACATAATTTTTAAAAAGTTTAGGAAACGAGGGAAAAAGGGAAAAAATGGGACAAATAGAAACAAACAGCAAAGGTGGTCGATGTAACCTAATCTAAGACAGTTATTTATCAACAATTACCTAAAGGCAAATAGGCTAAGCACCTCAATTAAAACCTGAGTGCCTTGGGCGTGTATCTGGTTCTAATAACACTATGGGCCATTTTGTTTCCTACTCCCTTTTACTGCTCTGATTTTAACTTTCTTTGTCCATTTTCTGGTACTTGTGGGTTTCCTTTTCTTATTTTTGAGACAGGACAGGTATGAATTATATTTAACTCAGAAATTCCATGTGTTTGGAAGCAAGGTAGGGAATCTGGGGGCTTCTTCAGTCCTCTGTGTGGACAACAATATTTATTTCTAAACTTAAAAAAATTAATCCATCCTGAATTTGTTTTAAGCTAACAGGTAAGTTTCTAACTTTACAAATTATTATGAATCCATTGCTCTTATTTGTTACAGCTTTCCTTCACTGATTTGAGAAGTACCTTGATCATAGTCTACATTATTTTTTTGTTTGGGTACATCACTGAATCTCTGTTCTGTTACCATGTCATCTGTTTATATACCAGGAGTAGAGTCTACAAATTATTTCTGCTTTACATTATTTCAGTTGTAGTGTCTGGTACGTGAAGGCTCCTATCATCGTCTTTATTTTATTTTATTTTTTAAAGATTTTATTTATTTATTTGTTTGTTTATTTGAGACGGAGAGCACAAGCAGGGGAAGGAGAAGGGGCAGAGGGAGAGAGAGAATCTCAAGCAGACTCCGCACTCAGCACGGAGCCTAAAGCGGGTTTGATCTCATGACCTTGAGATCATGACCTGAGCTGAAATCAAGAGTCAGACACTTAACCGACTGAGCCACCCAGGCGCCCCTACCATTACCTTTATTTTAACACACCTTAACTGTTCTGTTTATATAGGATAATTTTGTCAAGTTTAAATATTTTGTTTGGATTTTATTTGGGATAACATTAAAGATGTAACACAATTTGGGGGAAGAACTGTTACTGAAGTGGTATTAGATTCCCCCCCGCCCCAGAAACATGACATGTTTTTCCATTTAGTCAAGACATTAATATCTCTAGGTAAAGTTTTAGAATTTTCTTTGGATGGATTCTGCATATTTTGTCATAAGGATATTCCTCCATTCTCATTTATTAACTTGTTTTGCTGTAGTGAATGAGATCTTTTATCATATATATTTAAATACATTTACAGTTTTTCTTGTCCTGATCTTGTGTTTAATGAAATAAAATATTAAAAAGAAGTTTTTGGGGCGCCTGGGTGGCTCAGTTGGTTAAGTGTCTGCCTTTGGCTCAAGTTATGATCCCAGTTTATGGCCAACAGCCCCTCACTATAAGAAGTGCTTGCTAAAGGGAGTTGCTTATATGGAAGAGAAACAGTGCTAGAGAGAAACACAAATGAACAGAAAGGAAGAAAGAGCTCCAGAGACAAGAACCATGTGGTAAGTGAAAAAAGACTTTTTTCTCTTTCTTTAATTTTTTGGGAGTTTAACTGCTAGTTGATAGCAATAATAAGAACAACAATTTATCACAGGGCTTATAACACACGTAAAAGTAAAATCTGTGACTATAATAGCACCGAAGGAGCTAAATGGGGCTATGTTGTGAAGGGAGCAGGGAGCCTGCTTCTCCCTCTCCCTCTGCCCCTCCCCCTGCTCGTGTTTGCTCTCTCAAATAAATAAATAAAATCTTTAAAAAAAAGGTTTTGTTTTAAGAAGCTCACTAATGTGGTACTGTATTCAAATTCTTTTTCTTTTCTTTTTTCTTTTCCTTTCTTCCTTCCTTCCCTTCCTCCCTCCTTTCTTTCTTTCTTTCTTTTTTTTTTTTTTAAAGATTTTATTTATTTATTTGACAGAGAGAGACACAGCGAGAGAGGGAACACAAGCGGGGGGAGTGGGAGAGGGAGAAGCAGGCTCCCTGCTGAGCAGGGAGCCCGATGTGGGGCTCGATCCCAGGACCCTGGGATCATGACCTGAGCCGAAGGCAGACGCTTAACGACTGAGCCACCCAGGCGCCCCTCTTTCTTTCTTTCTTTCTTCCTTTCTTCCTTCCTTTCTTTTTTCTTTCTTTTTCTTTCTTTCTTTTTCTTTCTTCCTTCCTTCCTTTCTTTTTTCTTTCTTTCTTTCTTTTTTCTTTCTTTTTCTTTCTTTCTTTCTCTTTCTTTCTTCCCTTCTTTCTTTCTTTCTTTCTTCCTTTCTTTTTTCTTTTTTCTTTCTTTCTTTTTTCTTTCTTTCTTTTTCTTTCTTTCTTTCTCTTTTGTTAATGTTTTATGGATGTATAACATACATACAGTAAAGTATGTGAGTGTACTGACCTTAAATGTTCATCTTGATGAATTTTTCTATGTATGTACATATACCCAGGTCAAGATATAGAATCTTTCCAGTACCCCAAAAGATTCCCTCATGTTCCTTTTCCATCTACAAAAACCCCTGAAGTAACTACTGTTCATGTTTCTATTAACAAGAAATAGCCTAGCCTGCTTGCAAATTTAATATAAATGAAATCATGCAGTATGCACTTTATTTAGTGTCTGGGTTCTTCCACTCAACATAATTATCTTGAGGTTTATCACTTGTACTCATCAGCAGTTTGTACATTTTTATTGCTTTGGAGTATTCCATTGTATATGTGTGTGTGTATATATTTATGTGTGTGTACACATATGCACAAATATTTATGTATACACACATATATATCACAATTTATTTATCCATTCTCCTGTTGATGGGTCTTTGGGTTGTTTTTCGTTTTTGGCTATTATGGATAAAGTTATTATGAACATTCTTGTACATGTATTTTTGTGAACATATGTACACCTTTCTGTTGGGTGTACGTACGTCTGGATGTGGATTTGCTGAGTCATAGGATATATACTTGTTTACTTTACTAGACACTATCAAATAATATTCAGAAGTGGTTATATGATTTTACATTCCCATCACCAATGTTTAAGGGTCCAGTTGCTTCATATCTTCACTAACATTTGGTATTGGAAATCTTTTATTTATTTTTTATTTTAAAAAAATTTTTTAAAGATTTTATTTATTTATTTGACAGAGAGAGAGTGAGCACACAAGCCGGGGGAATGGCAGGCAGAGGGAGAAGCAGGCTTCCCACTGAGCAAGGAGCCCGATGCAGGACTCGATCCCAGGATCCTGGGATCATGACCTGAGCCAAAGCCAGATGCTTAAGTGACTGAGCCACATAGGCACCCCTGGTATTATAAATCTTTTAAATTGTAGTCATTCTGGTGGGTATGTAGTGATATCTCATTATGGTTTTAATTTGCATTTACTTGATAAATAAAAGTGTTCAGCACTTTTTCATATGCTTATTGGCCATTTGGATATTCTTTTTTTTAAAGTACCAGTTCAAGCGTTTTACCCATTTTTAATTTGGGTTGTTTGAATTTTCTTATTGATTTGTAGGAGTTTTTTCATATATTCCAGATATGAGTCTTTTGTCCTGTCTGTTCAAAGATATTTGTCTGGGGCTTGCCTTCTTATTCTCTTAATGATTTATTTATTTATTTATTTATTTTAGATAAACAGAAATCTTCAATTTTAGTGAAGTTCAATTGGTCAATTTTTCACTTGTATGGGCTACTGCTTCGTGTTCTGTTTAAGAGATACCCATTTACCCCAAGGTCATGAAGATACTCTCCTATATTTGCTTCTAGAACTTCAATGTTTTACCTTTCATACTTAAATCTGTGCTCCATCTTAAATTAATTTCTGTGCCATGTATGAGGTGGGGGGGTCACACTCAATTTTTTCCCCATTATGGCTATTCAAATTTTCAGCACCACTTGTTGAAAAGATCATTCTTTCCCCCAACAAAGCATTGGTGCTTTCCGTGTGAATCAGGTGAGCTGTAGGAGGGTTTATTTCTGCACTTGATTTTGTAACTTTGGTCTATTTATTTATCCTGTCACCAATGCCATTCTGTCTTAATTACTATGGTTTTCCAATTTTCTAAGACCTGAAATCTGTAGTGTAAATTCTCCAATTTTGTTCTTCAAGGTCATCTTAGCTATTCTAGATCTCTTGCATTTCCTTGTAAAATAGAGAATCAAACTGTCAATTTCAACAACTAGTAACTTTTTGGGATTTTGAATGGGATTTCATTGAATTGATGTATCAGTTCAGGGAGAATTTATGCCTTAACAATTTTGAGTCATTCAATCTGTGAGCGTGTGTGTCATTTAGCCCTTTTTCAATTTCTCCCAGCAATCCATTGTGTGTTTTCAGTGTACAAGTCTTGCACAGATTTTGTTAAATTTGTTGCTAAATATTTCATATTTTAATGCTATTGTAATGCTATAGGGTTTTAAATTTTTCATTTTCCAATTTTTTGTGGCCCTTTTATAGAAAACATAATTTTGTAAGTTGACTTTGTATTAATTCACTTATTACTTCTATTGGTTTGTTGTAGGTTCTTTTGGAATTTCTACATAGACAACCATGACAGCTGCAAATAAAGAGTTTTACTTCTTTCCTTCCACTTTTTATGGACTTTTGTTTGTTTTTCCTTTTGAAAAGACTTCCAAATAATCTCTCTGTAGACTGATGGTCCTAAATCAAGTCCTAGATAAAATAGAGGACTAGAGCCATAAAAAAAGTGTCAGGCCTAGAGCCATAAAAAAAGTGTCAGGACAAGGAAGATTTAGTTAGAAAGGATATTGGCTAATTTAATTGAAGCAATGATATGAATGCAATTTCTCACGGACTGCCCCCGTTGATATAAAATGTTTGCATGCACAAAAATGTATACAACACCCATGCACAATACATATGCACATCAGCAGCCACATGGTGAAATATTCATAGAAAATGCAAGACAATCTTGCCTGAAGGAACATTTTTGTTAAATCACCACAAAATGTTCAAGAACTTGAATGCAGAGTTCCCAAACAAACCTTGCTTATGTCCAACTTGACCCGTTGGTCTTTTGGGACTTTTTGGAAAACAATTTTCTCTGTTATTTATCCACCAAAGGACACACAAGGTAAGGGCAGGATTTCTATTTTCTGTTCCTACTCTGTACTTTGCCACTTAGGTGTTCCATAGATGTTCCTTGAATGAGTGAAGGGATGAATGCATAAAAGAATGAATGAATGGAATTATATGGCTGAGAGAAGTCAGCTCCGATCTTCAGTTATCTTTGACAATGCATCCTGTTGGACTTTGAATTTATTTGCTATTTTGTTTGATGTTAAAATAATCTGGCTTTCCACTTACAGCTTGGTTCCATTAAAGGAATATTCCGTCCGCAGTAGAATGTTTTCAAAGACAACCACAACAATCTCTCTCCCTGCCCCAATTCAAAGCCACTTCTCAGAGGTTGTCACTGCTAAGAGTCAAAAGCTAAAGTAGGAGAGGTGGATATTGGACCGAAGTGGAAGTTTTTTGAAAAGTTGAATTAGGTTGCACCGCTCAGTGTGTAAACACTGCGTAGTTATAGTCATGTAAGAAATGTCCAAAGTGTCATCCGGCTTCGGTGAGCTTCAGCCTCGCATCTGGCAGCACTGGTAGGGAAGTGAAAGTGGCTTCTCTCCATCCATCTTTAGGCAAGTGCTTTCACCCTCAGTCCACACCCAGTGCTCTTGGCGGTGTCTGCCAGCCCTTCACCTCTTCCACAAACAGTTCACTCACCTACTCATGTCCATGTCCTCTCCATATATATACAACTTCCTTAGACCCCGGGCGGCTGGGTGGCTCAGTTGGTTAAGCGTCTGCCTTCGGCTCAGGTCATGATCCCAGGGTCCTGGGATCGAGCCCCACATCGGGCTCCCTGCTCAGCAGGGAGTCTGCTTCTCCCTCTCCCTCTGCTCCTCCCCCTGCTTGTGCTCTCTCTCTATATCTATCTCTGACAAATAAATAAATAAAATCTTAAAAAAACAAAAACAAAAACAAAAGCAACTTCCTTAGACCCTAAGTGCTTTGCAGAAAGTGGACCCTCGGAACAATATCTGCTAGATGCACAAAATAAAAGAGGAAATGAGGAGGGGGGTAAACATCAAAGATGCAACGAATATATACTGGATGTTACAATCTGCAAGGTACAGTGTACATACATTTAATTACATTGGATCGCTTTCTAGTAATTATGGTTCTGGGCTTAAAATGGTTTTTAGAGAGGCATTAGAAATTCCTACTTAAGCTTAATCACTATGTTTAGTTTTCTCTCGGAAGGCACCTAATTTATTTAATGTCACAATACTAAAATCATTCCATTCTGCAATGTTCAATAAACAGACAAAAACCCCAACATCTATATTAAATTGTTACTAACAAGGTAAACATTTCTCCCCCTGGTTTTTTTCTGAGTTGATCAAGCACCAGTATATTTAAAAACTGTTCCCCGAGCCTGAGAAAGGCTCCCCTCTGAATATACAACTATTCATGGAGAATGTTTTTCCTACCACTTGATTACAATTTGGCAGTAGTTTCTGAATAATTTACAAATTTTAAATTTCTGTGCCCCAAACACACATGTGTTTGCAGCTAAACAGACTTGAAAGAATATGCAAATTGCACTTTTATGTCAAAAATGAGTGAATGCAGCTTCATGCAGGAAAAAGCTAACTGTCACCCTCATGTTTTTGTTTAGACTAATCTGTGTGCTGTCACCCCCACATCAGACGGCATCAACATTTTCTTTGGGATATTAGACGTAAATGTTTATGGCTGCAGATAGCTAGGAGGGATTGGCACTTACTAAAAATGACCCTGGAGTATTTTCTTTGGTTTCCACATAAATATCCCAGGGAAACGTTCAATCAAACAAGGTTGCCAGGTAGAGGGAAATGAGCATTGCAGCAGAGTGCTGGGGTCTCCTGGGCTCTGTCAAGTGGGAGTCCCATCCAAGAATGCGGTGAGGCTGAGCCCAGAGAACCAGCTGGAGCTGGCTGCTTCTCAGCGTGGAAGATAATGCTGCCGCTGACTGGAAATGTCTCTCCCTGAGGCCAGAAATCCATCCCTTCCCACAAAAAAAGCTTCACATTTTAAAGAGTCATCAAAAAACTAGATACCATATGTGGGTTTCATCCCATCTTTCGCCGTGGGGGCCAAGCCGGGTGTGTTCCCAAGATGGGACCGCCGCTCCCAGCACAGCTGGTTTCCTTCATGGCTGAGCAGGTGCCAGTCCTCTGTGCCTTCACAAAGGGCGGGAGCTGGCTTCCCAAGCTGAGGTCTGGAAATGTCCGTTCTTGACTCTAGAAATAGCAGGGAATCTTATTCCAGAATCTCAGACATTGAGACTGAGGACACACGTCTTGCCCTCCCTGCTTCAGCCAAAATGTGTCCCAAATCGATGGTATAAAAGCTCAGTAAGTTCCCCAGATGCTAACTACCTTCTTGAATGGAATCACTGCCCTCTAGCTTCCCTAGAGTCCCTGAAATCTAGGGGATGACCTCCCGCTCTGAACGGTCTTGTGCCTCTTCTTGTCCCATTACAACAGCTGTTATGAAGGTCGAAAACAAACCTCCGCAGAACCGATCACATTGAGCATTTTTCAGTCCGCCTCTTATCATAGCTCTCAACAGGACTGATAGTCTCGACCACTCCCTCCTTGAAACCCTCTCTGCTGTTGGCTCCGGGAACACCACAATCGCATGGCTTCCCTTCTCTGGCTGGCGACTTCTGTCTCCTCCGCAGGTTCCTTTCTCTCTGCACGGTCTTTTACAGTTGACAGACCAAAATCCACATAATTGTCCCAAGAGGCGCCAAGGAAGCATTAGACAAAATCCAACCCCCTTTCGTGTTAAAAACACTCAACAGACTAGGAATAGAAGGGAAATTCCCTAACCCGATAGAATACTAACAGAAAACGAACACCGATTCTGGTACCTAGAAGTGGGGTGCTGCTGTGGCAGATACCCAAAATGAGGAAGTGGCTTTGGAATCGGGCGATGGGCAGAGGCTGGGAGGATGCTGAGAGAAGGAGAGAAGGAGCCTAGATTGCCTAGAACAGACAGTTAGTAGGAATAAAGATGTTGATAGCGCTGCTAATGAGGACTCGGGAGGAAAGGAGAAGCAGCAGAGACAACAAATTGCCTTAGATGATGCCTAAATCATCATGAACAAATATATGGGTGTTAAAGGATCCACTGTGGAAGGCTCAGAGGGAAATGAGGAACATGTTATTGCAAATTGCAGACGAGGGATTCTCGCTAGAGAGTACAGGAAGCTGAGCAGAATTGTGTCCTGCAGTCATGCGGAGGGCAGGACTGGCGAATGAGGAAATTCAACACTTAGCTGAAATTTCCAAGCAAAGTGTTGAAGGTGTGACCTAGTTTTTCTTGCTGCTTATAATACAATGCAAGAGAAAAGAGGTGAATAGAAGGAAGAATGTTTTTTGTTTTGTTTTGTTTGAGAAGGGATCCAGGACTTAATGACTTAGGAAATTCTCCACTTACCCAGATTGCAAAAGACTAAAATCAAGAGATTTGCTGTCAGGGAAGTGTATTATAGGGGAAAAAATGGATATCTCAGGAAATAAAACAGAGTAATCAGTCACACAAAAGGCTCTTAGCAGTGACATGTATGACACATAACCCCCCCCCCCCCCAAACCATCCCAGCAGAAACCAAAAGTAGAGATGGGCTTATTTAGGAAGAAACTATGGAGAGACCTCTTGTCTAATGGGAAAATGATAGATTCTTGATAATTTTACACCAGCACAAACACTACCAGCTTGGACCAAAGAAACAGAGAAAGAACAAAATGCAAGAAAGATGTAGGACCCCCCTCCCCCAAATTCTGCAGGCAGGAAACAGGCTGAAGAAGCAAACTACTGAGTTGCAAACACATGTCATTTACCATGAGAAAGGAAGGTGGCTCAGAAGATGGAGCCTCAGGCCCAGACAGTGGAGCCATGACCCAG
Source organism: Phoca vitulina (assembly GCF_004348235.1). NCBI lineage: Eukaryota > Metazoa > Chordata > Mammalia > Carnivora > Phocidae > Phoca > Phoca vitulina. Next base: position 47,948,632 of record NW_022589715.1, on the reverse strand, counting down.
ATATTGGAACTGAGGCCCCAGAAGATGATTTCCAGGTCTTGAAACCCAATAGAGTTTGCCTGGCTGGATTTCTACATTTGGGGGGAGCAGTGGCTCTTTTTCCTTTCCTTTTTCTCTCTTTTTGAACTAGAGTGTCTAAGTCTATCTTACCTTTATATTTGGGGAACATGTAACTTGTTTCTTTGGTTTCACTCGTCCACATGGAGAGGAACTGTGCTCCAGGATAGGTTATACTGAGTCTCACTCATATTATACTCATGATTTAGATGATGACACTTGGAACTTTTGAACTGATGAGATATAGGTGTGGTTTTGGACTTGTTGATGCTATTAGGGGTTGAGGATTTAGGGGATCTTAGGATGGGGTGAATGTATTCTGTGTATGAGATAGACATGAATCTTTGGAGGTCAGATGGTAGAATGTGGTGAGCAGAATAATGATCTCCCAAAGACATCCACATCCTAATCCATAGAATATGTGAATATGGTGGCTTATGTGGTAAGGGACTAAGGTTAAGGACCTTTAGATGGGACCAGTACAATCACTTGAATCTTTAAAACTGAGAATCTTTGCTGTTGCAGTTATCCAGAGAAAGATATGACTATGGAAAAAAGGTGAGAGATGCCATGTTGTTGGCTTTGAAAATAGAAGTGGGCCATGAGCCAAGAAATGTGGGTGGTCTTCAGGAGCTGGAAAAGGCAAGAAGGCTCCCCTAGAATCTCCAGAAAGGAACACAACTCTCTGTCACCTTGGTTTTAGCCCAGTGAAGCCTGTATTGGACTTCTAAAGTACAAAACTGGCAGATAATAAATTTGTGTTGTTTTAAGCCATCAGGTTTGCCATAATTAGTTATAAGAGCCATATAAAATGAATATGGCATCTACAAAAGACCCCCAGCTAACATCAACTTAATGGTGAAAGACTGAATGCTTTCTCCTTAAAATCAAGAATAAGGCAAGGATATTTATTCATGCCACTTCTACCCAACATTGTACTGGAGATTCTAGCCTGGACAACAAGGCAGGAAAAAGAAATAAAAAGCATCAAGAATGGAATGGGAAAAGTAAAACTAGCTTTATTCACATCTGAAATGATCTTATAGAAAATCCTAAGGAATCCATTAAAGAAAAAACTATTAGAATAAATAAATAGTTCAGCATGGTCGCAGGATACAAGATCAATATGCACAAATCTATTATATTTCTATAGCACAGGCAATGAGCCATCAGAAAATAAAATTAAGAAAAAAATATAAAAAAAAATATAGCTGACATATGATGTTATATTAGTCTCAAGTGTACAACATAGTGATTAGACAACTCTGTACGTTGCACTGTGCTCATCATGATAGGTGTAGTTACAAACTGTCAGCATACAAAATTATTACAATATTATTGACTATATCCCTATGTTGTACTTTCAACAATTCCATTTATAACAGCATCACAAAAAATAAAGTAATTAGGAACAAATTTAACAAAACAAGTGCCAAGATGTTCGCTGAAAACTACAAAACATTGCCGAAGACAATTTGAGAAGACTTAAATAAATGGAAAGTCATCCCATTCTCATGGAAGCAAGAGTTAATACTGCTAAGATACAATACTCCCCAAATCAAACTACAAAGTCAATGCAAGCCCTACCCAAATCCCAAATGCTTCTTTGTAGGTATTAATGAGTTTATCTTAAAATCCACATGGAAATTCAAGGGATCCAGAGTAGCCAAAAACATCTTGAAAAAGAACAAAGCTGGAGGACTCACACCTTCTGATTTCAAAACTTAACTACAAAGCTACGCTGATCATGACTGTGTAATATTGGCATAAAGATAGACATATAGATCAATGGAATAGAAATGAGAACCTATAAATAAGCCCTTATGTTTTGGGTCAATTGATTTTTGACAAGGGCATCAAGATAATTCAATGGGGATAAGTCTTTTCAAGGAATGGTGCTGAGGCAACTGGATATTCACATATAAAGAAATGAATTTGGACCCCTACCTTCAAAACATACACAAAAGTTTACTAAAATGGATCCGAGATCTACATGGCAATGGTTTCTTAGACATGACACCCAAACCACAAATTATAAAAGAACAGGTATAAAAAAACAGGTATATGAAGTTGAACTTCATCAAAATTAAAACATTTATGCTTCCAAGAACATAATTGATAAACTGAAAAGACAATCCACACAGAATAGGAGAAAATGTTTGTACAACATATGTCTGATGAAGGACTTGTATCCAGAATTAAAAGAAAAAATTTGTATAACTTAATAATAAAAAGACAACCCAATTTAAAAGTGGGCAAAATATTTGAACAGACATTTCCCCAAAGATCTACAATAGTAAATAAGCACATGACAAAAGGTGAAACCTCATCAGAGAAACACAAATCAAAACCATAATGAGATGTCACTTCACACTCCTAGGATGGCTACAATCAAAAAGACAGAAAGTCACTGGTGTTGTTGAGGATGTGGAGAAATTAGCTTTCATACATTGCTGGTGGAAATGTAAAATGATGCAGCTGCTTTATTTTTTTCATAAAAACCTCTCAGCAGTTCCTCAAAAAGTTAAACAAAGAGTTACCATATGACCCAGCAATTTTACACAATTTTTAGTTATATAAGAGAATTGAAAACATGTTCATACAAGAACTTGTTCATAGTAGACTTATTCTTATTCACAGTAGCTAAAAAAAGGGCAACACTCCACATGTCCATTAATTGATGAATGGAGAAACAAAATGTGGCGTATCCCTACAATGGACTATCATATAGCCATAAAAAAGGAATAAAACACAGATACACGCTACGGCATGGGATAATCATTATCCTAAATCATTATCCTAAGTGAAAGAAGCCAGACACAAATGAAATGTTCAGAGTAGGCGAATTCGTAGAGACACAAAATGGATGGGTGACTGTCCGCCACTGGGGGCAGGGTCAAAATGGAAAGAGACTATTAATAGGGACAGGATTTCTTGTTGAGGATTTCTTGTAATTTCTGGAATTACATAGTAGTGATGGTTGCACAACTCTGTGAATGTATTAAAATACTGAACTGTAAACACTTTTTAAAAGGTTGAATTTTAGGCATATTAATTATGTCTCGATAAAACTCTTCTGTATTAGAAAAAACAGCTGATGAGCTTCAAGCCCTGGTCTAAGTCCTGTTCTTTTCTCTACTCCCTCTAGGCGAGCTCTTCAACAAGTCAACCTCAAGTGTCTATCTCTGTCATGGACCCCTCCTCTGCATTCCTCCGAATTGCCCACTTGGAAGTTTCAACAGCAACTCTAGTTCACCATGACTGAGGCTCAAGTTTTGCATTCCCCTTTGCCACCAAAGCTTGGTCTTCCTTCAGTGTTACCTATTCAGCAAACGGCACCCACAGCCACTGAGATGGAAACAGAATTGACCTTGCTTTTCCTTAATGCCTTGCTGGTGTTGAGGAGGTCCGGTAGATGCCAGACCTTTTCCTTGGCTCAAGCTGATATTCTATGATGCTGGTTGATATGGATGAAGATTTCAGCGTCAGCTTTACGGCTGATAGAGTCAATACTAGAAAATGTGGCTTAATTGCATAGCATCAGGTGATTTCCTAACACAGAACCCCAGATGCAGGCTGACTGAACATTCATAAGCAGAACCAATTGTTGCAGGGCCCTGCCTCTGCAAAACTTAGTGTAAAGAAGAACAGGCAAGGAGGCAGTTTTGGTGGACAGGAACCCAGAGGAAGGATTTGGGTAAGTGCTATAAACTTTGGGGTTCATGGATACCTCGAACACAATTGAGCCACAGGAGCAGAAGAGATTTCGAGGGAGAGCATAGAGAAAGAATAGGATTCGGAGCTAAGACTTGAGGCCTTCCACTTTGAAAAGCTGTGTAAAGGGAAACAAGCCTGTGAAGAAGATTGAGTAGCCACGAGACATAGGGCAAAGCAACTGTGGTGTCGTGGAGTCAACGGAGGAGAGGGTTCCAGAGAGAGGGAGTTCTGTACCAATCCTCCTTGACACAGGACCTTTGCACACATTGTTTTCTGTTGGAATATTTGTCCTCACTTCTTTTTTTTTAAGATTTTATTTATTTATTACAGAGACAGAGAAAGAGAGCGCGAGAGCGAGCAGGAGCAGAGGGAGAAGGATAAGCAGACTGAGCGTGGAGCCCGATTTGGGGCTCGATCCCACAACCGTGAGATCACGACCTGAGCTGATAACAAGAGTTGGACGCTCAACTGACTGAGCCACCCAGGTGCCCCTTCCTCACTTCTTTATCTGCTTAACTGACTCCTCTACTGAGTCTCTATCAAAATGGAATTCCCTCAGAGAGACCTTCCCCAATCCCTGAATGTTAGCCCCAACCGAGTCTCTCTCTTCCGTTACATGCTCTCAAGGCAGGCAAGTGTCCTATGTGACTTATCACAATTGAGTTGGTTGAAATGGGACTAATACATGCAACTAATGAATCACTGAATATTATATCAAAAACTAATGACGTAGTATACATTGGCTAATTGAATGTAAATAACAAAAAAGAAATGAGACTAAAATAAGTGTAATTGTATTAACTGAAATGTAATTAAATGCATAGGCATCATTTCATGTCCCCATTTCCCATCCTTCAATGTTATTTCCATGACAGTCTGTTCTAGTCACCTTTCTAACCCTTTGCTCAAAAATATTGATGAATATACGGGTAAGTGAAGGAACTGTTGAAAGAGTTCCATGTGGTAAGACAGGTTTCTGGCTCACTGATATATGGGTGTTACGTTTGGAAATAGTGGCCCTCAGCAGAAAATGCACTGGCTTACTATGCACATTTCCTACTAAAGAATGGTAGGGAAGAAGACGTATTTAGACTTGGAGCCTGAACTTGACTGAGTGCTCCTTCCAAGAGACACCACAGAGATTATTCTGCTATGACTGTTGACCTTCCTGGAAGATTTTGAAAACCTACACCTGCACATGGGAAGGCCCTTCATGCCTCATGAGTGTTTGCTGAGTGACATTGAGTACTTGGCAGTGGGGAGGTCTGCACTCTCTTCTATAAAGATTTTATGGCAGTGACAATATGGATGAGAGCATTTCTCACATGTGGCCGAGCAGAGACCGCCTCCTGCAGCTCCCTGACGCTTGCAGCAATAAACCTTTTATGATGGTCCTGCTATCTTGCACACCACATACACCTTCTTGGCTAATTTCGGTTTCATTCTGTTCTCCCTGAAGGAGGGACCCAAAGGGAGACTGATGTCACAATCATGTATGTGGTCCTAAAAGGAGCCAAAGCCCTCCTGAGCTTTGCATTTCCCCCCTTCCCCTGGCAGAGGCCAGATTTAAGTTACATGATCCCAGTCACTCACAGGGTATGTGCTAGGCTCCTGCCCGGACCACATCTGGGATATCTTATATGTACTCAGTACTGGGGGGGTGACAAACACTTGGACTTGGCCACCCTCAACCATCTGTGCTGTAACATGCCTCTGCTCATTATTAGGATTTAACCCAATGGCAGCATAAGCTACTCTGTGTATTTGCTGAAAAGCATAACCTACGGAACCCTACAGAGACATTAAAAGGCGTGCTGCCAGACTCACAATTTTGTCCTCCTTCCCAAAGCTTGGTTCAGGAGGCCTGAGACAAGGGGGAGAGGCTTAGAGAAATGCATTTTGGAGGATTGTTTTCTCTTCTCCTCCATCAACAAGGATTGCTGGGTGTCAGGTTGACAATGCTGTATCCTGTGCATCCCGACCTTGACCTTTGCCATGGTTGTCCCCCTGTGGCTAACTGCACACTCTGAGTCCCATGCCTTCCATGTGGTTCAACTTGCACTACGGGCGACCAATAAAAACAAGCTTAGCAGCTAAGAGCACAGACTCAGGGGTGAGGCAGACGTGGGTCTGAATACTGTGTGACCTTGGGCAAGGTACTTCGCTTTTCTGTTTCCTCACCTGGAAAACTGGAATAATAATAGCAACCCCCTCAAGAGGTAGGTGGAGGAATACGTGAGCTAACATAGGCAAAGTAGAGTGCCTGGAACGTGCGGGTGGTAGCCCATTAGCTGCCACCTCCCCGAGGGCCAGCACCACCCGCATCCTCACATTCATCATGGCCGTACTCATCAGTCTTAGTTACAAGGAACAGAAACCCACGGCAGATGAGTTTAAGCCAAGAAGGAAAATAGTTTAGTTTAGTTCATTGAAAATCCTAGCCACATGCTAGATTGAGTTTCCACAATGTTGTCTGTGCTTGAGCTCTCTCTGCCCAAACCTCACCTTACTTTCCTCTATCTTGGCCTCATCCTCCAGCAGGTGGTCCAAAAGGCAACTGGGGGACTCAAGTGTGCAGAAGCCCACCCCTTTCTTTTCTCACCAAAGGGCCTCTGCATATGCACATGGACACCCAAGCCCACGGGCCCAAGCTCCATCTACAAACCCACCTCCCAGCAAGCAGCCCCTCCTTGGCAACTCCTTGGCCACTGATCTGGGGAAGAGGCTCTCACGTGTCCTGGAAATAGATTCAGGGCTGTTTGGGCGCAGAATTCTGGGGTCCTGGCTGTCAGGAGCATGGTCTTAAAGTGGGGAGTGGAAAGGATGTAGACCAAAGATGGGTGTGTTCACTTGGTCCCACAGAACTATCATCACCCCATGGGGAAGGGTGGGCTGGAGGGGCCCAAGCGGGGCCTTCTGATGTGCAGGGGCCCTGGCTGATAGGTCTAAGAGAGGTATTTATTTACTGTATAGCAGATATGTTCATAGAGTGATGGTCGTGAAACAGTCTAATAACAATTCAAGACAGGACCGGCTAAGTGCTGCGGAGTTTTCAGAGAGGAGAGACCCCTGCCAGCAGGGAAGAGTTCCTCCAGAAGCAGGTCTGGCAGGATGGAAGATGAGGATAGGACAGGACATAGGTCAGGGCTTTCCTGGTAAGGAGAGCAGTGTGAAGAAAGGCCATGAGGTCAGAGTGCACCGTGGGTTGGGACAACAGGGAGGCCAGTCTAGGAAGACGGAGGGTGTGTGTACAGAGAGAGGGGGGATGGCCAGTGGGATCTGGAGGAGACGTTTACAAGAGCTGTAAGGGGACTCTGGGTCCAAATCTATTACACTACGAGCTGGGGAGTCTCTGCAGTTTTCTGAACGAGGAGGATGGTTGGAAGTGGTGTTTGAGTGGGAGCCTGGGTGGCTCAGTCAGTTAAGTGTCTGCTTTCAACTCAGGTCATTAGCCCAGGGTCTCAGGATGGAGCCCTGCATCGGGCTCCCTGTTCATCGGGGAGCCTGCTTCTCCCTCTGCCTCTGCCCCTCCCCCTACTTGTGCTCTCTCTTTCTCAAATAAATAAATAAAATAAAATCTTTAAAAAAAAGGAAAGAAAGAAAGTGGTGCTTGAGAAAGCTGGGCTTGGCAGCACCATGCTGGTGGACCAAGGGGTCCCCCAGAGCCGAGATCTGGGCTAGTGGCTGAGGAACCGGACAAGGCCTACTGTCAGGATGATGACTTGCTGGGAGGTGGGGGGAGGAAGGGAGCCCTGATGTGCGGTCAGTGGCCAAGGCCAAGCTGGCAGAGTGACCGAGTCCAGAGTCCAGAGCTGGCGTCACCAGAAGAACCGATGGCCAGGCCTGAGTGAGCTGCACGCAAATCCTTTCCCAAATTGAGCTGTGGGGCTGGATCAGGTGGACGCACATCCAGGCTTATTTGTGGTTAGGATGACCAACTTAACGGCACCAGGTGTTTGCTTTTCAATTTTGCTCCAGTTCCCTGCTGGGCAAATTAAACCCAGTGAGTCCATGCGACCTGGCCTGGCCAGGGTTACTGCCTCTGGGTGTCCCTGTGGGCAGAGCCGGCGCCTCAGGCTCGGGCGGACGCGTTGGTGAAGTTCCTGTGGCCAGAACTGAGGGCTTTTTCCTGGCTGCTTCTGCCGGGCGGTTTATAGGGCCCCGTCTGTTGGCCAGGAGTGAACGTGAACTGGAATGTGTGTGTAAAGGGGGCTTCCAGGCCTGGCCTGCGCCTGCCGGCTTTGCATATAAGCAAAGGGAACCGCAGGCGTCTGGCCAGCCACATGATGGCAACTGCGTGCCAACAGGTCCGGGCGGGTCCTCTGGAGCCCTGGCTCCCGGAGCGTGGGGCACTCGAAGGGGCCCCAAGGTATTCCCGAGTGAGAAACAAAATCAGGCAAGGCCATGTGAATCCACCCCAGCCTTTAAGCCAGACAATGGATAATTATGTGGCATCCATCAACCCACAACTATGTATCGATCGCCTGTTAAGGACCTGCACTGTGATCACTGAAGAAGAGAGCCAAAGGACTTCTGGAGAGCCTAGGGGTTTAAGCTGAAGGACTTCGGTTCAAGTCCCAGCGTTACCTTTCCTGTTTATGTGGACTTAACAAGTCTTCTAACCTCTCTTGTCCTTGTTTTCCATATCTGTAAAATGGGCATAGAAATACAATCCATCTAAGAACGTTGATATGAGAAATAAATGAGATCACCTATAATGATATATAATTAACAGAGATATTTATTCTGATCTAATAAATAGAGATTAATAAAATTTCTAATTTTATAATTTTTAAAAACTAGTAAGATTTGTTTTGAAATTTAGTGAGTTCTGGGAAACTTTTTTCTCGCTCTTAAGAAACGTAATCTGATTGGGGAAGTAAAAACACACACATGTATAACAGGAATAAATACATGACACAAAGAAAATATACCACATTTTGTGAAACAGAGGGTAAGAGCCACTTCGTATTTTCTCAACTTTGGCCCAAATAAATTTGGTCGTTTTCTTCCTTTCTTGTGGCCACCTCTCTGGAAGCATTTGTTTTCCCCATAGGCTCTTGAAGGTAGAAAATGTCTATGGTTAGAAGCCGCTGTCCTCTCAGTCTTGTTTACACATGGGACAACCAGGGCCCGAGGAGATGAGGAGCCTTGCACTGCAGGTTATGCGTTTCGGCAGCCGTAGGGCTGGGCCTTGAGCTCAGGGCTTCGGGCTCTTTCCAATCCACTCAGCTGCCCTCTGAGCTGGCCATCATTCCTAGCGCCCAAGATCTGGGCCCTGGCTCCTCACCCACTTCATTGCAGGCCACGCCTTGCTTTCCTTCCCTGGGAGAGTCCTCATACAGAACCACGGGGGGCAGAAAACACTGTCTTTGGAAACATTAATTTTGGAGGAAAAAAAAAACAAAACCCAAAACAGTAAACCAGAGTAATGGGACTTTCCAAATGGCAGCTGGGTGGAGGGACAGGTAAAACAGTGTCCCTCCCCTCAAGCAGGGGCCACTCCTGTCTGGCAGACCTTCCTGAGCCTCCTGCCTCAGCTCAAGGAGAGATCACCCCAGACTTGTGGCTGCTCTCGGAGCAGAGTCTGACCAGAAGAGAGCGGATCACTGAGCCCCAGCAGAAATGCCTGCCTCTGGCCCAGGGCTGCGGAGGCTGAGGCGGGTGGGGCTGTCCGGGCTGTCCCTTCCTGTGCTTCGGGGGAGGTGGTGGGAGTCGAGGTTGGGAGGAGCGGCCCCCAGCCTCCCCTGAGCTGAGTGCTGGCGCCGGCAGCAGCCCGAGGGTTCTCCTCGGTTTTGCCACTTCCGTACCTGGCAACTGCTGCGAATCCTTCATGACCGAAAATGACTTCTTTGCCCAGGACCCAATCGCCCTGAAATCTGCTATATCATGAGGATGCTATTTCTGCTGCTCCTGTCTGGTAACTGATTTTCCTAATGATGTCCCCGAGGCCCCGAAGCACCCTGGAATGCTTTCTGAATCACTGAGGGAGTATGCGCTTGTGTTCAGTCTCATTTTTATGGGAAGCGATTCTCACCGTGTTTTTCCAATGCATGGAATCAAAGGCGACTCTCAGGGGACCTGCCCCAATGTTGCAGAGAAACAAAAGACACCTGTCTGCAGAATGGCAGCAGGCCCTGGTCATTTCAGCTGCTTCCGGCCGTCCCCTCATCCACGTCAATCCACGTGTATCCACTCAGCTCTGGTTATGCCCATGGCGTCCGTGTTTGTGGAAGGGGTCAGCGGCCCGGCATTTAGGGTGTATCCTGCTTCCCTCATTTGACTGCAAGGTCCTCAACGGGGAGGACCGGCTCTCATCCTTTGTCTTCCAGACATGTTCTGCTGATGACTGCGGTCACCCAGGAGCCAAGTCTGTGGGGTTGCTGAGCTCATGGCGGGGCCTGCTCTGGCCAGACAATTGCCTGTTGCCTATAGACACATGTCATCAGAAGAAAGGCAAACCTGCGTCCCCAAAGTGATGGATCCTTGGGCTCGAGCTTCCCAAATACTTGGGCCCTTTCCTTTGGAACTCGTCTGCCCGAAGGTTCTCCCCAGGAGAGGTATCCACTCCGTAGTTTCTGCCTGCCCTCCTCACATCCTGCCTTAATTACCCTCTCTGCCTCTGGGGACAGCAGTTGGCGCAGGGCATGAAGGGAATGGCAGGGCAGAGGCAATAAGGAGCCCTTTCGGTGATATGACAGGAAGCACAGATGTGTGCTTCTTTCTATAACAGAAGGCCCTCAAGGGCAAGAATCTGATGTCTCCGGTTCACCTTGATATTCCCAGCACTGAGGAAAGTGCTCTGCTTACATTCAGTAAATATTTGCGGAGGGAATGAGACACAGGCTTCCCACCAGCTCAGCCCTCCCCGAGCTCTGGGGGTCTTTCAGCTTTTCTCTCTCTGTTGTTGTAGTTCTCCGACTGTGTTCTGTTCCACGGGATAAATCGCAGAAACGTAACATTGAGTAGGGAAGAAAAGTAAGTAGTAGGCAATGACGTTCCATATTCATTTATTTATCATTTTCCCAAGTTCTAAAACAAGCAGAAAGAAAGTATGCTGTTCAGAGACGGCTTGTGTATTAGCAGCCACTGCCACAATAATGTGGCCTGACGAACTCAGTGGCTTCCAAACCTTCACATATTCTTACTCAGGTATTTGTGGATTGGCTGGGGGTTGGCTGGTCAGGTCTGGGCTCAGTCGGGCTTGGTTCTGAGTTCAGATGGGGTCCGGCTCTGCTCCACATGTCTCTCATCCTCCTGGGACTGGCAGGTGACCCGGAGCACTTTCTTTTCACGACAGAGGCGGAGATACAACAGGGAGAAATAGAAATGTGATGTCTCTGAAGGTTTAGGCTCAGAACTGGCCTCCGTCACTGTCTGCAACATTCTACTGGCAAAACTAACATCATTGGGCAGGTCAATTTATTCCATCTCTAACGGGAGGAACCACAAAGTCATATATCAAAGTGTATCTATAAACCCGGAACAATAATGCAACCTACACAAAATGTAACTAACTGGCCAAACTATTAAAAAATTAAGAGAACGGTGAGCACAAAATTCTGGATAATTCTGGTAATTTCGGTGGGGGAGGCAGGAGCAAGGAAAGGGAGGGGCATGCATTGTAACCGCCTAATTGTAAGGTGGGTGGTGGATTCACAGGCTTTATGACTACTACGTTTTATAATTTACATGTATATTGTTCTGTACATGTCAAATGTTACCTAATAAGAAAAGCAAGTTTAAACAAATAAATAAAGGGTGTGATCCACTGATAGGAGAGTTTCCGTGTTAACCTTGTATGTTGTACAATTCTAAGGTAAACAGAAGCTGAGAGCTCTCCTTGGGAAAGCATCTGAACATTCAGTCGTAATCCTGGCAACACAGCACACAGGTTAAGAAAGAGAAATCAGCCTACGCTCATTCTGGAGAGGCCCAGCCCCACACTAGAACCAACGGGGAAGATGAAAAGAAATGGTCTCTGCACTTGGGGCTCTAGGAAGATTCTAGAAAATAATTTGGGTTGCAGCTGTGAGGTAGCCCTCAGGGCCCCGGCATTGCCTCCAATCTCATTGGCCTCAAATCCCAACTGAGACACGCAGCACCTGTGTGACATTGGGAAAGTTACTTAGCCTCTCTGAGTCTTTTTCCTTCCCTTAAAGGAGACAGCTCTACCTTGGAGGGTTGCTATGCATCCTCAAATAAGGGAGTTTTATTTGCTTTCTGATGGTGAGCAGAGAGCCTGGGTGGCGCAGTGAGTCGGGCAGTGGGTCCTTCAAGCAGTGATTTCACTTTTCCAAGTCTCCATTGCCTTCTATAATGTGGTGGTTACTAACATTTTTTCTTCAAAAGGTAAGTTGGGTGATTTAAATTAAATATTGTGTGTGAGGAACCCGACACATACAAGGGGGCTCAATAAATGTTAATCCTCTCCCCTCCTGCTTCCAGCCTCTATTCAGCTTCTTTCTGGATATGGCACAAAGAGGGTGGGGGAAAGAGGTCCAGTCCACAGCCAGGTGCCTTAAGAAGATGGGTGTGGATGTTGAATCCTGGCCTCCATGGATGGAATGGGAGGGGTGTCTCAGGTGCGGGTTCTGGGAAGGAGCTTGGGCCCGGGGAGGGATTATGTTTTCCATTACCCAAACATCTCTGATTTCAGCCTCCAATTTTGGGAAGCAAAATAATTTTGGCCCCCCACACAGTATCTGTCTCTGGAACTGATTATCTGCTTTGTTAAGTTCAGAGGCATTCTGATAAGGGTAATTGAATTAGGCTTCTCAGGGCTCCTAGAAGCAGGCTCGCTGCCACAGTAGGGGGTCTCTCTGGCCGGGCCCCCTCAGCTGCAGGCTCTGGTCATGGAACGTGCTCTCCTGGGGTGCCCAGTGCCTTGGGCTTCGCCTTTGAAGATCTTTGCAGAGATGCCTCTCCACACCGTCCACCCTCCCAAGGCCCTCCATGCTTCCCTGGGTTCCTGCCCTGAATCTGTTCCCAGCCCACTTAGGAGGCCTCTGGGGGGCAAGGGAGCCTTCCCTTGAGGCAGAGGAATTTCTGGAGGTCAAGGAAAAATGTCTGTCAGGGGACAAAAGGGCAGGAGATCAAGGTTCAAATGAGGTTGACCTAAATTTTTCCCACTCCCTGTCCCCATAATCTTGTCAGGACTCGGCCCACCTGAAATGACAAAAGTCCAGTTGTTTGGGGATATTACTATGACAGTAGCCATTCAGGGTTTCAAGAGTGAGCAGGCTGCAAAAAAAATTTATCTGACCCCCCAAGTATGTGCAGATTCAGCCCCCATTTCTCACACTTCTCCATGGTCTCCCCTCCCTTCCCCCTCTTTTGACCACACTGAGAAAATCACAGGGGTTGTCCTTCTTCCTCCCACCAGACAATGTCCTGTGGAAATTCAGCACAGAGAAGGAGACAAAGGGGCGAGGGGCTGTGTAGTGAGCCCTCAAGGCTCCGTTCCATGATCTGTCGGTCCCACCCCACTTCTTCAACTTCTGCCCCAACAGGCCAGCCTTCCTCTCCATCTCCTCATGAGCCCACGGAGTGCCCATCATTATTATAAGCAAAAATGATATTTTAGAGACCACTGGAAGAGATTCTAGTTCGAATGTCTACTCTGGAACTTACCACCTGTGTGATCTCTGGCAAATTTGTAACCTGGGAGGATTGGCAATAACACAGAAGTTCTTGAACTTTCTCAGTTAACGTACTAACGAGTTCGTACCGCAGTAATTTTTTCATAGTGTCTCTAGGCTTTAAGAAACACCGAAAAGTCCCATTTATTAAAAAGTTAGAACCAAACAACTTAAGAGGTATTTATGTCCTGACAAAGTAATACGTATATATTGAAAGAAAAAAGTAATAGTTTTATTTAATTCTTAAGGAACAACAAGCACTTAATGAGATGTGCGCTCCTCTTGGGCACTGCCCGACTTCAAACCTTGGAATCTCATTGGACCCCGTTGCCCTCATCTCCTGTTCCATGTTGATTTTCATATGGTTCTTGTTTATTTATTGCGGCCGCCACCAAAGACCCAGCTCCACAAGATATGACATCATCAAAAGGAATGTGGCATGATCTCATATTAAAACTGTGAACTACCTCGAGCTTGTAGTTGGCACAGTGTCTAGCAGACATTGAGTATCACTATGCTTCGTTCGAAATTTAAAACAACTCATGGTGCCTCTGTGTATTTGCTGCGGTACCCCAGAGTGGGAACTGAGGCAATGATGTTTGAAAAGAACCTAACATATTACAGATGCCTAAAAATATGGTAGCTATCATTACTTCTCTTTGAAGTTTTAAAGTGACTGTTGGTTGACTTATGACTGTGCTGCCATGTCAACAGACTAGACTGCAATCTCACTGAAGGCTATCATGTCCATCTAAGTATCTCCTATGACTGGTACATGGTAAGTGTTCAATAAATATTTCTTGACTAAATGGATGGATGGATGCCTTCTGGATCATCCATCTGTTGGTTCAGCTATACTTCCATCCCTCCATCCCTCCATCCCTCCATCCCTCCATCCAATGAACAGTGGAAACTTGACTTTGCTGTCAGCTGAAACTGCCTCTGAACCACTGCCCCTCTAATGGATCATGTTAGCTCCTTTTCCCCTTCTTATCTACCTCATGTTGCCTTGAAGAACCATCATACTTTGGCCTCCAGTAATGAGATTGTTCCTTCATGTGTATAGCTAGTTTTCTCCAAGGTCTCTGCAAATTGCTCTAGAATAGAAACAGGTCTTATGAATACCCACACATTTTCTGACATAGTGTGTTCCCCACAGGGCTGAATATAAGGTAGGTGCTCAGTAAATACTTGCTAACTGAATTATTTGTTTTATGCTATGGACCCATGCATAAACCAATGTCAACATGTTGATCAAGTTGTCTAGTGACTCGTTAATTCCCAAATGGGCAGCTAGTGACCAGCCTATACATAGACAGAAAAAGGAATTGGAGTCAGTGAGGACTTCACTGAGAAGTGGTGGACAGGATTCAGAGAAGCTGAAGGAAGGAGATAGGCATTTGGGATGGGATGGTGGAGCATGTTGTGAGAAATGACCTGAAGAAGGAAATGGGCTTGGTGTGTGAGGGGCCCTTAACTGGCTAGAGAGGGCATGAGATGGAGTCACACAGAAGAACTGTGGATAAGAAACTTCAAAGATCTGAAAGCTAAGAAGAAGCATTTTAAAATGTGAACATTAGTAGTTAAGTGAAAGGTATACCATAGAGTTGGTTGTGAGAAGGTGGTTGTCTCATATTGAATCACTTTACCTAGGGAAGAGGACGAGGGGTAGAGGGAAATTAAAATAATATGCCTTATTACAGGAGAGGTCCAAATGAAAACATTTTGCTAGGGTCTAACTGGCCATAGGTCCGATGGTTTTCTATCCACCACACAAGTAAATAGCTCAAGGGCAGGCTGCCCGCCAGCATAAACCTTTGTGTGGAAAATATTGCCAGTGTGGGTATGGAAAATGCCCTCTTGCTGACCATAATTATACAGAATGTGTGCAAATAAAAGCTGAAAGAAAACACTTTTGCAGAGGTGTATTTTTTCTGTTCTTATTTTGACAGAGTGGAAGCGAAATTCACAGACCATTTTCTCATTCTCCCGGTTGGGATAGAATGAGCTCATGCTGTGTGGCTGGGCTGGGGGTTGGGTTTCAGTGAGAGACCCAAAACGAAGTTTCTACACACACACCTACATTTATGGGTCTTTCAGTCCTCGGGGAAGCCAGGGTTGCCTTGTTTGGCTCGACCCACCAACAGGTTTGGTCTTCTTCAGTCCAAGGAAGACGAGAAAAGTTGGGGTGTTCAAAGTGTCATCACCACCTTTCTTTCTCTTTTTTTTTTAAGTAGGTTCCAACGTGGGGCTTGAACTCATGACCCTGAGACCAAGACCTGAGCTGAGGTCAAGAGTCAGACACACAACTGACTGAGTCACCCAGGCACCCCCCAAAATTTTTAAGGGACCTCTACACCCAATATGGGGCTCGAACTCACAACCCCAAGATCAAGAGTGGCACACTCTACTGACTGAGCCAGCTAGGCACCCCATCCCCATCTTTCAAGATTAACTTCAGTGGAAGGTAATTCCTTTCCACCTTTGACTCTTTCCTGGGTCTCCCATCACAGACAACCCCTAACTCTGAAGAGGCCCAGAGCACAGCAGATACCTCCTGGAGAAACTCCTCCAGGAAGCAAGATGGCAGATTTTGTTTCTTCACATTTTATATCTGCCCTTCCAGAAAGTTGCCCTTTCTCTTCTTCTCTTTGACATTCTTAGGAATACTTGAGTGAAAAATCCCTCAGCAAAGAGTGGTGTTTGCCAGTCTGGGCTGTGACGTGTCCAAGCATTACCTGGCCCCATCAGAACTGGGCTCCAAAGTGTGAAGGGACAAAGGATAGACCATGAAGAAGAGGCACATTATAGGTTTGCTGCAGGGACCTGGAAAAGGATCAGGCATAGGAATGCTAGAAGGAACCCAAGGCAGCTCTGGAGACCAGCCCTTTCTCTCAACATTTCTTGCTCTGTCTGCCTGGCTGTTCCATTCTCCCCTCTGCTTACTCAATACTTTCTGTTACTTCACTTTGCATATGGCCCATCATGACTGCCGGCCCCTTTCATTTGTGGCTGTTCTCTATATGACTTCTGGCTCCTGTCCTCAATGCTAACGGGCTATTTCTCTATGACTTAAGAGAAATATAACTGGCCCAACCGGCCTCGATTATTTTTGAGAGGCAGGGCCTAGTGCCCTAGGCATCCCGTGGCTCGGCTGCCCTTATGCTGGACGCCCACCCAGAGCTCAGTCAGCTGAGGGTGGGCAACGTGCCACCTAGAAGCAGAGGTTATGAGTCAGGGTGGGGACAAAGCAAGCAAGGATTGTCATCTCTAATACAATAGTCCTTCTGAGCAGTACTGGTGGGTGAGGCTGTGGCAGGGACTACAAGCAAAGCTTTTATCAGTTTAGCTAACATTTGTTTTACATGTAAAAAAATATTTTTATGGGAAGAAAAAAACCAGGCTATGAATACCATAAGACTGTGATACAGTCTAAAACACATAGGTGTATTCATATCCAATAATATCCAAATAATCGATTAAAGAATAGAAACAGCTCACGTCAACTCTTTGGTATCATGTTGGGGAAAAAAAAAAAAAAGCTATTCCATCAGAAACAAAGAAAAACCATTCAGGGGTCACCTGGGTGGCTCAGTTGGTTAAGTATCTGCCTTCGGCTCAGGTCATAATCCTGGGGTCCTGGGATTGAGCCCTGAGTCGGGCTCCCTGCTCAGTGGGGAGTCTGCTTCTCCCTCTCCCTCTACCTCTCCCCCCGCTCGTGCTCTCCGCGCACATGCACTCTCTCTCTCTCTCAAATAAAGAAAATCTTTTAAAAAAAGAGAAAAAGAAAAACTACTCAGCTGAGTATTTTATGAGATTTTTGAGAAGTGTTTGTCTTTTAATCAAAATTTCATCTATCTGAGGGAGATAGGAAGAATTGTAATGTTTAGTTTATAATTCCCATTTCTTTCGAAACACAACTTCACGGGAAGACAACCCTCCTTTGTCCCAGCCATCCCTTGGGATGAATTAATGCAGCCATGACCTGCACACATGCATTCAGCATAATCTGGACTCTCGCAGACTCTCACAATTATAGCAGACATTGTGCTCAGGCAGAGCAGAGGGACATAGGAAAAGTTGGGGATGTCGTTTAGGTTTAGGTTTTGCTACTGGTAACAGACATCCCAAATAGCAGTGGATCAGACAAAGAAGTTCATTTTTCCCTTAAGTGAAAGTTCAGAACAAAGTGGTTTTGCTCCACAAAATCCTCAGGAACCCAGATTCATTCTGGGTTCTCACCAGTTTTGGAGATCCCCAAGTCAATGAGTAGAGAGGATTAAAATAAGCTGGAACCAGAGATGAGAACAGTGTCAGCAGACGTTTTCCATAAACGCCTGGAGAGTAAATATTTTCAGCCTTGTGGGTCTCTGGCCCAAGCCTTCAATACCGCAGTTGTAGGTGAAAACAGCCACAATATGAAAATAAATGGGAGTGATCAGATTTGACCCATGGGCAGTAGTTTGCCAACCCTTGGACTAGAATGTCAGAGCTGGGAAGGGCCTAACCTCTCATTTTATAGAAAACTGCACTTGGTCAAGGTTACGCATAGGTCAGTGGCCTCAGAACCAGGAATAGATCATAGGTCTCCTAACTCCTAGTTCAGTGTTTAATCCCCACCATTCAGAAATTAATTTTTGAGGGTCAACAATATAGAATAGAGAGCTCCTGCTTCTCACTCTATGTCACAGACCTTGGAAGAACAGACGTGTGTGTGTGTGTGTGTGTGTGTGTGTGTGTGTGTGTGTGTTGATAGCCATGGAGAAGGGTCTTTAACGGATTATTTGGATATCCATCCCCTGGTGGGCCTCAGTGAGCACTGCTGTGTGCTATCCGGCAGCCTCCCTGGATTCTCTGTCCAAGTAGACAGGCTGCGGAATGCAAAATCCTTCTACGCCCACCACCTCCTCAAGTTGTTCCTGCCCTAAAGGGTGGGTCATAGCTGAGGTCTTGTCCTCTCTGTTGGCATTCATGCTGAACAGGATAACAAATGGAAAGAAGATGCCAGGCAGGTACATGTTGGGAAAGTGCAAGCCTGGCCCACTTCCCAGACTCTGAGATTCTAAAGAGCCAAGCTTCTGCCACCATGGTTTTCATGACTTCTCTATGGCTGAGCCATCCAATATGGTAGCCATGAGCCATGTGTGGCTACTGGGCACTTAAAATGTGGCTAGCATGGCTGAAGAACTTTAGTTTAAACATATTTCATTTTAGTTCATTTAGATTATCATTAAAAACGGATACGTAAGTTGTTAGAAAATTTTAAATCTGTTTGGAACAGCCTACATAGGTGAATCGTCTTTTTCAACTGAGTATTTTACGAAATATAGGTACAGATAAGTATTACTGATGAAAATTTAGGATTTGAATAGGGCTTTGACATACACATGGGTGGTGAGGGTTTTGTGGGTGTGTGCATGTGTCCAGGCTCATTGAAATGTGTACATGCTATATGGGCAGGTTTTTGTATATCAATTATTCCTCAATGAAGCTGTTAAAAAATAAGAATAAAATCCATGGGGAATCTCAAAGCTTTAATGCAAAACAAAAGAATTTAAAACATCTTATTAATAATTTGGTATATTGATTACAAATTGAGCACATGTTGATGATATTTTGGATATTTTGCTAAATTTCATTTCACCTGTTTCTTTTTTACCTTTTGCAGTGCGGCGACTAAAACATGCTCAATGACCTACGTGGCTCACGTTGTGTTATTATGGGATGGCGCTGTTGTAAGGACACCAGCCCTACACCTGCAGGGACGCCCTGATCTACCCACTGAGCTCCTATAGCTGGTTTTATCTACACCAGGACTGGACAGCATCTCTGTTGTTTCAAGCAACTGGCTTGCTTTCTTCCTTCACAGGGTGGAAGAGGCTTGGGCACTTTTGGCAGAGCCCAGCAGGCAATGGGGACGCAGTCAGGATTGAGTGGAAGGACTCCTGAGCAGGCAATGTGAAAGCTGGGACTTGGCCCTGCCGTCCAGTGAACAGGCGGCGACTTTAAGCAAGCCACCTCACTGCTCTGGGCTTCGAATTCCTCACCTATAAAGGGAGAATAATGATCAGTGTCCTTCTCTTAGGGCTACTTGAAACATAAGAATTGATATCTGAGGAGAGCTGGAAACAATGGAAGTGCGATTCTAACAGTAGATCATTTGTATTCACCAGGTGGAGGAATTCTGCTCTTTCCAGCCCTTCCTTCTCTCTCCTATCCATTTAGCAAATACTAAATACCAAATGCCTGCTTCAGGCCCGGGTTGCACAAGGCTCATCCAGACATCACAGAGGGTCTTGCGTACCTGGCTGCACTCCATCCTCTTTCCTGCCAGGAGAACCCTGGTCATCTCAGTGGCTCCTGCCTGCTCACCTCTGTAATCACCCGGAGTCACAAACAAAGCCTTGGGGCCAACAGTAGTTTCCCCAACTTCATCTGTATCATGAACCCTGCGTGAAGCCCCGAGGAAGGAATCAGCTCACACACTGCGCTTCAGGCCCACTGCAACCGCCCGATGATGAAATGTACACAGAAACCCTCAAAATTGGTGTTAAAAGCACATAAACCTCTTGGGTTGTTGAGATTCTAGCCCCAGCGGGGTGTGTGTGTAATATCACTAAAAGCAAGTATGATGGATAAAAATGAATGATGGCCCCTTCTCAACGTAAACCGAGCTGCTCATCCCTCAGGGTTGTTTATAAATAGAGGGGAGTCCATTTGTTCAGAATCCTGGGGACCGACCGGCACTCCATTTAGATAACGACCACATTTTGTGCCCAGCCATCACTCTCCAGCTTGCAAGGTGGCGATTAATCAAACAGTGTTTTGGTTTCTCCTGATACACATCTAGTCCTTCCGGTTTAGAGTGAGCTGAAGATGGCCTCAACAGTTTACAGAACAGCTCTGGCCAGTACATTAGAAGGCGGTGAGAACGAGCGCCCTTGGAGGGTCTATCGGGCTGGACATTCCACTTGGAATTCTGAGTTGGGAGCAGCTGTATGGATGCGGATTCCCCAAGGGGAGGCCAGTGGAGGCCTGGCCCTCTAGGGCATCACAGACTTGCTACGTTCAGTCCGAGAGAGTGAATTACACTTGTCATTAAGATAGAGACACCCGGGGCGGAAGGAACACCAAAATAAGACTAATTGGAAGGCTTTATTTTTCTGATAAGGTAATTGGATACAGACCAAGGGGAATGCAGTCTCTGCCCCGGCCACCTCACCCCGCCATCAGTGAAGAGGAAAGAGGCGCCCCAGAGTTTAGTGTGCTCTTGCGAGATGCTCCCACCCCAACACTCACAGCCTCATGACCGCAGTCGGCCTCGCAGACCCCCGGCCCTTATTCCATCATGCCTTTGATTGCTGTTTGTATCAATCACCCTGAGAAGCCTGGAACTCCCAGATCTTACTCTACACCCCAGTTCTTACCTCCAGGCAGCTTCGTGAAGCCCCTAATCTCAGCCTATCTGTCACTCCCCCAGGTAGCCACGTCTCTGGGCCTTGTGCTCCACCATCAGCAAAATCCCTTCCGTTCTCTGCTTCTCCCTGATGCGCTCTTCACCCTCTTGCTCTAACCAAATGCTGGCCCACCCACCTTTGAGTGGGGTCTGCTTCCTCTCCGTCCCTCATGCCGCTGGGTCATGCTCCGATCTTCCGTACCACTTGGGGATCACTGTTCCTCCCTCTTCTCTAAAATGCCTGCTTTGAGGCACACGCCATCAGCCTAGAGAGCTTGTAATAGTCTCCTGGGGCAGTCACGTCCAGAGCCCTGGCTCACTGCACTGTTTCCCACAGACTCCAGGTATCGTTTTTGGTGATTTCAATATCCATGAAGATAATCCTTCCAGTGTCCAGACTTCTCAGTTCCTTGGCAACCTCCTTTCCAATACCTTGTCCTCTACCCTATCACAGATATTTGCACCTTATAACCTTTCCACTGCCAATGACTGCAACCTCCTCACAATCTCAATTTCATCCTCCCACTCTGGGATCACCACCTGCTGACTTGGACCCCTCCTTCTAGTATTCAGCCCCAATGATCTTTTGACCCAGGGCTGCCATGTACAGTTGTGCATTTTGCATACTGCACAAAAGTCCTTGGCCAAGGGGACAAGTGAGCCCTGAAATCCAGCCCACGCTCCAAGAATGACACTGTGTGCCCTGGCTCGTGGCTTTATTTACCCAAAGGAAAGGGCAACTTTTCTGTTGCACAATTGTGCGGTTGTATCACCTAGAGGGGATGCATTTAACTTATTCACTGAAGATGCTCCACGGACTAGTGCCAGCTCTGATTTAGCCCCACTGGGACCTACAATGCATTGCTTTCACCACTTTGTCAATGCCCCTCATGCCCTTTCCTCCTTTCCCAGCTTAGATTCCGTGTTCTATGATCATATTCCCTCCTCTCAACTCTCTGGCTCCGTCCCTCCTTCACTGTATCCCCAGCAAATCCCAATCCTTTTAAAATTAAACCCCTCGTGCCTGCACCATGCAACCAAATATGTGTAAAGACATACACAGTTCATATTCACATTCATGAGCACTAATGTCAACTGGACTCCTAGTTGTGCCTGGTGCTCCCCCATCTCCCCTGGTGCTCTCACTACCTCAATCTGTTGTCTATACTCAGAGAGCCTGGCCCCCCTTTCTCTGCAAGAACACAGTCAGAAGGGAACTCCCATGTGCTCCCACCACCATACTCACTCATTTGTTCATGTCTGTCTCTTGTACTCTGCCTCCCCGCCCTGTCCTGTGCATGAACCTTCCCGACTCTTCTCCGAAGCCAACTCTCTCTGCTGACTCATCAGATACCATCCCTTTCACCGCTACAAGGGCTTTCTGTTAATTCTCTCGTGCATTGTCACCTCTTTTCTCCCTCTGCTGATGACTTATATCAGCATATCAACATGTTGTAATATCTTCTATATTTTAAAAGACTCTCTCTTGACTCTACAACCTCCTCCAGCCACTGCACCGTTTCTCTGCTGCCCATAGCAGGTCTTCTCTCAAGAGGGGCTCTACCTGCTATCTGGTCCTCCTTCCTTCTTGAATGCACTTCCATCAGGCTTTTGCCCTCACCACCCCACCAAAACCTTCTTGTTAAGATTACCAATGACCACCGGGGCGCCTGGGTGGCTCGGTCGGTTAAGCATCTGCCTCCGGCTCGGGTCATGATCCCAGGGTCCTGGGATCGAGCCCCGCATCGGGCTCCCTGCTCCCTCTCCCACTCCCCCTCCTTGTGTTCCCTCTCTCGCTGTGTCTCTCTCTCTCAAATGAATAATAAGTAAAATCTTTAAAAAAAAAGATTGCCAATGACCACCATGTTGCTAAATCCATTGGTGAGATACTCTCTCGGTATCTTACTTGACCTATGGCAGCTTTTGACACAGATGACCACCTTATCATTCTTAAAATTCTTTCCTTGGCTTCCGGGACTCTACTCTGTGGTGTCTCCCTTCGTGGATTGGCCACTCCCTTTCAGACTCCTTTGCGGGTTCCTTCTGCTTTGTTTTCTTCCAGTTTTAAGCTGGTTCTTTCTTATGTCCTCAAACTCTGAACGCTGACATGGCCCCATACTGTCTTTGGGCCTTCTCCCTTCTCTATCTACACTCACTCTCTTGATGATCTCATCCTCTCTCATGGCTTTAATTATCATTTACATGCTGATTACTCTCAAATTTCTATCTTTGGCCCCCTGAACTCTAGACTCACATATCTAGCTGCAAACACAGTAAGTATCTGTGCTTGGATATGGGACTCAAACTTCACATGCCCCAAGAAGAGCTCCAGATGCCACCATCCACTCCAACAGGCACACCCTCCAGGCTTTATCTCAGGACACGGCAACCCCATCCTTCCAATGCCTGGGCCAAAAGCCTTGGAGCCATCCTAAACCTCTGACTCTCTCTCTCCCTCCCTCTCTCTCTTTCTTTCTCACTGTCTCTCTCCCTTCACTATGAATTACCAGCAAAGTCTGTCAGCTCTCCCTTCAGAACTGATCCAGAATCCAGCCACTTTTTATCATTTTCACTACTACCACCAAGGACCAATCCACCATTATCCTTCACCTGATTTATTCCAGTAGCCTCAACTGGGGATCTCAGCTGGGACTGTGGCCAGAACATCTTCACTGTGACCCGAACTTCCTCACAACGTGACGGATGGGTCTAAGGCGAGTGTTGAGAAGTGAGACACGGGGGGACATGGGAGGAAGAAGCTGTCTTATCTTTCACAACCTAGCCCTACTAACAGCCGGGTCCTACACTAAGCACTGAGGGCGTGAGAAGAATAAGAACTAGTTCTCGAGTGCAAGGAGTTTACAGACTAGAAGGGGAGGCAGACAAAGGAACTCCCCCTATTAGAAGCCAATGTGTACATGCTGTCACAGAATTAAGCAGAGGGTACCAGAGGGGAGTGAGAGGAGGAAGGGGGAGGGGTTGAACTGAGTGTGAAGGCTGAGTAGGAATTACAGCGTGGAGGAGAAAAGGACACCCTGAGAACTGCATGCATGCCAGGCAAAAGTGTTACAGAGGCTATTATGAGGTTGCAGCTAATAGACCTTGCGGTGAATCAGAATGGATTCGAATCCTCCTCCTTACACTTACTAGTTAAACGTGGAGAAATTACATAACCTCTCTGAACCTGTTTTGTCCTTTACAGAATGGGAATTGCTCTTCAGACCTAAGATTCCTGTCACAATGGCTGACAGGCATCCAATAGATGAATTTTTAAAGTAGTTAGTTAATTCAAATTGCCCAATATAGGTTTTTTGAGGTGTTGTGGTTTTTTTTTTTTTTCATCAGTCTTATTCAAATAGGTCCAAACCGTCTCTGGAATTTTAATCCAAAAAAATCGAAGAAGAAATCTGGGGAGCAGGAAAGCAGAAACGTTAATTTCCTCCACCGCTGCACAGCCTGACATACAGCCCCTCCTCATCCGTGTCTGCAAGACAGAAAGTCCTCGCAGCAGACCATGTTTTTGATTCTGGGGCCAAATCTGGGATTATGTCCCAGGTTACGGACTAGCCCAGGATATGGACCGGCAGGTGAGGCAGATTTCCAGGTCACACTTTCTTTTTACATCAACTGGGGTGGGCGGGGAGTGCAGAGAAAATAGGACAGAAATAAAAGATTTCTTTTTAATTTAATTTTAAAAGTCTGTACCATTGAGAATTGACCACGTTCACAGCTGGCTCCTGCCCTCAAGATGCTTACAACATATTTGAAGGGACCAGATTCAAACCCATGAATCTGTGAGTTTCATCTGTGAAGTCACAGGATCTAATCGAGCATTTCGAATGGCAGGATGGCAGGCACAGACCCCGGGAGCGGGGGCAGCTGGAGGCAGGGTGGCCTCTGTGGTGGCTGTCATGGTCAGAGGGGCCCCAGCCTGCCCTGCCAATCTGACCGCTGCAGCAGATGCTGTCTCTACACAAGCAACTACTTTTTTTTTTTTTTTTTTTCAGCTGTTCTTTCTAAGACTGAGACTTTCTGGAAAGGAAGTGCCAGCCAGACCCCAAAACCATTAGGCCAGATCCACCAAAGGGCCTGCCCCACATGCTTGGAGGATTAGCATAGGTCTTATTTAAGAATCTAATTAATGTTTTGATAATTTAACAATTTTGTATGCTTTTTTTGAGGGCTTTCGAGGGGAGCGACCTTGGCAAATAAAGCCACGTTTTCTTTTGTTCTTAGAGAGATGCTTTTCTGATCCTATTAATGAGAAACATCCTTCTGATCTGGGCTGGGCCAAGTGAGTAAGAAGAGCAGGCTCTCCTGCTGTTGGGACAGGGTGGGGGATCCCCAGCAGTGTGGCCAGTGTGGTGGAAGGGGGAGGGCGTTGGGCAGGGCAGCAGCCATCTCCTCGGGCCCGGTCACCCCTGTTTTGGGGCCAGCCCTTGCTCAGGCTCTGGCTGTGTCCCCAGATGGCGTGACACTGGGGAAGGTGCCCCGGCAGCCCGCTGGGCTGTGAGGACTAGGCTCGATCTTTCTCTGGGACTCCATTTCTTCCCTTGGACATGACCATCCTTCTCTTCCCTGCCTCAGTGGGTGATAAGCCAAGCCCTGTGTCAGCTGTGTAGGAACCACTGGGGAAGTGTAAATTAGACCTGGGTCCAAGATCCCCTGTAGAGCAAATACAAGAAATGTGATGAGGCACTCTCTGTGATGAGGGGCCCTCCAGAGAAAGGCACAACCGACTTCCTCCTTCTAAATCAAGGCCCCATGGTGTCGTGGTGGGGAGCACAGGCTCCCAAATCCCTGCTTATCACCGCCTTGCCATGGGCTCGTGGGCACAAGTTAGGTGGCCTCCCTCCACCTCTTCCTCTACAAGGGGCTACAGTAGTGACATTGCCTGCACCCTTCATAAAGCTAGTGAGAATTGAATGACATAACGTGGAGACAGTCCTTACTTGGCAGAGTTCAAATACGCATCAATTTCAGTTATCACCCCTGAGTTCGATAACACCAGTCCCCAACAACAGGGTTCGGATCTCGGCTACCATGCGCCCTAACTGTGAGTAACTGCATAAAGCACAAGCTTCTCTGCCAGCCCTTCAGCCCACAAATCTCTGTGGAAACAGCAGAGGCACACGTGATCAGTAACCAATGGCATCATCTCTTTCCAAGCGTGCCGGTGACTGGTCCCTGCACACCTGTTCCTCAGTTCACGCACAGACAGCAAAGCGTGTACCTGTGACATTTCCTGTCGTCCAGTGGGAAATCCATGTGATCATCAAAAGGGGAAGTGGGCCAACAAAGATGAAAGTGCAGCAAAGAAACAAAAATAATGATGCTGGAAGTGAAAGTCCAACCCAGCATAAGCGGAGTTCTAGCAAAATGGCTGGCCATGGGAACACGGGCAATGTGGCGCTTCTAGACACTCAAGGTATGCAGCTGAGAATCTTCGCGAAGGCAAATTTAGTGACTTCAGTGAAGAGAGTGGTGACAACAACAAGGATGAAGATGTCACAAAGGCAGTGACACTAGCAAAACACTTCCCGAGAGAACCTCTCAGAGACACTTTACAACATGGAAAGCACAAAAAAGAGCACCGGAAGCCGATCCAAACTTGGAAAGAGGTATGACAATGTGGTAAGGCCTAGCAAAGATGCTGACTCTCTAGCATCCATTTTATGATGAGAAGGCAGCCAACGCTATTCAAACTTCTCTCAATGAATAGGTTTTTTAAATAAAATATGTGAATTCTCAAAGTTTCTAATGTTTTTTAAAAAACCATTTATTTATTTGAGAGAGAAAGAGCATGCACACAGTGAGGGGAGCAGCAGAGCGAGAGGGAGAGAGAAACTCAAGCAGACTCTGAGCTGAGTGTGGAGCCCAACTCAGGGCTTGTTCTCACGACCCGTGATATCACAACTTGAGCTGAAACCAAGAGTCGGCTGCTTAACCGACTGCACCACCCAGGCGCCCCCAAAGTTTCTAATGTTTTAAGTGACAATGATGACAACGTACTAAGTAAATATTGGTTTTACTATTTTTTTCCACTTCAATATATATAACTGACAATAAGAGAGTTCTCAAAGTCTTGCAAAAAATGTTGAGGATCACAGAACAATGAGAATTCCTCTGGTGACTATTAAAATCGCTGCGCCGGGCGTCTGGGTGGCTCAGTAGGTTAAGTGTCTGACTCTTGGTTTTGGCTCTGGTCATGATCTCAGGGTCATGAGATCAAGCCCCATGTTGGGCTCTGTGCTCAACATGGAGTCAGCACGAGATTCTTTCCCCTCCATCTCCTTCCCCCTCTGCTCCTCCCCCTGCTCTCGCTTGCGTTTTCTCTCTCTCTCTCAAACGAATAAATAAATAAAATCTTAAAATCACTTTGCAGGGTTTCAGCTTCTATTGTCCCCTTTACAGTCAGCACTACTGTGCAAAGTGAGGACAGCCTCCATGTAAAGATAAATGCTGATTGACGGTGGCTGCCCTTGGTACTGTACTGGCTGGGGCGTCCGGAGGAGCAAGGTGCTCTGACTCTTCTTCCACCCTTTCTACTCACCCCGCAATTAGAAATACTGGTTGAGGAAATTCTGAGAAAATAAGAAGTTATAATAACCAAGAGGTAGAAGGGTCCTGAGCTGGCAAGCTTACCCAGAGAACTTTCTACAAGGAATAAGCAAACGACTGATCTGCAGCCAAGGCACCATGGTTAACAAAAATTGACAAATGCTTCCTGGCATCTTCCAAGTTACTTCTAAGATGCTTGATGTTTGGTAGAATCTTCAAATCCCACATTGGATTTAACTGAAATTAGGAGAGATAAAGTGTCTGAGGGGGCTCAAGAGCCTGAGCTCAACTTCGCCCTCACCCATCTGTCAAGAGGAGGTCTGCAGCGGGTGGTAAAAGGCCCAGAGCATGGGCTGGTTCTAAATTTCCAGCTGTCTCTTGTTTCTCCAGCGAACCAATCACTCCAAAGCACTTCTTTTACTCTCAACTCCCAGGAAATTGGCAGAGTGGGGGGTGGGGAGGCAAGGGTTGCCGATAACTTAGAAGACAGGCTCTGTGCCAGACTGCCAGGGTTCAAATCTTGGATCTGCAATTGTGTGTCTGAGGACTTTGGGCAAGTTACTTACCCTCTCCGTGACTCAGTTTCCTCATTTGTAAATTGAAGATAATAGTACTTAGTTCAGGCTGCTATAAGAAAAATACCATAGACTGGGTGCTTTAAAGAACAAACATTTATTTCTCACAGTTCTGGAAGCTGAGAAGTCCCAGATCCAGGCGCTAGCAGGTTCGGTGTCCGTCAAGAGCCTGCTTCCTCGTTCACAGACAGCCATTTTCTTGCTGTGTCCTCACAGGGCACAAAGGGGTGAGGGGCCTCTCCGGGAGCTCTTTTCGTGAGGGCACTCATCCCATCACCAGGGCTCCACCCTCATGACCCAATCACCTCCCAAAGGCTCCACCTCCCAATACCATCACACTGGGGGTTAGGCTTCAGCGTATGAATTTGGGGGGGACACAAACATTCGGCCCATAACAAACAGGATCTAGTTACACAGATGTGAAGTCCACAAGTGATCATCTGTATTAAGCCTTTTGCACAGTCTCTGGCATCTGGTCACTGCCCTATAACTGTTTGTTTTATTAGAAAGCAATTAGTTTAAAGAAGAAAAACCCCAGAAGATTCCCAGTTAATGCAGAAAGCTCCAGAGCCTCAGGTTTTTAGCATGATCCAAATAAATTAACTCTCTCCTCAGTTGGGTGGTTCAGAGAATTTGTGCTGCTGGTATGAAGAAGTGAGCATGAGACTCATTATTGGTAAGCAGGCCTCTGCAGGTTCCAGAGAAACTTCGGTGTTACTCATCTCGTGGCCTGTCGCTGCCTCCTTGCCAAAACTAACTGTTGCCCTCTGAATGAGATGCTATTGAGTTAATTATTTATGCTAAGAAGGAGCTTCCCTTCATCTATCTTCACCGACAGGGACTACAGTGGCAATTGTTTTATTTTCTAAGGGGCTAGGGCATGGAGATCCTCTACCAGCCCTGCTCGCCCCCCTTCCTCTTATCAGTGGCATGTTTTTGTGAGAGGGCTGGCTAGGGTTAAGGGTTGGTCTGTGCGCAGAGAAGGAGATAAGGTAAGAGCATGACCTCATCCATTACGTTCTGACCACCCCGGCCCCCTGCTGAGCTCTTCCTTCTCCAATCTCTTTATTGGCACTCAGCATATAGCACAACTCTGCCAACGCTTGTCCATCTGGGTAGATGTCCCATCCCATGAGGGTAAAATGCCATCCTTCCTGGTCTTCTCGCTCACGCGAGGAGCTCTCGGCAGCTGTGAGTAGTGAGTACCTGCCTACTAACTGAGAGAAAGGACCTCTTGGGGGAGCAGGATGGAAGCTGTTGGGCTGGGAATGGTCTGGAGGGGAGGGTGAGGGCTGTACACGTCCTTCTCGTTTTTATCCCCATCACTGGTGGTCAGGACAGAGTTTACCGCCTCCCGTGGGGTCTGCTGGGAATGTGTCTTGGGTGACTTAAGGGTTCTCTGAAAAAGAAAGTTGGAACGGGGGGACAGCACTCTCGGGACACAGTGAGAGCGAAGGGCCCAATCGCTTTGAGGACCATAGGGCAGACAGGACTGGCTGCATCATTTGCAAGGCGTGGTGCAAAATAAAAACGTGAGGCTCTTTGTTCAAATCTTATCGAGAATGTTAAGACCGTGGCAGCAGCGCATTAAGCCGAGTGTGGACCCATTGAAGGGTGGGCCCTGTACTGCTCAGGTCTCGTGCCCTGTAGCAAATCCAGGAGCTGTGCCCAGCTTGGGCATGGAACATTAGCTCACCACCTCTAAACTCAGTGCGCTTGGGACTCCGGGGTAAGGGAGGAAGGAGCTAGACACTCCGGGCTAAGGGCAGAAATAGGGAAAAAAAGAGTGCTGGCAAGACTAGCACATTGTGCCCTCAGAAGAGGCCCCAGCAGCCCCACGGACGGAAATGTTAAACACAGAGTCTCTGTGCTTATCTCACCCGGTTGTCACGTAGCATGACTGAGGCCCGCCTGCAACTCGACACTAGCCACACTGCGGACGGGGCCGGCCCCTCCGACAGTATTTACTTCTCCGTTGCCCTGGGGAGCTCCAAATTCAGAGAATGGTGGTGATTCCCCCCCCCCCCACCCGAGGGCCCCACCCTTGCGAGCAGCGTCTTTGGCCCATTGAGAGTATTCAAGAGTGGGGTGTAAGTCACCTGTGGGAGAAAACCCAGGGAGACCCACGACCTTTAACCTTTTACGACGGCCAAGGACGAGGAAAGGAGGAGGATAGCTCCACTCAGTTCAGTTGGCCCTCCAGCATTTAGCTCCTGAGTGTTTTGTCGTTTTCTCTGAGCTCTTTCAGCTGAGAACAGTGTCCACACCTTCTCTTTCACCTCTGCCCGCTCCGTGCTTGATCTGTGAGTGGTCCGTTTGCAGAGTGGAAGGGGGCGGGTGGAAGGGCAGCTGGGAACGCACATGCTGAGTGCGTTGGGCATCACGAGTTGGGCTAGAGTTGGCATGACGGGATGGAGGGGTGAGGAGGCTCTGCTCTCCCCGAGAGCCATCTCATCCCCAGCTCCTCACGGCAGAAGAGCCCGCTGTAATTCAAGTGTTGACTTTTGGCAAATACTTTAAGAGCAACGAACACTTAAAAGCTTTGTGAAGTTCCCCACAGAGGCACTGAGGTTTTCCTAAGGATTTAGTCTGTCGTGAGTGTTCAACACCTAAGAAAACTCTGCTTTTGAGGGTGATGTTCCAGAAAAGCCAGATAATACCAGGGAGATGAGCCTTCTGTCTGCAGGAGCCTAGCAAAGAGAGCGTCCTTTTGCTCCATACAGATACTTCTTCTGCTCTCTCTACACTGCTGGCAATACACTTCTCCTGGCATGATCCCTCTGTGTCTAACCTATCAACCTTACATTACTCAAAAGATTGCACAGGGCTTATTTTTTATCTTAGTAACGTGAGCTGGTATATCTAACATAAAAGAAATAAAAGGAAAGTAATTTATTATAAATTAAAATATTACTATTGTATTCTGTTTAGTATGTGTTTGTGTTCTATATATTATAAAGCTATCCATGTTATATATTATATGTTAATGTTGTCTATTTTCTATTGTGTAATTATATATCATGCAGGTATAGTGTATATTCTGTTGATTTCTGTTACTTAAAGGTAATTTAGGACTCATTTTTTCAATCTTCCAAATACCCAGACCCTTCTGTCCTAATTGATCTAGATACTTGACGTCCTCACATGCACTGAAGAGAGAGGCTAATCCAGCTGGTGGCTTCATCAGACCACTGGCCATCCTGCCTTTTTATAATGTGATACAATCACACCACACATCAACAAATTATCATTTGCTCTGTATCTTTGCAAATAATCTACTAATAGACTTTTTTTTTTTTAAGATTTTATTTATTTATTTGACAGAGAGAGACACAGCGAGAGAGGGAACACAAGCAGTGGGAGTGGGAGAGGGAGAAGCAGGCTTCCCGCCGAGCAGGGAGCCTGATGCGGGGCTCGATCCCAGGACCCTGGGATCATGACCTGAGCCGAAGGCAGACGCTTAACGACTGAGCCACCCAGGCGCCCCTACTAATAGACATTTTATTTTCAAGCAAGATTGGCTACAAACTACATCAAGCTTTTATAAACTTGGGCAGGTAGTGGAACACATATATACACAGCACATATATACATATCTCAAGGGTGACCCTGATGATCCTGGCCTTTTTCAATTGTCTTAACCAATTTACAGAACTGAATAGCAAACAGAACTTGCTACAGGGCCAACACCACACTCCACACTTTCTGCCGTGACTTTATTTACAACTTTCAGGCCTGGAAGAATTGGGAAATTTTCTTAAAACTAGGCATGGTATCCATGATTCCCAACTTACCCTTCTCCCTACCACACAACTTCCAAAACTTTTTTCTCCCTGTTACCTTTCACCTCAGCTTAGAGAGCTCATTTACAAGCAGATATAGTGACAGATTCACGGTGGCCCCTCAACGATCAACCTTCTGTTGTTTCCTGGTTAATAGCAGCAATCTCCCCGCCAAAGAAACTCAAAATGGCTGCGTAGGCCGTGGTCACGTGACCCAGTCCTGACCAATCGGACC
Source organism: Phoca vitulina (assembly GCF_004348235.1). Classification (NCBI taxonomy): domain Eukaryota; kingdom Metazoa; phylum Chordata; class Mammalia; order Carnivora; family Phocidae; genus Phoca; species Phoca vitulina. The sequence continues at coordinate 47,916,608 of NW_022589715.1, read as the reverse complement.
TGAGCTGAAGTTGGCCTGAGGCTTCTGGGAAAGATTTTTCTCCTCAAGAGAAGAGCAAAGAGAAACTGCAATTCTTGTGTTTGGACGTGGAGTGTGATGAATAAGAAAATCCATTTGTGGAAGTTGATGGAACAGAAAAATGGAAAAAGCCTGGGTCTTACCGTCATGGCTGAGTCTCTGCATTGACCAATCTTGCTTGCGCCCGACCTTTCAATTTCGGGCTATGCGAGGTAGTGAATGCATGTTGTTGAAGCTGCATCTAGTTTTTGTTATGGGCTGTTGAGAGCATCCCTCCCTAACTAATAGCATTTACTAATTAACAATACATATAATAGATGAAGAATCCTGGATCAGGCATTAGTGGGAAATTCAAAAGAAACAGAAAATGTCTTTATTTCCTTTGGTGAATTTGTAATCTAGTTGACAGAAATAAAGTATACCTACAAGTACAAACGGAGAATATCTGCCCAGCACCTTGTGCTCATGCGCAAAGTACTACGGTATAAGCTAAATGAAAATTGCAAAAGTTTCTGCAAGATTTGTTTAGATTATCAGTTTTCAACAAGACATTTTCACACCATTAAGAGAGAACCAAGGAAAAATGGAGTATAAAACATGGCTCCTTTTTTTTCCCCCCATGAATCTGCTTAGAAATCAACATTGCTCTCTTTGAAAGCCACATACTCTGGAGTTGTTTTGGGAACCTCTGGGACATAAAATATTTCAGAAATAGGAACTCACCTATAGAACCTGCAGAATGCATACTCTGCTGCTTATGACTGATTGGGAATATGCAAGCAATTTGCCCTCTAAGAATTTATTACCATCAGGTTAATCTGGCATCTAGAGAGTAAATCATAGGTAGCTTTATGTTTTCTTAAGTTCTATCTGTGGCTAAGCAATTAATCAATGTTAGTGCAAATGCCAGCTTGATGGTCAAAAATAATAACTGTGTGCCTTTCAGTCTTCCTGGAGGTCACTTCCATTAGGCATGTTCTGAAGATGGTAACGGCGTGTACTTGTTGGTTTGTGTCACACGGCAGTAATTATGGTGGTAGCTCTGATTCAAACTCTCAAGGTTTGCTGAAAGAAGCCCCATTTGGAAGGTAAACTGGTTGGCTGGCCTTCACATGTCTTCCCAGAATTACCATAAAATAAGACTACGACCTGAATTCCCCTAGAAAAGTTGCAGGGGTTCAGCCGCCGGAGGGCGGCCCTACCCCAAAGTGCCTCAGGACTTGAGAGGCCCCCCATCCTATTGAGGAAGTGAGAATAACAAGGCAGGGTTCATGGATGCTGGTGTTTTTGTTGTGCTGTAGTAGAGAAACGCAACTGTAGAATACAAACCAGGATGACCTCTAGAACCTTCCACAGATCCCTTCTGTGCTTCCTCAAGTGCACGTTCCTTATCTCAGCTTTCTAGCCCCTCTGCCCCACCTTTGGTCCCACTTATCTCCCATAATCATCAGTTTCCTCTCTAGAGCTGTCTTCTGGAGTGGGCCTGTTATTTCCGCTTCCCCACTTTTGCTGCTGGAATCTGCCCCCTCCTCCCATTTTCCTTCTGCATCCCTCCTCTCGGCCTCTTCTTCCCTGCCTGGTTCAAGTCCCATCTCTTACAGGACGGTCCAGCCCTCAGTGAACTCTCTCCTCTTACAGTAATAGTCATCCCCGTGTACTGAGCGTGCGCTCTCTCCTCTTACAGTAATAGTCATCCCCGTGTCCTGAGCGTGCGCTCTCTCCTCTTACACTAATAGTCATCCCCGTGTCCTGAGCGTGTGCTCTCTCCTCTTATAGTAATAGTCATCCCCGTGTCCTGAGCGTGCGCTCTCTCCTCTTACACTAATAGTCATCCCCGTGTCCTGAGCGTGCGCTCTCTCCTCTTATAGTAATAGTCATCCCCGTGTCCTGAGCGTGCAGGGTGTGCTGGAGAATTCACACGTTATTGCTCATCCTTGCAACATCCTTTGCAGGGAGGTAATTTGAGGAACTTGAGGTCCTAAGAAGTTTTAAGTGACTTGCAGGAAACGACCCAAGTCAAAAGCGGCTAAGCCTGGTTTCCTGCCTCAGGTCTAGCCCCATCTAGCTGTCCTTCTACCCTGCCCAGTTGCGTCGGCCTCAGTGCCTCTCACCTGCACGGCTGTGCCTACCTGGAGAGAGAATCAAGAGAAGTTTAGCCTCCCAGAGTGCTAAATGTGCCTAGCTGATAGGCAAATATTGGGCTACAGTAGACTCTCCATTCACTGTGTCTGGGCATCCCCATCTTGTGACCTGGTACACACTGTGTAAAGGCTATTTGGTCATGCAATTCAAGGAGTTTGATAATTAGAGCTCTCTGCAAAATGATACGTAGATTGTTTTGTAGATGTTCCACCTCTCAGAGCCAAAGGACCCAGCCTATTCAGAATGGAATGAGATGAAAATAAAAGAAAGGTGGATAACATTCATCAGAGGCTGGGGACAGGCTGTAGGACCCACGGATTTAGAGGACAAAGGGTTAAAGTGAAGAGAATTCATAGTAATCATTTGATTTCCTCATGACGGAGAGAGGTAGCACGCCAAGAGCCACGATCAAAGGACCTGCTGATCTTCAGTGGATCCTCAGTGATCTGTTGAAGAGCTGGGGGACAGGTTAAATAGGCAGAGGAGGTTCATCTGTTCCACCCACTACTAGAGACTCAGAATGAAAGTTCAACCTGAAAAAGAAGGGTTGTTGGTGCTTTAGTCGGTGAGCTTCCCGTGGGGTAGTCTGTGTCATCTAGTGGACCCTTGAGAGGTTAGTTCACTCAAAAGTGGATGCACCTTTGATCATCTCTCAGCTAGGCTAGTTAACAGGGGTAGAAGTTTAGTGGTAGGAAATGTACAGATGCAAATGATTCTCATGTCTAGAGATCAAATACATTTTGTCCAGTAGAGATACAATTATTTCAACTCTGTTGAAAGAACATTCCAAACATTACACTTTGTTGTGTAATAGCATATATATTTTTAAAGAGATACAGAGAGAGAGTGGTGAGAGCAGGCTGGGGGGAGGGACAGAGGGAGAGGGAGAGAGAGAATCTTAAGCCAGCTCACGGCCGGCGGGAAGCCTGATGCGGGGCTCGACCTCACGACCCTGAGATCATGACCTGAGCCGAACGCAAGAGTCAGACGTTTAACTGACTGAGCCCCCCAGGCGCCCCTGTGTTATAGGATATTAACTAGTATTATAAATAATTACCAAATTCATGTCAGATTTCTGATTTCCTATATACACGTATGCCTGTTCTTTAAATTCTCCCTTGAATTAGTTTTGACATCTTGCTGGCTGTCTCATTGAATGAGTTAACGAAAACCCTTGACACATGTTGGTTTTGTATGTATATGAAGATCATGATTTTACCTTTTGGCGAACTATGGTTTAGCATAGACTCTGTGCGCATGGCTGGCTAAGGTTGTTGAAGCATGAATTGAGCCCACAAGCGATGGCAGGGTGCTGAGCTTAGCAAGTGGCAGGAAGAGTGGCACGGTTCTCTCTCGTTTTCTCTTTCAGCTGCCGTACCTCAGGACCTTACGGGAATGATAAATAATTCTCATACCTGGACTCCCTTCTCAATGTGTGTCTAGCCCTCCTTCCATCTTCTCCAACTGTCTGTGGTATTTGTTTATTTATTTTCCAGTGTATTTATTTTCAGTCCGCTGCAGAATACCATTTTTGTCAAGTAACAAACAAGCAAAGTGCTAGAAAAACAACGCTGGCCTCAGATGTTGTAGCAATGTTAAATCACTATAAAAGGTGCCATGCGCTTACCCTGAGTGTTTATGCTCCTCTCGTCGGGGCTGGTTTCAGACAGTTTGGGGGTTGGCCCCAGTTTGTGGCCCAAACTTGGAGGAATACCACTTTATTTAAAAGGCTTCTACTTCCACGGGCCAACTTGTCGTACAAAATCCCAGCAGACCAGACACCCAGGCGAACACGTTCTTCCCTGAGGCTGGGCAGCTTTTGGGGGTGGTGGTGGGGGGCGGGTAATACCAAGTAGGGGAGGGACAAAGGTTGACTCTCCAGTGGTTCCATCAGGTCCTGATGCTGAGCCCAGGCCCCTTCCAGGCTGAGGCTTTTGAAGGAGGGTCTTCCACGGACATTCTCGCCCTCCTGACTTGTCTCTTCCAAACCCAGTTTCTTGTCTTGTATTCTTTTTGTTCCCTGCATGAAGTAGAATGCAGGTCTGGCTCCTGTAATAAAAACCAAAACAGCAGCGGCTAAAACAAGGTAGGAGTCGATTTTTCTCTAATGGTCTGAGCTCAATAGTCCCCAGCTGTTGTGACGGTTTTACAGTGTGTGAAACTGACTCCCGTCGTGTTGCTCCGCTGTCCTCAACACACAGCTTCCCTTTATGCTGGTGATCTAGGAGCCCCCCGGCCCCAGCCATCATGTCTACAGTCTGGCCCGTGGGCAGGGGCATCCAGGGACAAGAGGAGGCCGTGCTCCTTCCTTCTGTGATCCCACAGTTGCATGCATCCTCTTGGCCAAACCCTAGTCCCAGGGCTACACTAGGGAGGCTGGGAACTGTGTCTTTATTCTGGGCACCCATGTGCCCTGTTAAAATTCAGAGATCCGTTAGTTAAGCAAGAAGAAGAGATGGCTATTGGGGCCCGCCGAGCAGTTTCTGCCGCAATCTTCTCAAAGTTTCTGAGTCCGCCGCCTCTCTTCCTTCGACAGCACCCCCCCACCCCGCCCCCATCCCTCCAACAAGGGCAGGCAATTCGCGCTCCTTTGCAAAACTTGGCCAGATGCTCACAGAGGCTTCCTTCGGTTCTGCCACATATAGTCCGAACAGGTGGATTGTGCTCTGCTCTTATTAGGGTCAGAGTGGCTCCTCCATTTCCCATTTGACCTCCCTGTTAGGGAGACATAGCTAGTTTTCTTACTAGAAAAAGTAAACACACCTAACGAAGGCAGCACTTGAAACACATTCAAATGCACTACGACATACTCGCACGTGGTGGGAAGATACTTCTCCTATCAGCGTGCTTCGGCTCTGCCTGTTCGGGAAAACAGACCTCATTCTCGCCGTGCTGAACTGGGCTCTCTCCCTGTCCCACCTGAGCCTACTTGAACTTCTTCTCTCCCTTTGCTGCCCAGGAGGGATGGCACCAACGCCTCATTCCACATAGATATACTTCGTTCCCAGAAGAGAGGGGAGATGATACACAAGTAATATTCACCTGAGGCTGACCAGGTGCTCCTCTAACCGCTTTACCTGGTTGACTTCACTTAGTCTTCACCATGGTCCTTTGAGGTTGGCGGGATCACGGCTGCTTTCAAATTATAGATGAGAAAACGGAAATTTAAAGTTCAGTCCCTTGCCGAAGATATGACAGAACCAGGCTCCCAGGTGGTTTAGATTCAAAAGGACATGTGTAGTTTTGTTTTATTCTTAAATTAATAGTTAATTGGAAAATTTTCTAATGACCAATTTCTAATTATCTTTTTTTCCTACTTATCAATTGTTACTGCAGAGATGTATGAAGAAAAACACAGCCATCAGCCATCACGCCATTTTCACCAAGATGGCCGCTGCACAGACATTGCTGTGTTTTCTTTATTTTTTAATTTTTTAAATTTATTAACATATAATGTATTATTTGTTTCAGAGGTACAGGTCTGTGATTCATCAGTCTTACACAATCACAGCGCTCACCATAGCACATACCCTCCCCAATGTCCATCACCCAGCCACCCCATCCCTCCCACCAACCTCCACTCCAACAACCCTCAGTTTGTTTCCTGAGATTAAGAGTCTCTTATGTTTTGTCTCCCTCTCTGGTTTCATCTTGTTTCATTTTTCCCTCCCTTCCCCTATGATCCTCTGTCTTGTTGTTTTGTTTGTTTGTTTGTTTGTGTTTTTAAAGATTTCATCTATTTATTTGACAGAGAGGGACACAGTGAGAGAGGGAACACAAGCAGGGGGAGTGCGAGAGGGAGAAGCAGGCTTCCCGCAGAGCAGGGAGCCCGACGCGGGGCAGTCCTCTGTCTTGTTTCTCAAATTCCTCATATCAGTGAGATCATATGATACTTGTCTTTCTCTGATTGACTTATTTCACTTCTTGCTGTGTTTTCTTATAGGCTTTTGCCTCTGTTGGTCTGTTTCTCTCCATCTTTATCCTGGTTTTGCTTTCCCGGGGACTAACCTGACTCTCCACTCCTGGCTTGTAGGCACACTAGACTCCCTCACTGTTCATGCAGCATCATCGAAACCACCAGACTTAGGGGACCTTTGCACATGGCTGAGGTCGGAAGTCACTCTGCAGGATGGGGCCCTTGTCCAGTAATATCCACGCAGGGAAATGTGCAGAGAAGTTTTTCAGGCAATGACAGTAATGCTCGGATATTTTTTAAATGTCATCTGCACTCTCGAAGTTGTAACTCCAGTCCTCCCCGGGGGCTGCAGCCTGAGCCCTCGGGCTGTCGGGGAGGCGGGACACGTGGCTTGGTTCCAGTCTGAAGGCCTCGGCTATCAACAAGAAATTCCCTCGGAGGCGGTCTCGGGCTTCTTAAGGCAGGAGCCAAGAAATGGAATCATATGATGACATCTGATGACTTTTTTAAAAAAGAAGCACATCCAGAACTGTAACTTTCTAGAGACTCTGCCTCCCCGGGCAGTACCTTGCCCCACTCCGCATGGTGTCAGGGCCTATGGACTTGGGGCATAAGAGCCCAAATCGTCAGGCAGAAGATGCCACCTCTCCCTGAAGCCAATTTAATCTAGAAATGTTTGCTCGAATTGCTTAGGCAGAGTTAGATAAGGATCCTGTGACTGTTGGAACTTGGGCACATTTGGCCAGACTCTCTTGGGGCAAGAAATACTCACAGGATGCAAAGGGAAGAGGATGAGGCATTCTCAAACCCCCCCCCCATCCCCCTGAAAGACTCTATGGTCCATTATTTGATGCTTATCCTTCTCTCCTCCGCGCTCTTTTCAACAGTTACCGATTCAGAGTAAAAGATACCCCATCATGTTAGTCATCTTCTGAGGGCTGGTCCTCAGCACTTGACTGTTCATGGTGGTCTTTCTTCCTCACCTTACCCCGATGGCTAGCGCACAGTAGCTGCTCACTATTTTGTTTGTTCCTGTCCTAAGCTGCAGAAGAGACATTTCTGAACCCAGGTATTCCAAAGAGCTCCCTAGACAGTCTTCTGGGTGCCCTCCGCAGCCCCCCACATTTACTTCATCCAATCCTTACGATTCTCCACGAGGCACCATCACCCCATTAACAAAGGAGGAAGCTGAAACTCAGAGAGGTAGAGAGATTTGCCAAAGGTCCCTGAGTGAGCAAGTGGTGAAAGCAGGGTTGGAAATGAGCTTTTGTGACCCCAAGTCCAGTGTGCTTGCTTGATATAACAGCTGTTTTCACTTGGCCACAATTACGGGGCTGTGGGAAAACCTGTGGCAATGCGTGTGTTAGGGGCCCGACGGTGCGCTTCGCCGGCCTCCGTCTGCATGGCTCGGGCCCTCCACGGTGCGCTCTTGGCAGCCCCGGGCTCCTCGTTCTTCTCTTGGAGTTCTCTTCTCCCTGCCCCCTCGCCTCCCTACCAAATACACAAATGATCCCAGGAATAAAATGCAACAGAAAGCAAAGGTTAGAAACTGAATGCCACCCCTCCCGAAGCCAGGAAATTCCAGAGACGGGGTTCTCATGGCAAGGGGACTTCAAGTTACATATTTCGCCGTCTGGCTAACCAGTGGTACTGTTCAGTGTGAGGCTTCAGACGGGGTCTGCCCGTGCCCCGAGGCTGCCTCCGGGGCTCTCACACTCATATTAGATTGCACGCAGGCTGCACTGCGGATTAGCTGTGAGCTTTGCAAATGTATAGTTTACAATGTGGTAAGAGCCTCACAGCCCCGGGAGCCAGCTCTCAGAGTGGTTCCTGCGGCCAGTGCTGGTGTTTGGGGGGATTTGCCCTTCAAACCTCAAGGCTGCATTAGCATAGTTGGGGCCTACAGAGCCCTCCTGCTACAAGAAGCAGTCTAAAGTTAATTAAGTGATTTTCATGAGTCCTCCCTCCTCTCCCTGCCACCAGATGCGTTTCCCTGGGTAAAACCTTGAATGCCTGAGAAGTCCAAATAAGTTCAGGAGTCCAAATAAGGTAGTCGAATCAGAAGATTGGTCTCTATCAGAAGTGGTTTCTTAATCAGTTGTGAGCTAAGTGAGGGCCCTGTGGCCCACCTCACTCTGGTCTGTAGGTTCCCAGTGGGTGGACAAAGCACCTGCTCCAAATGTCTTAGGCTGAGCCCTGATTGTCCACAGCCCTCTGGCCCCAAAGCAGGGCCTGTGTTGTTCTGCAGTCCACGGCATGGCACGGGACAGACTCTCACCATGGCCTGCAGAATGGCAGTGAGGAAACCTCAAGTTTTCCTCCCAAACCCAGAGACCCTATGGCTTCCCTCTCCCCTTCCTAAGCTGTCCCTGGCCCTGAAGACAGGCCCCAGGCCTCTACAGATCACTTCTCAAGGATCTTCCACAGTGTTTCATTCAGCAAGGGAAGCTGAGTCTGACTCTCGGACAAATCAGCAAACTGGCTGCTTGGTTTGGGCATCTTCCTTGCTTTCCGTCCACATCCCCTTCTCCCCTCAAGACCCCTGCCTTATTTCCCTTCTTGGCACCCTTCCCAGGCCAGTCTGCCTTAGACCATACTCTGGGGGAGTTCTCCCCCTCCCCTCTCCAGCCCTCCTCTGAGGCCTCTTGTTAAGCTTCATTCCAGCTAGCTGTCACTCCCAAAAAGACCTGATAAAATTGAATAATAATGATGGGCATTATTGTGTTCTATATCCAAAAAACATATTCAGCAAATATTCTCTCTTAACTCTCACATCAGCCTGTGATATGATCCTGTTTCACTAGTGATGAAGGAAATAACTGTCTCTCAAGCAGGTGAAGGGATCATGCACCAAGAAGTGGAGGGATTTGAATCCAAGTATCCTCATCCCAAATACCTGGCACCCTCTCCCTTACCAGTGGCTGCTTTCTCAGCCCCCTCCTCCTGGTGGTTATGGCTGCTCAAGACTTAACCTGTTACTTCCCCGCAGTGGGGTTTGTATTTTAGGGCCTGGCACTTACACTGGAAGAGTAAGCCGGCATCAGAGAGAGGCTGGTGAGAGAGCCTGGGAGGGCCTTTCTGACTCCCTCCCAAGCAGACCTCAGAGCAGACAGCTCCCACTTGACCTGCTCGAGAGAGAAATGGGTCGTGCTCATGCGAAGAGTTTCCAAGGGCTTTTGCTGCCTAATTCTAGAAGGCAAAGCCAGGGAAGGGAAATGATGTGGGGGTACTATTGTGAGTAATAAGCTGACACTGTAGAGTCCTCAGACTCCCCTTCTCCTTTTCCTCTTCTCCTTTCTGGGGATTTATTCTTTGCCTTGAGGCAGAGAGTCCTCTTTCAAAGATTCTGGTCCTGCTGGCTAGGAGGCTCAGCCCAAACCGTGAAGCTGCTAACACCCCTATCCCAGTGCCCCGGGAAGCCCTGTTTCTCCTTTCCTCCCTGCCTTTCTTCCTTCCCTCCCTTATTAAATATTTGTTACATAAATGAATGCATGCATGCATGCTACTCTACCCCCCTGCTCATGGAACCAAGTCATCCAGACAACTTATTCTCATAGGGGGGCTTAAGAGGTTACCTTTTGCTGAAGCAATGCACAATTTTTTAAAAAGATTTATTTATTTGAATTTGAGAGAGAGAGTAAGTGTGAGCAGGGGGAGGAGCAGAGGGAGAGAATCTTTAAGCAGATTCTGCACTGAGCATGGAACCAACTTGGGGCTGGATCCCAGAATCTTGAGATCATGACCTGAGCTGAAACCAAGAGTTGGATGCTTAACTGACTGCGTCACCCAGGCGCCCCAGCAATGTGCAATTTTTAAAAATGGATTACCAGTGTAAACCTTAAGGCCCTATAGCTCTTGGTTGGAGAGGATAATTCACCAGAAATGATTTTAGTTTACAAGCAAATGCGTTCAAATTAAAATTGACGCAGGCTGCCTATTACATAATTGGACTAGATGGTTGCCCATCTGGGGTAACTGGAGAGCAGCTGGAAGAGCTCTTCTATCCTGAGTATCACTCACACTGGTCTGTCTCTGTGCCTGGAATTCCAGCAGTAGAGATGCATTACTTTGTAGTTTTAAGAGCCTTTTAGACAAGCATTATCAACAACTCAATATGTGGTTGTTAAGACACTAAATTTTCAGATACATTCATTTCTATGATTGGAGTTGCATAAAGATAGCATCATTATCTTAATCAAATTAAAGAAAATCTACACAATCTGAGATGCACATGCTTCTTATTTTCTGAAACTGAAGACACTGCTGACTCTGGTTCTGCCTCCCTCCTTCTCCCCGTGCCCCCCTCTGCTGTCTTCTGTATTAGGACATAGACTCAGCCGCACCTCCTGCTCTTTGGGGTCTTTGGCAGGGCAAAGTCTCACGGAATCCAGGCCCAGAGCCTAGGAGAGGAAGGGAGGGTGTATGAGGAAGAAGTGGTGTTGGAAAGCAGGAGTGGGACACAAGCAAAGAATAGGAGAGGAGAGAGGTCAAGAAGGAGGTGCTCGTGGTGGGGACAGGAAGAGAACCAGGTGCCCACTTCTTACAGGAAGTGATGATTTGCCCTCCTGAGCTAAGACTCTAATCCTTTGCCCCGATTCACCTTATTGCAGCCTGTCCCAGGGCCTGGAATCCCAGTGTAGGGGGTGAGCTGCTTCATCACTCGCCAGCCCCGTAGCAAATCTCACTGGTGAGCGGGGTCCTGGCTTCAGGCCATGTGATCCTCTGGTGTGATTCAAGGTCGGAGGGTGAGGCTGGGCTTGTAGACTGGGCCTGTCGGGTAGATGTGTTGTTCACGCCTCCTTGGCATCTTCACAACCGTCACCATGTTTTAGGAAGAATAAAAAGTGTGACGTGGGTGTGATCCAGTTGTTCTGTAGGACTGTCTACCCCAGATGCAGGATGCTGGAGATAAAGACAGGGAGTCCAGCAGCGATGGAGCAGTGCATTTCCTTCTTCACAGCACTTGACTCACAAGCCTCTGTGCTCCCAGGCCTCACTCGGAGATCTGGGCCAGGTTGGGGGGCGCTGGGGGCAGAGCGTCAGCCCCAGAGAGTGTCAGCCCCTTCCGGAGACCCAGGCCTGTGAGCAAGTGTTGCTTTGCCTGGTTTTCTTTTCTGAACCAAATTTGTGTATAGATATTGGGTATCTAGAGATCAGCCCTGACCTGCCGGCCTTGGACATCAGAGCCATGCACTCGCCCACCTGGACAGTGCTTTCCAAAGCACTGGTTCTCGGGAACAGAGGAGAATTCTGGTCTCTGTAGCAAATGACTGCTGCCATAGTTTGCAGTGAAGAAATCACGCCCGACTCTTTGAGCTTCTGCTGGGGCATCTGGATGGCAGGGGGGTGGCGAGAGAAAATCCTGCTTGGCTCTCACTTTTAGGGAGTTCTTCATGGTTCCCAGGGGCTCTCTCAGCCCTGAGAGCATCTCATTTCCCCACCATTAGGTCTTCGACAATGCTTACCACAACTCAGGCAAAGGCCCGGGAGCCTTAGCTTCTACTGAGCCGAAGGCTTTCAACCCCCCTCCCACTGCAGCATGCACCACCAGGGCCCAGGACTCCCTTCCGCACTCTTAAAAATTATTGCGGACTCTAACCAGCTTCTCTTTCTATGAATCATACCTATCAAGAATTTCCATATTAGCAATTAAAACTGTGCACGTTTAAAAATACTCATTTATTACTTCATTTAAAAATAATAATAAACCCATTATATATTCACATACATAATACTTTCATGAAAAGGGACTACATATTCAGAAACAACGACAAGAAAAAGCCTAGTGAGAAGCCTGGCCTCGTCTGCCATTTTTGGAAACCTTTTTAATGTCTGATTTATTAGAAGTCATTTTGCTTCTTTCTATTCATCTGCATCCAGTCTGTCGTGCTGGAACAGGGCATATCACTGGTGGAAGACACCGGTGCACACGTGTGATAGCATGAGAATGAAAAAGGCAATTGAGGCCTTACTGTTGTTTGGAAAATAGTTTTGACTCGTGGACCACCTTGAGAACCACTGCTTTACGACATTGGACGTGCTAGATTTCCCAGTGTCAACCGCCTTCTCCTACACAGGTGCATGCAGGGACACACACAGGTGCATGCTCACACGTGTTTTTCAGGATCTGGGTTTTGGTCAGGCCGTGATGTTCGCGGGATAACTGAAAACTGAGCATTGAGGACTGGCATTCTGCATGCGTGGCTGGCAACAGAAGGGAGGTGATGGCCCCACCCATGAGCCACATAGTCTCCTGCTTGGATCCCAGCTCTGGCACAGATAGACTGGCCTGGAGAAAATGACATCATCTCCTTAAAGCCTCGGTTTCCTCTTGTGTAAAAGGGGACAGTAATAACTTCTCTTCAGAGAGTGGCTGGGAGGATCAAGGATACAGTGTGTGTAAAGCCAACAGGTGCAAAGAGAATAGGTACTCGATACATGGTAGATCTGACAGTGGCCGTCGGGACCGTTATGCTGGAACGAGGGACGCTCCAGAGCGCGGCAACTCTGTTCACGGCCATAACTCTAGACCTCTAGTTAGTGTTCAAGAAATAAGAACGCATGGAATTTTATACCAATTTGACTTCCCTCAGAAGTTCCTAGCCTGACTCAAGGTACCGTTAGGTCTAGGAGAGAAGAACAGGTGGTCCCTGCCCCTGGGAGCTTTGGGTCTAATTAGGGGGAAAAAAAGACTCACACTTGAGAAACCCAGCGGTAACCAAAGGTGTGCGATGAAGAGTCAAAATGAGCAGAGCCGCCAGCATTTATTGCAGTTGCTCACAAATGGAAAATTCTAACACCTGGCACCGGGACTTGCCTGGGCCCCGAGGTCTGTTCCCCCAGTGCGGTAGGTTTTTAGCCCTCGGGCAGCTGCGCGCGCACCATGCGTGGTGGTGTGTGGGGGGGGTACGTGGGGGTGGGGGCGATGGAGCAGACGGTCCTCAGACACGGCTGCCACCGAGCCCTCTTCTGCCCGTGCTCTGCTCCCATCCAGCGGTCTAGTTCAGCTGGGCTGGCCTTGGACCTGCTCAGAACAATAGAATGTCGTGCAGGTGACCCGATGGAACTCCCAAGTGTAGGATTTCGTAAAGGCAGCTTCTGCTTCTCCCTCTTGGAAGCCGGCAGCCCTGCGAGCAGTTGGGCCATCCTGAGACCACCATGCTTTGAGAGGGCCCGACGGAAGGAACGGCCGCAGGCAGAGGCACCAAGGCCCCAGACATATGCACGGAGCCTTCCTTGACCTGCCAGCGCAGCCCGTCTAGCAGCCGAAGGCGGTCCTGCGAGCGACCCCTACTCCACGGAGCAGAACTGTCCGGCGGAACCCAGCTCAGCCAGAGGCATGAGACATAATAACTTGTTGTCTTAAGCCATTGTGTTTTGCAGGGGTTGGTTTCATAAGGATAGAAAAGTAAAACAGGAGAGCAGGGGCTGGGCAAGAGAGGCAAGAGAGGGAGAGGGGGCGGAGCCATGGTGGCCATGCCTTTGCTCACGTCTTTCCCTCTCTCTAGCTGCCCTTTCTTTTTTCTTGTCCAGGCAAATCCTACCACCCTTGAAGATCAAGTGGTAAGATTGAGACTTAGCCCATCAACTCTGCTGCCCTGGCCACACACCCCCTCCCACGAAGGTCCACAGCACGGGGATACGTCACATGCATTTTGCCACTTAGAATCTAAGCATGACAGGTGGTTAGGGCTGATTGGACTTCAGAGGTGGAGTCCAGGATACAGAACGAGGAGCTCAGGGAAAGTGCCTCGGTCCAGCTTTCATAGTTAGCAGAGCGTGGAACATCAATACTCTATATGTATATAGCTCTATAGTTCTGGTAAGCCCAATTTAGTAAACATCCAAGTTCAAACAGAACCACACCAGGACTCACTGAGAGCCAGCAACTGCAAAAGAGGCTTATACCTGCTGTAAAATGAAGAGAAGATGTTCAGGCTAGGCAGCTACAAAGTTGACTTCTATAAGACTACACTATTGATAAGGGAAGATACTCAGAACAAGCATCACTGGGGGGCAAAGATTAAGATCAAAACAATAAAAGTGCATTTGTCTGATCAGAACCTATAAGCCGTATAGTTCTGATGTCATGAAATCAAGTCTCTGAATAGTAAAGCGCCTGGCTGGCCAGACGCTGACCTTAGAAAGCACACCCAAGTCACTGCTCCCTGTCCTGAATTGAGACCATCCACCTGTATTTGCAGCCTTACCCTGGCTTAGAAAGTAACTCTGACTCATTAGGGCGGTTGAGTAAAAATCACACCCAAGGCAAAGAAGAAAGAACTAAAAAGTTAACAATGGGAATGAAAACATAAAGAAGGATCACAAGTAAGTGTATGTGTTACCTTTTGTGTAAGATTTTAGCGTAAGAGAGCTGATGAGTTTATTATCGTGAAATTATTGCCAATTTATTTTTTAAGGTGCCTAAGCAATTAGGGGAATCTGATATATTAGAATTATAAAAACTTTAATTGCTTAAGTGTGCAAAGATGTTTACTTGTTAGGGGCAATCTAATTAGTTAAGTTGATATTCTTGACTTATTAGCTACTCGGTAGCATGTGAGTATTTTCAAAATGTTAATTGCTTTAAAATTAGTAAATTGGATACTAAGCTAAGTATGAATCATTTATGTGACTGAAAGAAGTGAACACTTCTTCTCATCCCCCAAAGCCCCTCGGACACAGACAAGCCCTGACTTCTCCCAGGGATCCAGGCCCGTCACCCAGCCCCTCTCCCTATCACACAGATCCCACATCGCTCTCCATGTCCCTCACCTGAGTTCACTTTCCATCACGGGGGTAGACAGGTGGCATCCTCTCTTCTTTCTCTTACACCACTCAGAGCAACCCCCAATCATCTTTACATTTTAAATTAATTGGATTGAACAGAATTGAATGGGACTTTTAATTCAATGACAGCAACCTGCCCGGTTCTATAAAGAGCTGAATTAGGCTCAGCTCTTGTCAAGAAGCCTCCCTGAGGACACAAAAGTGAAGGGGTTTCCAGACCCGAGGGGGTGGGGGGGCAGGGAAGAGACAGAGTAAATACACTCGTTGGGAATGGACTGTACTTCTGGACGGTGCTGGTGGGCAGGCAGGTGGGGTTGAGCAGAATTCCCAGAGGTGGTTCCGAAGGAGGAGGTGTGGCTGGCTCCAGCCCCGTCTTAATGGATCAGCAGAAGAGGAAAGACATGACCAAGCAAAGGAGGCTAAGAGTCAAGGCTCCAACCTCTTCCTCCTGACACCCTTGCAGCCCCACCCCTTCCCTGAAGGACAGACAACTATCAGCTCAAGGACAGCCACAGGAGGGAGACAGAGCAAAGGTCAAGGGTATAGCGAGCTTGCTTTGGGGAGTAAAACAAAGGGAGAAGCTTGGGAAAGGCTGATTTTGAAAGAAGAGCTCTCAGGAGGGCTAATGCTTACAACATTCAAGGTGACAGCCAAGGGTTTATTCCAAAGACAGCAGGGAGATGAGAGGAATGTGGCAGAAAGGCCTGGATGGCCAAGAGGGAAGAAAAGAGGAGTAGCTAGGACTGTAGGGAGAAGAGAGCTGCTGAGGGCCAAGTGGCCAAAAGTGGTGCGGGAGAGAGAGGCAGACCCAGAAGACGTGCGGGTGGAAGAGCCCCAGGAGGAGGCCCTGCGGACGAGGGAGATCTCCGGGGTAAGAAGGCAATGGGGCCCATGGCCGTGAGGGGTTCAGAAGCAGAGATGAATAAGAAAAGCACCCGACATGTGGGACTAGTCCGAGCTGAGGAAAAGCATTTGAGTCACTTGCATAAAGCCAGTGAAATCTCTGCGGGAAAGTCAGGTTTTCCAGAATATTGACATTTAGGACGGCTCGCTGGCCCGGGTGCCAAGGATTTCTACACCCATGGCGAGACCTTTAAAATAATCCTTTTGTGGTGGAAAAAGCTGTTCCTTTATTTGTACAGTATGTAACTTTGCCCTTAGGGGGAAAGACAGTGATATGAATCACCCTAAATTTCCATCCCTGTTGAACTGGATTGTGTTGGGAGAGCCAGTAGGCTTGAAAAAAGCAGCTTTCTGAAGTGTTTCAAAACAATTTCCTTTGTATCTGAATGAAATCATGAGGTACTAAAGCCAACACGACTGGCTGATGTGGGGAGGGATGGAGAAGGGCAGGAACGTGAACACCAACCATAGCGGCTCGCGCTAAGCAGGGCACTCAGCGTTGCTCTAAGCACTGTGCAGACACCGTCTGATACACCGGCCCAGGCTGGAGGGAGTGCTATTATTTACGGGTGAGGAACCCAAGGCCCAGAGCAGTTCAGGAACTTGCCCTGCTTCCAGAAGCGCTGGTACTGTAACGCAGGTCTGCCTGGCCCCAGCACCCCTGATCACGGACGGGGTGGTGGGGAACAGCGGCACTGAGGCCTTCGATGGGACCACGAGCGGAGGCTTCAGGCTTCAACCAGGAACCAGTTCTGATGTCCTTAACAGGAGGAAAACGTGGCTAATCTGCACGTGGGTGGTTATGCCCTTGCTGCCTACCTGATACTTCTTGCGGCTATTTACATTTTTATGTATTTTTGTCTCGTCCCCTCAACTGCTCTGACAGCTCCGGAAGAGGGGGGACTGTTCCCTGAGTCTCTTGCCTCCTGCTTGGTACCTGTTAGGCTCAGAAGCCCTTCAGTGAAAATGTAACTCATGGACTAGATTTTTCAGCCTATTGCCCCAGCCTCTTTGTAAATGAAGGACAGTCAGACTTGCAGATTTTAAAAATGTGGTAAACAAATTTTGTAAACACCTGAGGGGGGCATTTTCTAAATGTTCCACAGGTAGAATGAATTTAATGATGCCCCGAATTTTCTAAAACTTCTTTCATGCTATCTTCAGGTTGATGTTTCATGTAAAAGTTTACACTAGATTTTTCATCAACTTCTCTTTTAGATTGTCACGAATAAAATGTATATTCTGCCTATCAAAATATACCATCTGGGACTATCAGACTGCCATAAAAGTTATTTTTTGCTTTAAAGAAAAAGAGGCTCTGGAGTTGTCCTTTAGGTTTTTATATTGGAATAACATATTGACAATACAATGCTGAAAATAAGACTGGAGGGTGAGGGGAGGAGAGGGACAGGAAAGAAAAGAAGAGAAAAGAAAACACAGACACACACACACAGCAGCTAATGCTAATCCTCCACTGATGTGCCCCTGGGAGCACAGAACCGACCCTATCAGGGTCTGCAGTGGTTCGCGTACCATCAACAGATGACTTTCTGACCAGAGTTCATTTGCTACTCTTCCCCGGTCCTGACATGGATAAAGGACCACCAATCACCCTAGCTTTAGCAATAACTAGAACAACATCTTCCCTGTTGATGGACGGACATTCTCCCACAGGGTGCTGCCAGCTCAGAACGCGTGGGACCACAGATGTCCCTTGGTTCATTAGAGCAGAATCAAGTCTGGGCGTTGCATCGTTGAGAGGGGGAAAATGGTTTCCTGAGGGAGACTCGGGCAGTGGTGGTGAATCAGCTCTTGTCAATAGGGGACGTCGGGGAAGTCCAGCATTAGGAAGGCCCCCGGTTCGTGCAAACTGATCAAATGCAGATGTTTCCAAGGAGCTGACCTTATTCACCATGACTTCACTGGAGATTGAATGGCAGACAGCGGGTTAGCAGCGCGGTGAAGGCCTGTTTTGGCGAGAGGGTATAAATGTATATGCAGTTGGCAGGATGTGGATGCCACCGGACAAACATCTCTTCTACTGATAAATACATGTTTTGCTTCCAAAAGGTTTTATACCAGGGAGACATAGTGAAAAAGAAATATAGTTTCAGGCTTTGCTAGGTGTCTCCCGTGTACATCAAACTCTGGAAGAGATGAAGGGGGAAAAAAAATATTAAAAATGGGTCCAACCTTCCGTCTTCCTGAAATATCAGTTTTCATATAAAACTCATCAGCTGAGCTAAGTATTAGGCTTGATCAATGGCAGGAAACTAGGAGATCAAATGCTAATAAATCAGAAACAGATACTCCCTCTTGAGCCAAAAATATATCACGAAACTGAAAACAAGAAAATCAACTGATGATTTTTTAATGCATGCGCAAGGAGGAAATAAACTTTTTTTGTGTGTGTGGGGGGGTGGAGAGCTGCACCTTAAATAGCAACATAGAATAAAATTCTGAAACACCTTAATCAGACTGGGACTTTCACATAAGCAAAAGAAATAAGAAAGATCCAAATATTTAGTAAAGTCTGGATACAGAGGTGTAATCTTAGCGCTTGTGCACGAGCAGACGGAAAGATGACACAGTGAACACATTAAGAACTCAGCAGCCCTCACACCTCTGTCTTTTAAGAATATTTTGTTCTATAATCCCATTCCCTTCTTAGTATTTTTCTCTTATTCATTTTCATTCTGTAAAGTAAATGTTTCATTGAAACAAGGCATATATACAGAAAAGTGCTCAAATCATAAGTTTATAAATTCATGAGCTGAATGAATTTTCATAAAGTGGGCCCACCTGTGTAACCAGCCCCCAGCTTGAGAAAGAGAATATTATCAACACCCCCAGAAGCCTCTCTGGTTTTGTGCTCCCCCGAGGACCATCACTACTCTGACCTGTAACACATAGATTTGTGTTGTCTGTTTTTGAGCTTTATATAAATGGAATCGTAGAGTAGGTATTCTTGCATCTGCTTCTAATGCTCCACATCTTGTTTGTGCGATTGTTAATCCATGGTGGTTAGTTGTGTGTTTGTTAATATTTTAAACTGTGTTGTTCTTTAATAATACATATGCAGTCATTTCATTAATGCAGTCTTGTAGGTACAGAAACAATCTCTGTTCATTTCAGCACATTGCCCAGTCCCAGCACTCAGAAGAAAGTTCAAAAAAGTAACCAGCCCCCAGCAGAAATCACAAAGAATACACTGAGCTGTGATAAAATTCCGAACTGACATGTCTGTAATAAAAGGCCCATTATCACCAATAGCTTTGAAACCTTCATATGTGTTTTCCATTTATTTTTCTTAAGAATACACATGCAATTATTTTTTTTCTCTTACCAACCTTAAACAAGAATCCAGAGAGTGTGGTCCTGCTCTCTGAATGGAAACTGTTTGCCTCTGTGAAAACAGGGAGCTAAATTAAATTAGAAGGTCCCGGTATTCAGTAGGACCGAATTTCCCTTCCTTCCTACTCTCCCATTCCACAATCTATCACCTAGGGTAATTAAGACCAGGGAGGTATCATCTTCACTGGATTAACCTTAACTAAATTGTACTCATTCAACATGTGCCCTTTTGATTAGTCCGAGCAGGGCCTGCTGTCTCAGATACACCCACCTTGTAATTCTACACACTTAATTAATTTCAGATGAATAGCAGAGGGGATAAGCTAAATTCTCTGATTAATAAACTATAAGTCCTTATGTGTGTCAGAGTAGCTCAAGGTTTGCATATTTCCTTTATTTCTGTGCCCTGCAAAGGCAAATGGAGATTGAAACACACACACACACACACACACACACACACACACAGCTCCAGTTGTGTGAGGTTGGTCAGCAGATCCCTGAACAGTTTTGTCATTTTGTAAAGGGCAGACCTGGAGAGAGAAAATATTGCAAGAATTGTTGGTAAAATAGATCATTTTTCTGTGAAGCGGAATTTTGAATGTCCTTTTTCATCTGGACCTAACTCTTTAGTTTTTATTTGCACGTATTTCCTGTTTTAGGTACATTCTCGGTCACAAAAATTCAATATAAATGCCACGCATTTTGTATTTTTAATGCATTACTCAGAAGTAAAATACTCTGGATAGTCTGAGAACTTTTCTGAGAAATGGCTTGAAATTATGTGTTTAATCATCAAATTTAACAGCTTTCACATATATAATCAAAATGTGCCCTCATGGGTGTCTCTGACAGCAAAGAAAATTATTTTCTTATAATAAAACAGATCCTGAGGATGTTTATATGCTATCATTTATCTCATATTAAAAGATGGCTAGAAAATTATATGATAGATTTACAGTCTCTCCTTCAACCCAGAAAATTTATATGTCTAGTTATTAGTGACTTAAAAACTACTATGATTTGCATAATTATATATAAAGAGTTCTTATGAAGTAGCTTTTATGTCCTATGATTCAACTTACTGAGGTCAGTTATATTCAGGGAATTTAAATTACTGATACTTAGGGAGGTAGCCAACATAGCTGTTAGTTTCTTATGTTGGTATGTAAGGAATTCTAGTTACATAAGACAAAAACACATATCTTAATATTCCTTATGTTATGTGTTTAATTAAGCAAGAGATTTTTTAAAGGCCACTAAGCTATTTTATATAAAAAAAAATCACTTAAGAAACCATATACTCAACTCACTTATATATTCAGATGTTAGGGCTGTTCTGATTTGTTACCTAAATTTAGTCTTTGTTCCAAAATTATTAAAAAAGAAAGAAAGAAACCTAAGTAATTCTGTTAGTATTTGCTACCAGTTCAGAAAATTTAACTGTGAGATTCTTCTACTTCATTTTTAATTGCACCACAAATTCCCAAACTATTAAATATTCCTACAAGTTAAAGTACTGCTCAATAATTTACCATTAAATGAGTGGGTGTGGAAGATTTTACTGATCATTTTGCTAATTGCTTATTTGTGAAAATTCTCAAAATGGTGGAGCCATTTGGCTAATTGAATGCAAATATTAAATAATTTTTGATTGATGACATGCATGCTGATAGGCACATCATTTTTCAGGATGCATCAGCTAAATGCCTTATCAGGTTTGTGTTATCTCCTCCATCTGAGACTGGGCACAGGGGCATTTTAACTCATGTCAGGAAATCTTATTCTCTGCCTTCCCTAAAACCAGATCCTACATTTGACCTTTTTTAAAAAAAAAAACACAAAAGCAAGTAATTTAAGTCAGCCCACACCTGCAGCATCTTCCAAAATATCCTCCTATGAATGCCTAACACAGCTCATTCCTGAGCACCTCGGGCAGCAGGAAAGGACAATTTATTCTAAAGAACAAAATACTGACATTGCAGTTTGTCTTCTTTGGGATCGGAGGAAAGTTGAGATATTATTCATGAAAGAGCAGCTAAGCCTGGCCCTGTGATTTAGATTTGCTCTACAAACTAACAACTATTTTTGAACGATGGCATCAGGTATTTACATAAAGGGACTTAACAGTTCTTTAGCCCGGTTATGTTCCGCTGTTTATGTGACACAATCGGAAACCTTGCGGGTACTGTTTTAGATGATACATCACCAGGAAACTTTACATTAGGAAAGTAACCATATTATCTGGGATTGCTAGCTGTAGGGGAAGTTGCTTGGCTACATTTTACACTTAAAAAAAGAGATGAATTCATTAGAACGTCTCCGCAAAGTATGGCATAGTGGTCGCATCACTAAGCAATGTCATCGTTGTGTGTCTCGTACTCCTGTTGGCCTCTTTGAACAGGACTTACATCAATAAATTCAAGTTTTTGGTTTTGCTTACAATCGGCATTTTAATGAGGACAGGTCCACAGAAAATAACTGAGAATTTGAATAGTTTCTCGATATAATTTGAGGCGGTTTATCACCCTGTCTTTGAAGAAGAGCTCCGCTTTCCGCAGACCCATGGCTGTCGCCTCTCGGGCTGGTTTCAAGCGTCTCTGCGCCAAGCCCGGTCGCTCTGGGCCAGTTCGCGTTTCTGCGCCTCGGCGCTCGGACTGTCGTAGCCCCCTCGTCTTTTTCGTGCATGTCTCCGAAAACATACTTGCTTAAGGCCGTAGCATTTCTACTCGCGGACGGAAAGGCAAGCGCGAGAGCAGGGTGCAGGTGCCGGCGAGCGAGCGGCTGCGGCGGGCGCGGCGGTGCGGGGTGCTGCGGAGGCCGGGGGCGGCTGGGACCCGGCGGCGGCTGGGACCCGGCGCGGCGGCCAGGCTCGGCGCACGTGGCTCTCGGCGCCCCGCGGCCGGTTCGTGCGCGCCAGTGCCTGCGGTTCTCGCCTGGAGCCCGGGCCGCCGCCGCGCCGGGCCCGGAGGCAGGGAGGGAGGGAGGGAGGGAGGGAGGGACGCCCGGGGGGCGGCCGGCGGCGGAAGGTGCGAGTGACGCTCGCGGCCCCGGGGCTTGGGCGGGCGTCCGCTGCGCGGATCCTGCCGAGCGTGCCCCGCGGCCGAGGGGGTGTCCAGAGGCGCCGAGGCTCGGGGCGGACCGTCGGCGGCCAGACCGGGGTCTCCCGTGTGTGGGAGGCGGGTGGGAAGGCCCGGGGTGGCCGGGCTAGCTGCAGGGCCGGCCGCTCGGGCGAGAAGGCCCTGCACCGCGCGCGGCGGCCCGCCCCTCCCGGCCTGCAGGTTTCCGGGGGGGACCGGCTCCCGCAGCGGCGGGGCGCGGGGCTGGCGCCGTTGGGGCCCGGAGAGGCGGGAATGCGCGGGGCCGGGGTGAGGTATGGGGACCTGGCCCGGGCGCCTCGTCGGGCGGCCGCCGAGCGGTCTGCAGCTGCGCCCCCGCCACCCTCCTGGGCCCCGGGAAGTGGCGCCCGCGGAGGCGAGCCGGAGAGGCCGAAAGGGTTTGCTCGGACCTGAAGGGCCCGGGTCGGAGGACGAGACCGCAGGCAGGTGGCCGCGCGGCCCGGGACCGGACAGGGCTCGTGGAGCCTCCCCGAGATTGGAGAGTTAGGGGGCTGGTTGTGAATAAATTCGGAATCGGGCTCGGGGCTGACCAAACACCGAAGAATGCGCTTGGCTTCGAGTTTTTTTGGTTTTTTTTTCTCGCCTTTCCCCCTCTCCCCAAGCCTTTAAACTCGGAGCCTGCGGTCGGGGCTACAAGGGAGCCTGTGGGTCGCCGGTTCCGCAGGCGGTCTGCAGAGGTGGAGCCGCCCCCGCCGCTTCTCGCCCCCGGGCAGAGCCGCTCAACCGCCACCCGGACTTGGGACTGACCGGGGCTTGACCTCTCCCGCTCCCGCCCGCTCCGCCTCGGCCCGCACTCTCAGGACCGCATTCTCCGCGGCCCGCAGGCCCGGACGGCTCCGACTTGGCTCTTCCGTCCGGGCACCGAGCCTCCAGGCTGGGGTTGGGACGGCAAAGGTGCCTTTCCGCGTGGGGTGGGGGGTAAGCTGGGGAGAAGATGCAGATTCTCCGTGTCGCCGGCGGGTCGGGCCCGGAGCGCCTCCTGCGCGCCCGGGCCCTGCGGTGGAAGAGCGGAGCCTCCCCAGCCGTCCCGGCCGGCCAAGTTCAGAATTTCCCGAGCCAGACTCGGCCGTCGGGCCCTTGGAGGCCGGGGCTGGCGGCGAGGGTAACTTACTCCCCAGCCACTTGAGGGGAGAAGCAGTGGGGCCACGGAGGTTATGGACCACCGGGCTCACACCATTCCCGCACCGCCTTCAAACTCGGGGGCCTCCGTAGCCTCCGCGGTTACTGGTGCGCAGAACGTACTGCCGCAGCGGCCGCGGGCACCCCGCGCGCTCAGCCGAGGCCCGCGGCGGTGAGCACTGGCCTGCGCCGGGAGGGCGGTGCGGGGCGGAGAGGCGGCCTCCCCGGGTCTCCCGCCTGTCACATCTGCACTTATTTAAAGCTCTGCTGGTGGTCCGAGATCTCTGGAATGCCAATTGCGGACCTGGCCTCCTACGACATTTGCATTGATTAGTGAGCTGGTCATGGGGGAGGCCAGAGGCGGGGGAGGTGGGAGGCTTCGGGGAGACCCGAGGTTCACAATATTCTTCCTGACCCGGGTCCACGAGCTACCCTGCCGGCCAGCGATTCCCACCGCACCAGACTGCTGAGTGTTCACGGAACAGAGAACTGAACTTCGGGAACGTTTGATATGTATAGCAAGGGGCCCTAGCCTTTTAGCACTGTACATTGGGGTCAGCACACACAATCCTACATCTCTGAACATCTCTGAAGGCTCCAGCGCTGAATCAGGCAGAGAAGGTGGACACGTGCTGTGACCCCAGGTTCACCCCAGGTCCTCCAAGTGCCTATGTGATGTCTGGGATAGGCAGCTTACTCAATGCATGACGTTTAAGAAATGTTTGCTGGTACAAGTCCACAAAACCGAGATTGACCTGCCTTGCTTAAAATACCCTACACAAAGCATGAAAAAGGCATGGGTAACCTTGCGTCTGAGTCCAGCCCCAAGCGTAAGAGGCCTGGTGCAAATTCATGGGTGAACAACAAGCTTCGTTCCAACTTTATGGGATTCCTATGGTGCTGGGGGTGGGAGAGAGGCAAGGGGAGGAAGGTTTTTAATTCTTATAAACCTAGAAAAGTTGAGTCTGATTTTGCATTTGCCTTTGGACTTGGTGTAATTAAGGGTGAAAATAAGGCCCCTCTGTATTTCAGTTCCCCTTTGCTTTCTGTGAAGCCTTTACCCCGGAGGAAAGTTGTTTTAGTAATCTGGAAAAGAGAAACCATGTGCTGAGTCAGCAAAAGTGCTGTACCAGGCCCGTTCAATGGGATACTACTGCTATGTGTAATGTGCACATCTATGTGCCTTCCTGGAAATAATGCAAAATCTATTGGAATTTTCATGGCGTAGAAGAAGAGGCCACAAAACCTGTTGGCAGTTCAGCGTCAGATTAAATGCTGTGTCTTCTAATACAAGAAATATGCTCGGAACACGTCTTCTAACAAGCATTAGACCCAACCCCATTTAATGCGAGAATACAAGAGAAGTACAATTCTCCAAACAACGTAAAACACCTTTTTTTCCCCCCAAATGGTTGTGTTGCAGAACGTTTCAACATTTCTTTCTGCTCGTGCTCTTGTGACAGATATTCAAGGTGGCTCCAGTGGATGGAATCTTATTTTCCGTTTTGAATCATTCAAAGCATTTCTCAAAAATGCATCTTTAAAAGGTCTGAAAAGCCTTCTCACAAATCCTGTTAGAATCTCGACAAACCTATGGACCATGCATTCTCATTTTCGTGCAAGGAATACATGTATTTACAGAGTCATTTCGAATGATGCTCTCACTTCTTAAACTGTTAAGCAACCATTTTTGACAGTCATTTCTTTTAACAGCCCACGTCTTACCTGAATTTGCAGGACCCGAGTGTTTTTATTATTGAACGACAATCCCAATCCTTGTATTTTTAGTGACAGGCCGTATTTCTGGGGATATTTCTTCATAATTTTAAAAAATTCTTGAGTTGCAAAATACGTGGCTTAAAAAAAAACACTAGCATATTGCATCAAGAACCAGCCAAAAGTATGCCTTTTTCCCTCATCTTTTCTATCTCAAAACTTAAATTAGTATAACTGTTAACGCTTTTCCTATTTAAATTCTTAAAAATATAACTGACGTCTTTTAATTGTTTCAGCATAATGCAAAAACATCTGGATGTGAAGTGAAACATTCAGTCTCTCACCCTACGTGTACCACGTAGACAAAACATCAGGATGAATGACTGAAAATGTTCTCCCCAATCCAGACGGTTGAGTGCCTGGTGCTTCTATAAGGAAGCATATTTTCCTTTCTCTAAACATCACATCCTACCATATCCCACGTAAGGCATGATTTACACCCTTTCGTCGACAAAATGCTGGGCCATTTGGAGTACAGCAGAGCAATCAGTAAATGAAACTCTAAGTGTATGTTTTGGAAAATGTAGTCCTAGTACAAGTGTTAGTGTGTACTTAGGAGGGGGTGGTGGCAGAGGAATCAGAAATCGGAAGATAGGAGAGAGAGAGCCTTGTTCAATGGAGTAATGACTTGACTTAGAGGACGCAGCCTTCCAAGAATCCGTCCGTGGCATCCCCTAATCGTAAAGAGGCAAAGCGCGGCATCCAGCAGCAGCGTGAACCGGGCTGCCTTTCGCCTGAGATGCAGTCAGACCGTGAAATGTCACTGTGCCCCCGGTGGCCCTGTCCCCCCATTATTCCCTCTCCAAACATTATAAAGTCAAACAAACATCATATGGCATGGAAACATGATTAGGACTTATGAGCATTACACAGGTGGGGACACTCTATGTTTGAAAAGAAAGCGGTATAGTGACTATTTTAATAACTCAAAAAATCTAATGACAAGAGATTTGTCTTCATGTGAAATATCACCACACTCTGCAGTTGTTAGGCGTTGGAGATGGACACGCAGAGCCACGTTTTTTTTTTCTTCTCCCAAGTCACAGAGATTTAAAATCTTGAGCCGAGTCTGAGGTTTTCCACGTCTCTTTGCCTTAACCATGTTGAGAAAGGAGGAGCCTTTCTGTAAGAGAGGCCTTCCACTAGAATCAGCAGATGCAATCAAACCTGGAATGAATTCCGTTCTACTTATTAGCCTCACACAACTCACCGGATCATAGAGGATTGTTTAGATAATGAATGGCAATGAATGTTAAAACATCATAAAATCTGACCACTTCACAACTGCTGCAAGAAAAACATACCATTTCAAATAGATCTTCTTACAACTCAGAATCTGAGACTTGGATAATAAGACCCAGGATTTCATACTGGCCCACAATCAATTTTAAAAAACAGTTTACAGGGATGTCGTAGAGTTTCAGGGGTACACATATTGGGTCTTTAAGAGGCTCAGGAGGCAAAAGGGAATCTTTAACACCATATAAAACAGAATGGCAGTTATTTTTCTTAATTGTTATAATTGGGATGTTTTCATGACTTTTTTGTGATTCATTTATTGGAATAATAAAATGACAAAGCGAACTGGAAGGGATTCAGCGCTCATCCAAGGCCTCCTGTCTCCCTTTATGGAAGAGGAGACTGGAGACAAAAAAATGAAAGGACCTATCCAAGGCCACACGTTAGTCGGGGGGAGGGTCAACACTAGACTCACTGCGTCGCAGTCATGACTCACAGAGCCCACTGCTTGTTACAGGACAGCCTGCCTTCGAAAATGCTGCCCAGACTCACAGATTCCCCAGCAGTGTCCAAGAAACTGACACCCATCCCTACGGGCTGGAAACAGCTCAAGACCATTCATTGGTGTTATACAGCTTAGAACTACAAGACAAAGCCAGTGTGAAGGCAGAGTTCTCCCACTTGTCTCCAAGTAAGGCAGTTTTGCATAATTGCAAAAACATAGCTGATAAAACTCCGTCAACTTCAACAATTTGGCTAGTGGTCCCGATAACAACAAATGACAGCTTAGTTTTTTATGGAGAACTTACAGCACTTTGGAAAAATGTCACACACAGAATCAGCTGCGGTCTCTTTTCTTTGAAAATAACACATGCAAACAGTCAAAATAAGGGTCCTTAATGGGGAGGAGGGAGGAGGAGGAGAAGGACGTGGTTGTAGCCATGCCAACAGCATTCCTGACAGAAGAAGACAAAGGTGGGGCGCCTGGGGGGCTCAGTCCTTAAGTGTCTGCCTTCAGCTCAGGTCATGATCCCAGGGTCCTGGGATCAAGTCCCGCATCAAGCTCCCTGCTCCGCGGGAAGCCTGCTTCTCCCTCTCCTCCCACTCCCCCTGCTTGTGTTCCCTCTCTCGCTGTCTCTCTCTCTATCAAATAAATAAATAAAATCTTTAAAAAAAAAAAAAAAGAAGACAAAGGTGTCAGTGGAAGTGTCTCAACCTGACTTACAACCGCATCAACTCACTGGCCCAGTGGTTTGTGTGATGAAATGAAAGATTAGGGTGAATGGGGCAGGTTGGGGGGTGGGAGGGCCCCAGAAGAAACACACTATTTAAGGATATTTAGATAGCAACACGAAGCATATGTCACCAATTTTTAGGACCTGGGAATCTCACTGGTCTTTCATGGCATGAGACAAGGAACTGGATTCATTCATGATGTAATCAAACCTCTTCCATTTTCTGTGTTACTCAACATCAAATTAGAACATAAAAGCATGGCTTCTAGGAAAGGGAGACAACTCTTCTTCCTGAACATTCTGAACCAAGAAATGCAAGGAAGGATACCGATTAGGAGAAATGAGGATGGGAGGGGGGGAGTGACGTCAAGACTCAGTACTGGGAACTCTGAGAAAAGAAATAAGTCATGTTTCGATCGGCCTGGAGAGAGAAGAGATTCCAGTAAGCCTTCCCTACAGGCTAATCCAAGGTCAGTGCCCCCTGAGAAGCAGGATCTGGCCAAAATTTGAATTGGGCAGTGGGGGGAGATAATGATGCTGGGAAAAGCGGTCTGACAACCAATATTCTTCCTTTGAAATGCTTAGGGGAGCAACTAAACCAGCAAAAGTTAAACCAAATAAAACCAGCATGCCCGTTTACCTCTTTAATTTACTCTCCCAAACAGATCATCATTTGGGCTATTCCCCTGAAGTCAAGCATGAAATCTATTTAGCTGGAGAGCTACCCATTTCCTCTGACCTGCAGAAGAGATGCCCTGTTCTTCCAGAATCTCCAGAATGCCAGAATCTAGAGAAAACTGGAGCCACAAGCCTGGGCCCCTTGAGGTCCTCCCCCCACCACCCCCACACCAAAGGAACAGAGTAACAAAGATGGAGCAGACTTTCAACACTACCCAACCTAGAAGCATAGCTGCCCATTCATCAGTGTAGGTCACTGTGTGACTTGAGGTTGCTATGGGTTTAAGAGGGTCTCTTGCCAATAGGAGTTTCTCAGTCTTTTTTTTGTCCCTGGGAACTTTCTGGCACTTTTGTAAAGCCTATAGACTGCTGGTCAGAGTGTTTTAAAATGCATAAACTAGGGGCGCCTGGGTGGTTCAGTCAGTTAGGCATCTGCCTTCAGTTCAGGTCATGACACCAGGGTCCTGGGCTCCCTGCTTAGTGGGGAGTCTGCTTCTCCCTCTCCCAATGACCCTCCCCCCTGCTCCTGCCCTCACTTGCTCGCTCTCTCTCTCTCAAATGGATAAATAAAAAATCTAAAATAAAAAAAAATGCATAAACTATATTGAACTAAGTTTATCAGAATATTTTTAAGAAACTAATTTGTGAGACAGAATTATATTTAACCCGTTAAATGAAAGATCTATTGGTGGGTCTAATAATATCTGCAATATTGAAATAGTGATAAGTGTGAATGATAAGCTATCATCAGCAACTATGTGATATGAAGGTTGCTGTGACTTCTGTTGGTGACAGAGGCACAGGGACTGCTAATGTTGCAGTTTGTTGTCTATATTCAGAATGTAAGGAAATGCTAATTTTCAAATAGAAGTTTATAGAAATGAAGATGGCGGTTTTTTTCACATCCAAGTTTATGGGATTCTGCTTTTACTTGATTGCATTTCCAGATCACTTCACGTTCAAGTGAAGAACCCCTTAGAAGGAGGAAGAGGGGCAGGCTAGTAGTACTTTGCAGATACGCAATATAATGGTCACGTGGATCCATTTTGAGTGGATTATGTCGGGCCCGCATTTGGAGTTTAAATGTTGAGCCTGTGATATTAGGTCTTGGTCTTGAGGTGAAAACTAAGTTTATAACATAATCCAGGAGAGTGGAGATCTGGAGAATGGCTCCCTTGCCCAGAGGACAGCAAAGGAAGTGTCCAAGATCACCTGCCAAAGCATTTGGGGGAGGGGTGTAACCGGAGCCAGGAAAAGACTTGATAAGGATGAATGGATCACCTCTGCTCGGTGAAGGAGCCCAGGGTGGGGCTCAGACTGGAACGTGAAATGCAGAGGGACCCGGGGAAGGAGGACTGGCTGCTGCTGGTGGGCAGGGAGACCCCAGCAGTCTAATAGTTCCAACCTTCGAGACCCGTGGCTACAGAGGAAATACGGCCAGGCACAAGTTAGAAAAAGAGGCCAATTCTGCTTATCCAAAGAGGAGTAAGACTTCAGCCCCCACCGCAGGGAATCTACAGCAAGCCAGGGGAACAGAAGGGATCTGCGGCAAGGGTAGGGGAGAGACCTGCAGGTCAGGACACAATAGCCTACAGCCTGGGAACGGAAAGCGGAGAGAGGACCCAAAGCAGACTGTCTGACTGCAGTCAAAGAAACAAATGATAATGTGAACTTAATTCAATGTAAGAACTTCCATTCATCAAAAAACATCATTAAGAGAATGAAAAGGCAAACCATAGACGAGGAGAAAAATATCCACAACACATATCCGATGAAGGATTCATATCTAGAATACACAAAGAATTTTTATAAATCAATAAGAAAAATACCAAACAAACCAAAGTTAACAAATGTGCAAAAAAACTCAACAGACACTTCACAAAGGAGGATATCCAAGGGGCCAGTAAGCATGTGAAAAGATGCTCAAAGCCATTAGTCACCAAGAAAATGCAAACTAAAGCTTCACTAAGATACACACATGGCAGAAGGGCCAAAATTAAAAAACAAAACAAACCCATTGACAATATCAACTGTTGGAGAGGATGTAGAACAACTGAAATTCTCATAGACTGTGAGTGGGAATGTATACTGGTACAACCAGTTGGAAAAATTTGCAGTATCTACTAAAACAAAGCAGTAATTCATACCCTAAAGACCCAGCAACTCAGTCCCTAGGTATAGGCCCAAGTTTCCCTGTGTCCATCAAAAGACCTCTAAGAATATATAGCTTTAAGGTGTGGCTCAGTAAGTAGAGCATGTGATTCTTGGTCTTGGGGTCATGAGTTCAAGCCCCATGTTGGGTGTAGAGATTACTTTTAAAAAATGTTCTGGGGCACTTGGCTGGCTCAGTTAGTGGAGAGTGTGATTCTTGATCTCAGGGGTGTGAGTTCAAGCCCCGTGTTGAGTGTAGAGATTACTTCAAAATAAAAAAAAAAATCTTAAAAAATATATATTGCTTTATATATTTTACATGTTTATAAATACAAATATTATATAAATTTATATATGTATATATATATATATCAACTTTATTCATCATAGCACCAACTTGGAAACAATTCAGATTGTAGTATATAATGGAATATCATGGAGCCACGAAAAAGAACCAACTATTGCTATACACAAAGTGGATGAATCTCACAGACATAATTAGAGCAAAAGAAGCCAGATACAAAAGAGTACACATTGCTTGATTCCATTTATGTGAAGGACAAGAACAGGCAAAACAAATCTACGGTGATAGTGGTCAGGATAGAATTTACTTTTCCAAGGGGCTATTGATTGAGAGGGGGCGCAAGGGCACTTTCTGTGGTGCTGAATTATAAATATTATTGACTTTCTGGAAAGCGATTTGGAAATGCAATCAAGTAAAAGCAGCTGGCCACGCCATAGATTCAGTCCTCCTAACTCTGTGGTTTTATATTACAGAAAGATTTCATTGGGCCATATGAGCATGAGGAGAGTGCAAGTTACAGACTGGCAGAAGATTTTTTGCAATAGATATATTGACAAAGGTCTTATCTCCAGTTGAAAATGTGCAAAAGACGTGAAATGCACTTTACAAAAGAGGATAATCAAATGGCCAAGAAGTGTGAGGAAAGGTGCTCAACATCATTATTCTTCAGGGAAATACACATTAAAACCACAACTTGATACTAATATATTTCCACCAAAAGGACTGAAATTAACAAGACTGGTGATAACAACGGTGGCCCGGCATCTTGAGCAATGGAATCTTCGACAACACAGATTGGAGTACAAAATGGGACAAGCCATTTTGGAAACCACCTAGACCTACTGAAGCTTCACACATGCCTATCAGGCTGGGGCTCTGCGTGGCTGGCCCAGGAACTGAGCTAAAGAAGAACAGGAGAAGAACTGGGGGTCTTGGCTAATGAAGTCCACCAGGCTTAAGAAACCTTATTCCAAGTGTTTGAGTTTTTTCTTAGATTTCTTGAAAGTTCCTTATGCAAAATCCCAGGATTATCGTGGCTTAAATAAAGGGAAAGGGGGACTGGCAGAGCTTAGTTCAGATCAGTAAGGGAGAGGAGAGATCAGGTCCTCTGGTGGAAATGACTGAGCCAGCCAGAAAACCTGGGAAGGTTCCAGGAAGCTTTGAAGAGAGTGTGCAAGTCGGCGGGAGGCTACAGGGTTCTCTCTTAGGGCACCGAGTGAAAAGACCAAGAAAGTCACTCATCTCTTCTCACTGCTGCCCAGGAGATGGCCCTCTCCAACTCCTGCTACCTTGGGTGGTGTGGACAACACATTCGTCCTGAGCAGAGATGTTTCTGTCACCCTCACTTGTGTCTCCAACGAGCCAGTGCTGTGGGAACTGAAATGAGAGCCCACATTTATTGTGAAAATCCAGCTTGGGAGGGAAGAACAAAGGGGATGGAGGGAGGATGTGGGGAAGGAAGAAAGTGACCCAAAAAGCAAAGAAGGCAGGAGCCAACGGGAGCCTGAGGCCCTGCCTTCCAGCTCTCCTCACGTGAGCCCATCCATCAGCACACGCTTCTGGCCACACATTGATGCCTCCCATGAAAATTGGTGCCGGGACGGACAGGCTCCAGAGTGACTCATAACAAACAGCAAATAGCAGAGGAAGGCCAGGGATTTGACATCTGTTCTCTGGCCCGTAATTAAAACTTCTTTCCCCTAAACAGTGAGGACAGTAGTTGTAAATACCAGCCTTTGTGTGTCACTGTCAAGAGTATTTTTTCCTAGTTGGAGAATTTTCTCCAGAGATGCAACCAATGAAACAGCACACCCCCGCCCCCCCAAACTTCCCAGATCACATGTCGAAGTTCCAAGTTATCATTACCCTTCGGCAGCAAAATCCTTGAACAAAGACACCAGCCCTCTCACAAAAGAAGAGGGTTTTTTGGTTTGTTTTTAGAGATACGATTAAACTGACCCTATTCACGTGTCTTGTTCTGTTCATTTCGCTTTGAGATTTGGGACACTGACTTTTCAAACTTCATCTTCACTGCTGTCACCTTCCACTGACATGTTTTAGGCACCTGCTGTGTTTAGAATGCTGTGCTTCGCATAGAAGGGATGTGTATAAACTCATAAAAATTATCAATAGGATGGCCTGGAAGACACTTTGTCATTAAATCCTAAGACGCCATTACTCACTGATTCATTCATTCATTCAAAGAATGTTTATGGAGCCCCTATCATGTGCCAGCTGCCGTGTAGGTGTCAGTGACGATGGAGAATAGAACGAGTCTCTGCCCCTCACATGCTTATAGTCCAGTGAGGGAGGAAGGTCTTAATTTTTAAAAATCATTCCCCTCTGTATATTTCACCCTTTCCCCAACCCTAAACTACCTGAAAAAGATCGTTGTCGAACTTAGGATAATCAGGGGTACATAGTGGGGGTGGGGGGATCTCACTGCACTTGAAAGGGCTACTGATGGGGGGAGAAATAAGCAAATAGATTGAGGGGGCTGTTGCTGGCGTTTCCATCCTATGGTGTATGGGGTTTGGGGAGTTTGATGGAGGGCAGCTGTGGCATCCTCCAAACTATGAGACACGATCCTGCCAAAGAACCACGGGGGTGTCATTGTGCTTCTTATTTACTTGTGAAAGGCCTCTGTCCCCCACATGGTTGAGAATCCCCTAAGCTGACTCCAGAGGGTTGGTGGAACCAGGGGTGAGGGGTGGGAGTTGGGGCCTCAGGATAGGCCGAGACCTTGACTGAGGTCCAGGAGAATAGCGTTCTAGATCTTTCTTACCCCAACTCTCTGGCTGGGTCTCCACAGACAAACCCGAATGAAGGATGATAATTCAGCTAATATTGCTCCCTACTCTTGAAAAGAGGAAAGGTGATGTGTTGGCATGCTGCTGTCCAGGTTGGAAAGCACTTCCACGTGTATGATCGCATTTGTTTCTCTTAATAACCTTTTGAAGTGGGCAATGCAGCCCATTTCACAGATGAGAGAACTGAGGCTTCTTTCTGCAGATTAAATAATTTGCCCAATCCATACAACTAATGAAGTGGCAGAGTGGGGATTTGAACCCATCTCCGCTGACTGTTAGTCCTGTGTCCTTTCCACAGGCATAATATTATTATTTAAACTTGTAAAGTTGAGAGCATGGATGGGTCCTCCCTCCAAGGAACCCAGAACCTCCCAAGGTGAAGGTTTGCTCCTGAACAACATCGAAGATTCTGCCAGGAGGGACTCTCGCATGTGTTGGACACTTCCCAGGAGGGCTTGTCTCCACGTGCGCTGAAGAGAAAACAGATGTCAGGGACAGGTTCTCAGCGGCCAACAGTAACTCCACTTTATGATTCTCTTCCTTGGACCGACTGAGAAGAGAGATTCCTGCTTCCCTAACCAGGCCAGCCCGATGCACACGGAGGAGAAAGCGCTACTCCACTATGTGATTTAACAGCGGCAGTCAGCAAACTTTCTGTAAAGGGCCGGAGAGTGTGTGTTTGAGGCTTC
The DNA here is from genome assembly GCF_004348235.1 of Phoca vitulina. NCBI lineage: Eukaryota > Metazoa > Chordata > Mammalia > Carnivora > Phocidae > Phoca > Phoca vitulina. The sequence goes on along the minus strand of NW_022589715.1, from coordinate 47,882,368 downwards.
AGGGGCCACATGCGATCGCTGTCACAACTACTGAAGTCTGCTGTTGTGACACCAAAACAGCCGGAGACCACGTGTAAGTGAGTGGGAGGGACTGTGTCCCCGTCAAACTTCTGGACGCCGAAACATGAATGTCATATAATGTTCACACGCCACAAAATACTATTCTCCTGTTGATTTTTTCCAACCATTTCAAAATGTAAACATTATTCTTAGCTTGTGGGCCATACAGAATGGGCGGTAGGCCCCCTATGGGCCATAGCTAGGCCAACCCCGTTCCAGAGGACCAGAGGTCCCTGGCTCCCAACTATCACCCCCACACATGTCAGGAATTCCACATCGGTACTTTGTTCTTTTTGGGGTTAAACCATACTCTCCAGACTTCTGTTTTAAGAAGGAGGCAGTCTGACCCAGCACATTAACTTTCTAACAACCTCCTTTTCAAAGTTTATGAGCTTGCTTAGAATGTAAGCGCCATGTGGGCTGGGCTTTCTGGCTGTTCTGTTCACTGCTCAGTTCACTGTTAAGAACCTAGGACGGTGAACAGTGTTGTATAGATACTCGGTACAAATCTTGGTTGAATGGAAGAATGAACTTTCCCCTTCTGGCCCGAAAGGTTGGAGCCACCAGAGGGGCGGCAGTGGGAAGAGGACAGGGAAGGCAAGGGGCACCCGTCCCTTGGGGTGAGGAGGGCAGAGGTGATGAAGATAAAGCTTCAGACTTAATGATGTTCCTGCGGGCCTGGGAGGCGCCCGAGTCAGCGATGCTCCAAGAAGCCAGCAGTTTTGGAAGAGGCGGGATGCGGGGCATGCCAGAGCTGGAGGAGCCTGGGAAGGGCGTCAGGAAAAAGCCCCAGTGGCCGCACTCGGCGCCCGGAGGAGCGGCACCAAGCCCCGACGGCTCACCCCACCCATTTCCGCGGAGTGATGGGGTCTCTGCCAAGGAAAACATTAAGACTTGACAGATTTGGCAAGTCCCCAGGCCATGGATTTGTGCAACATAAAGTTAGAAGGGCCCCTTGGGAAATGGGGCAGATCTGAACAGACGGTGGAAAAGCGTGCATGGGAAGTCAGAACCCACTCCCTCGGCAGGCAAGTGCCAGGGAAAAGGAAAGCTGAGAGAGGGAAGAAAATAAAGACCACCCCTGACACCCCCAGGAGTTACACATTTTCCTGGGTCAGACACATCATAAAGCGCCGTAGGACAAAATAAATGCAATGGCTGTGGGGTGTGTTAGTAAAAATAACCAGAGTTCCTCACTGTGACCGCAATGAAAAATATCACGCAGGAAGTTACTGGATGGAAAAGTTCTCGGAGATGAGCTGTCCCAGCGGAGGGGCTCCAGCCTTGAGTTCTCACCCTCAGTTCTCCCCGTGGAGAGTGGATTCACAACCAGCCGTTCCCTGGCTGCCTCCAAATTGCTCCTTATCTCTTACTTGGGGACACTTCGATCTGACCTGGTAATTCCCAAAATTGTAAAGGGATGGACCGAATCAGTCCTTTTACCTCTGGTTAGAAAAGGCAAGCTGTGGTCCTGTGAGACCTTCCAGATCATGGTACAGGAGGTGAGGTCCCCGCACCCCTGGCCCAGGAGCCCCAGGACAGGGAGGAACGGGTAGGACACACTGAGCTCCCCACTGGAGCTGGGAGTCTGTCCGTGCAGTGGTGGAGGTGAACCAAGAATCATACAAGGGGGGGCCTGTGATACATTGTGGAGACACATGCCACATGTCTCTTCCTTCATATGCCCACAGCGGCGTGGAGTATTACCTAGGAGTCTGGATCTTACCAGCTTTTTTTTTTTTTTTTTAAGATTTTATTTATTTATTTGAGAGAGAGAGAGAGCAGGAGTGGTGGCAGGAGGGGCGGAGGGAGAGGGAGAAGCAGGCTCCCCACTGAGCAGGGAACCTAACACGGGGCTCGATCCCAGGACTCTGGGATCATGACCTGAGCCGCAGGCAGACGCCTAACCGACTGAGCCACCCAGGCGCCCCTGGATCGTACCAGTTTTTTGACTCGGGGTGAGTTACTTTACCTCACAGTGGCTTGGCTTCGTCAGCTATAAAGCGGGAGTGATACCACCTCAGTGGTTGTTGTGAGGATCGATTGCAATGATCTGTGTAATGCAACCAGTCCAGTGCCCAACATGCAGGACGCACGTGATACTTTGTAGGCACTACTTTTTTTATTGAAGTCTGGCTGACACAGACTGTTACATTAGTTTCAGGTGTACAACACAGCGATTTGACAACTCTCTACATTATGCTCTGCTCCCCACAAGTGTAGCTCCCATCTGTCACCATACAATGCTATTATAATGCCATTAACTATGTTCCGTATGCTGTAACTTTCATCTCTGTGACTTCTTCATTCCATACCTGGAAACCGGTGTCTCCTACTCCCCTTCACCCATTTTGCCCATCTCCTTAACCCCCTCCTCTCTGGCAAACATCAGTTTGTTCTCTATATTTATGGGTCAGTTTCTGCTTTTTTGTTTGCTCATTTGTTTTGTTTAGATGCCACATGCGAGTGAAATCATGTAGTATTTCAGTATCATATACAGTGTCGACTTATTTCACTTAGCACAATACATCCATCCATGTTGACTCAAATGGCAAGATCTCATTTTTTATGGCTGAGTAATATTCCATTGTGTGTGTATGTCTATGATATCTTCTTTATCCATTCTTCTATCAATGGACACTTGGGTTGCTTCTATACCTTGGCTGTTGTAAATAATGCTGCAATGAACATAGGGGTGCATGTATCATTTTGAATTAGTGTTTTTGTTTCCTTTGGGTAAATACCCAGTAGTGGAATTACTGGGTCATAGGGTATTTCTACTTTTAATTTTTTTGAGGAGCCTCCATACTGTTTTCCACAGTGGCTGCACCAGTTTGTATTCCCACCAAGAGTGCACAAGGGTTCCTTTTTCTTCACATCCTTGCCAACATTTGTTATTTCTTGTCTTTTTAATTCTAGCTTGCTATTGTGTGTGGTTTTTTTTAATTGCAGATCGGTGAAACCATGGCCATTTACTTGAAATCAGCAAAGTTTCCCCTCCCATTTTTCTGGCCTCTATGAAGAAAAGGGAACCCTCCAATGTCCCCTCACATCTTACTGCCTATTTCTCCAGCTCTTTTACCCAAGTCCCCCAGTGGAGAGGAGAGCAAGCAGGTATCCGGTTGGGTGTGGCCCAGAGTGATCCTCCACCTTCATGAAATTTTCCCTAGGTCTCAGCTTTCATTTACACATTCTTGCCAATTTTATATCTTACTCCATAACATGTTTTAATAGATTACATCTTATTAAGTTATTCCCTCAGAATCTTTGAGTAAATTGAGGTTCCACGAAGACAAACATTCATCCCCAAAACATATCCCTGTTGGAAAATCTCAAACCAACATCATTTCTGCCTACAGCAGGTCAGCAGGTCAGGGGAGGGAGAGCCCAGATTAGACCATCAGGGACGATCTCATGAAGGGGCCTGCATGAAGCCCTGAGCTCTGGCCCACTAGGATGCAGACATGTGGAAAGAAGAAAGGTCATGAGCAGAGGTCTGTGGGTGAACACAAATGAAACCCTCAAGGAACCACAAAGACATTTTGTTCCAAAACCCAGGAACTGAGTTTCTTTCTCACCTGAAAGTCACTAATCTTTGTGTCTCATTCCAGGAAATCCTGATCCCACAGGGGCAAGATTTGCCGTCCCAAGGCCATCAGTCATCTTCAGCAACCACGCCATTTCTTCTACTCTCCTCTCTAACTCTCTACACATTTTCCATCTGGACAGGAGGCCCCGGGCAAGCATGTTTGGCACCAGGCATTGCTCACATGCCTCCCTTAGGACTTAACGGTCATTAAGAAATTTCTCATAATGAGCACTCTGGCTCCAAAGCACCCAGCTTTCCTTGCCCCTCTCTGCAGCCAGCCTTCAGGCCCTCCCCTCCCCCCCAGGTCAGGGAGCTTCTCACGGTGGGGATTGTTCTTGCTTCCCTCCCTCTTCCCTTCCTTTGTCAGTGTAACTTCCTTCCTGGAAGTGTCGATGAGGGCCAAAAGCCAAGGGGAGGATGAATCATATTCAATCGGTTCTGCTACATAAAGTGTGGGCTGCCTCAGCATGCTGAGCGAACTAGCTTATTGCTGGAACACTCCCATGTTTTTCTTCCAAGGTTGGCCATCTTCCTCTGGGTTCAAGTGGAGACATCAAGAAGCAAAGCAAGGTACAGTTGGTCGGGGGTGGGGTCTAACAGTGCCTGCCTCCCACTGATGCATTTGCCATCACTGAAGAAGGCTGCTTTGGGACTCACTGGTGTGGGATGGTGCTGCGATAGGGGCCCCTGGAAGATCACCAGGTCCTTATTTTGTGATGTTGGTTCTGCATCTTGAAATGACAGCCCAGAACTCTGGGGCCTGGCTACAAGGAAGGCATGGCAAGTGGACATGTTTTTCTGCTTGTTTTCCCGTATTCCGAAGCAGGTAGCTGTGTCCTTGCAGATGGGATCTCTCTCGGCTTATCTCCATGAACACTTGATGAAAGAGTTATTGGCTTCCAGACAACAGGTTTCAAATCCGAGCAGTCTTCCACATGGAAACTGACATGGGGCATCAAAATAAGAGAACTTTTTAATTTGACAGAGGTTGCTATAAGGCAGCATATATGGGTGTGACAGACTTGGCAGTGAGATGAATATGGAGAACAGGCTAAGGCTTTAATCCAGATATGATGCAAAGCCAGATCCTCACCAGTAAAATGGGGATAACGCTTCTCAAATAATAGGTATGCTGTGAAACAGTTTGGCAAAAGCGAACACTTGGCAAAGGGTTTAAGTACGGCATGGGTCCCAATCATAAGCATTTACTTCTTCTCTTTGGTGGGTCATCAAATTGAAGGTGGTAAAGTGGCTCCTTTGGGAGAGAAAGATGTGTACCTTTTGGGGAGTGGGGAGTCAGCTTATGAACTTCACTCTTCCTAGATGTGGCCGTGGTGGGAAATACAGAGAGCTCACAGGAGAATTGGGATGTGTCATAAAAGCTGTTCCCTGAATGCTCAGTCCACACTCTGCCTTTGGAGGCTGTGGAGGAGGCCCCCCCCCATCCCAAACTCTGCCTGGGGGTCGTTGCTGTCAGATTCTAGGCTGGACAGAACCCGGGGTACTGACACTTTCTGGGGCTCTGACTTTCTTTATACCACTCTGCTAACTAACTAAACTAAACTAACAGCAGTTTACAGTTAAAAGGAGAGAGAGTGGCTTTAGAGGTCTCCTTAGGCCTTTGGGGAGGGACTTGGAAATGTTTAAAGAGGATGCAGGAAGAACAGACCCCACAGAATCACTTCCCCTTGTCAGGAAGGAGGGTCCTGGTGGACAGTATCCAAAGGATATTCCACCCCTTCCTCTGGGCTTGTCCCCAGCTTGCGGCTTTCTGACCCTGCGTGGGGTCCTTTCCCCACTCTGGTCAAGACTGGGAAGCCGCCTCTCACAGAGTCAGTAGTACTTAAGGTGACTGTAACCAACGCCAGGATCCTGCGGAGGGTGAAGGCCTGACCACAGCTCTGACGAGGTTTACCTTCCCAAACTGAACCGGGTAGAATTTGTTCAGTTATCTATTTAGCTTTGACAAGCCCACTGAATGTCAAGAACAAGTCAAAAGACCAATGAGGTTTCCATGAAACTGATTTTGCTTGTTTGTTTTTGTTTTGTTTTACCACGGCAGCAAGAGGGCAAGAACTACAGAATTTTGTAGACTCAAAGCTCTTTTGAAGCGAGGTTACCTTCATGTAAATAGCACCTTTTTTTCCCAGGAAACTAGTAAATCAGTAGAATGTGTCCCAGCGGTAGGCACAGCAGAGGAACGATGTAAAAAGCCATGGGCCTGGATCACGTAGCGCAAGAAGGCCGAGTGCAGAAGGAGAAGCCTCCATGGGAGTTAGTTTTCTAACCTCTAGGATGTATTCTCTCGGGCACGAGTGTGTATTTTTTTATTTGGCGCTTTTCCAAATTGAGTCTCCGAATTTCAGCCCAAGACAAGGCTGTACCGACTTTGGAGGTCAAGCTCATGCACGTCAGCTCCGGGGCTTCCTGCTGTCTAGTTCTCCCCGCCCTGGCCTCCCGCTGCTGCTGTGACGCCATGGGGAGCCCGAGATGGCCCGCCGCCGTCTCCACTTCTGCTCCTGCTTCCAGCCTGTCAAGAAGGGCTGGAGCGCGCCGCGGCTGTGCAGACCGGGCCGGGCCCAGCCAGCTTTCCATCTTCAGCTCGCTTCTCGGGGCTGCTCAATGCCCTATTATTCATTCCCGCTTGACTTGCTCTCCCGTTTCCTGCCTGCCTCGCCTTTCCTAGCCACACCACGCTCACCATGCCCTCCACCCCACCCCCTGCAGTCAGCACAGGCTCCCATGGGTTCCCTCCCCAAGAGGCTGCCAGAGCTGTCACCCGCCTCGCCCTTACCCCAACATTCTCAGGCCCATCACCCTTTCTTGTTGCTGCTTCCCAGGGTCAATTCCTCCACCCTTTTCCGCCTCCCCCATGATCGTGCTGCCCCTGAGTTCCCTCCCAGGTCCCATCCCTGCCCCCCTACGGATTCCCCACTGAACATCGTCCAGCGGTCCATCACCCAAGGGAACTTCTCACACATCATGGTGACGCTGCTTTAAACCCGCTCTTGCCGCCTCTGCTTCTCACTGCCCACTCAGCCTCACTGGACTTGGACTCTTCCCCCGCAAGACAACCACTGTCTATTTATTGCAAACCCAACCACCCCACCACCTCCCCCCTCTGGGGCCTCCTTGAAGCATCAGAAATGTGTTTCAGCTTCTGCTTTCAAAACTGTCCTCCCTTTTCTTTTCGCCTCATCTCCTGCTTCCCCTGCTGTTCCCTCACATTGGTGTCATTGGCACCTCTCTGTGTGACGGGTCCTCTGAGTTCTGCCTTTCTCCTGTTTTGGTCCATTTCTCCCTCTACTGGCCCTTGGATGTTGTCTCATGAAAAGTCACCACCAGACACTCCAATTCCACATATCCAGTCGGAACTGGGGTCTCCTCTCCCCCTCCCCCCAGAACACTTCTCCCTCAGGGTTCCCTGTCTCTCTCGTAGCCATGAGCATCTTCCCAGGCATCCTGAAGGTAGCAAACGCCTGGCTGGTGCCTCCCTTCTACACACACATGTGATTGGTTGCCCCTGACCTCTGCAGGGTCCCCAACATCCATCCCCTCTCTCGGGGAACACTGCCTGTGCTTGCCAGCCCTCTTCCTCTCGGACCTGGGTTATTGAAATCGCCTTTGGTCTGCCTACCTGTCGTCCCTCCTCAGGCCGCTCCTTGATGGCTCTTTATGGCTCACAGGGTCTATTACAAATACAGAGATGGGGTCACATCACCTCTCCCTTCCTTCCCCCCATCCTCAAGGCTCCAACTCCTTTAAGGGATGGCTGTGGTTTGCAAAAGGCAGCATGGTTTCTGTAGCCTCCTGATCATGGCTCTCAGGATGGCCCGTCTTAATTTCAGTTCTATTTCCCAGCCCCACCAACGCATGCACACCCGTGTGCACACACACACACACGCACGCCTGTGCACACACGCCCTCATGGTACCCACCTTCCATTTGGGACCACTCGTCATTCCCATCTGTGGTTCCTGTCACACTCATGCTGGTTCCTTCCCTTGGAGCATCATCCTCCCCTCTTGAAATCCTACTCATCTTTTAAGACTTGTCTCTTCTGTGAAGCTTTCTTTTATTCCTCCTCGCACAGCTCACTGCTTCCACCTCTGAAGTCACGTAGCACTTTGTTTGTGTCTCCACTGGAGGACTTACTTCATCCCTGAGAGGGCGGACTGTGTCGTCTTTATGCCTGTACCCTGAAAGACGCAGCGACCTGCCTCGTACCCAGTGAGAACTTCTAACTTGCCGAGTGCACACGTGAATACCACCACTGCCGTCCAGGGGACGTATGTATAAGCACTTTGGGGGTAGGCTGAGTGGTAGATGACAGGGCTCTCACAATATTTATATCTTAGCTTCGTCAGGGTCCCAGCTCAGACTCAGCTGAAGCTCCCGTGAGTAGCCCTCCAGCTTCACTCCCTCACCGTCCTTCCATTCTTCCTTCTGGGACATGGGCCTCTCCTCCACCCCTTTACCCTGGATAAGATTAAGTCTCTGCCTCTTCCATAAGTCTACCAGAACTTTTTACCTCATCATAAGGCCACTGTGAAGGTGTCATCTGGCTATGACAATAGTCCCCCTACATCTTTGCTCTCTCCTCCTTCCAAGAGTTGCCCTCCTGCCAGCCAGATACCAGTTAACTCTAAGGCTTCTTCTTCGCCCCACGCCCCCCCAGGAGGGGCTTTGCTCTGCCCATCATTCACACCATGGTGGAGAGCTAAGTCTCTACAGCTCCTTGCCAAGGATTCCTGCAGTCAAGCCTTTGACGAAATGAAAGGTTTGTCCCTCCCTACCACAGGCAATTAGACCTATAAAGGGATGGGGGAGCTCTGAGAAGCTGAGATCTTTCCTCCTGCTCCTGACGAGCCCACAAGCAGCTGCCTCCTCCATCTTCCACTGCAGTAAATTCAGGGAGGCCGGACCACACAGAAGCCCTTCCCCCAAACCCTGTCCTAGCACACAGCAAGAGAGGGCCAGGCTGGGCCAGGACAGCTTGTAATTCTGGCCTGCCCTGACCGCGGTGAGTCAGCATGCATGCGGGCAGCCCCTGGCTCCTCTCCCCAGCCTGGAGGGAAAATGCTGAGTCGCACAGCTCATGGGGAGCCACTGAGCCGAGACCCCATTGCTCTCTATCGCCCCGTAACCCAGACGGCTTGTGGGCTCTGTCCACCCTTCTTGGCCTCTGATGAGGGGGCCCAGCAGGCTCCAGAGCAGCCACACCTTGGAAAGCCATCCTGCTAGTGGTCAGATGGCCTTCCCGGGAAGGGACAGGGCCCAAGGCCTGTACCTGTGTGGGCCGGAGCACCAGCTGCAGGCTTCCTCCCTGGGCAGGGGACAGCAGGCAGAAGGGGAGCCAGCAGAGACCACAGCCCACCATCCAGGTTTGCATTCAGGAACCTTCTTCCAAGCGCCGCCTTTGCCATGGCTGGAAGTGGTTCGTGCAGACCGAGGCCAGACATGCGATAGCCGTTCTCTATTCTCTATGAGAAGATTTATTCAAAAATAAATTTAGCTAAGGGGGAAAAGTTAAACCCAAAAAAATAGGAAAACAGAGGGACAGATTTTCTTGTTGACTGGCTGCCAGGGATTGAAATGTTGAGGCAGCCAGTCCCTTCGGAGGGGACAGCTGCAACATTTCATGGTGTAAAGTCAGCGAATTTCCACTGGCTTGCCTGCCAGAGACCACAAAATGGTTTTCAAACAACGGCTCGCTTCATGATATTTGTGTGTGCGCGCGTGTGTGTGTGCGCGCGCGCGCGTGTGTGTGTGTGTGTGTTTGAGAAAAAGGCAAGGGTGGGTGGGGGTGAAGGGGGAGCGGAAAAGTGTCCTCTCTCGGCTGGCCGAGTGGGCAAGGGGTGCAGTGAGCAGATTAATGAAAATGTTTCACTGGCATGAGGGGTCTGATGGCCCCGCTGCAAAATTGCTTGCAGATTCAAAAACAGCATGTTTCATTTCAAACTCATTCTCTTGCCATACATTAGCACTTGTCAATGTAACCATTAAGCACAGGCAGTGCAGAAATTTAATTACAAAACCATTTATTTTATTGAAAGAAAAATAAACCCAAGCTACCTCAAATGCATTAGGTAGGTTCAAAACATGTTCAGCTGATAACACCCAAGGGTAGGGAGGCTGCCGCAGGAATAATGCGTCTTTCATGTGCAGTGGGGACTCGATATTAGAAACAGCTGCCTATAGGTCGCTCTTTATTTAAGTTCAATTATGAATTAAAAAACAACGGATTTAATGAAGGGACTTTTTATATCTGCAGTTACCCGGCTGTGGTGTTCCTTCTTCTCTTTCCATTTTGCCTCCTCTTTTCAGTGTTTCAATTAAAAACGTTAGGTAGGCGAGCCCAACTTTTTACTGAATGGGTCTCCGGCTCCCCACCTTCCTCTCCCCCCACCCCCCTATCTCAGGCTTGTCTTTTGTTCGCCTCATGGTGGGAGAACCAAGGTCTGTGGTATTAAAGGAAGTCACAGAAATGTGCTAAACACATCGAAAAGGCTCCGGTCTGTGTCTTATTCATGCCTCCTTCCTCCGTCCCCCGTGTGCATCTTCCGCACGTTGGAGAGCAGGCAGCGAAAGCCTCTCTGGTGAAGTCGTAGATTTGGGTCAAGCGGTGGGCTGATGTCATGTCATGCTGGATTCGGCCTCTCCGTAGCACTACAGAGCTGCCAATAACAAGTCTGTTTTACTATTCTGCTGGAGAGGGAAAAGAAAGAGTTATAACCTTAGTGGTTTGGACTGATTTGTCAATTTAAAGTGTTTTTTTTCCCCTGTCTGAGCTATCAACCCACAATTTCTTACAGACTTCTCCTCATGTAGTCCGCACAGAGGAGGAATCTGGAAAGGAAAGATCTTTCTTTTCTTTTGTTTTCTTTTTTTTAAATTTCCCCAGCAAGAATACGAACCTCTAAAATTTCAGGGAGGCATACTTGTCTGGTTGGAAGTGGGGAGCAGAAGGCAGATAGGCTCGGAGGGGGGTTGTTCTGCTGAAAACTCCATTTTAGCTCTCGTAACGAAGCTTATGCACAGTAGCAGAGTCCTGTGATGTTGTCACGGTGATGATTTTGCCTGCGTGAGACCGAAGGAGGATGTCCTGGCCTGTTTCACAAAGGCCTCCAGACTTCTGTTGTCTCTGGACGGACCTCGGCCGATGCTCTGTGGGGGAAGGGGCACGCACATTGTTGTCCAGCGGCTCTGAGACCTGCCAGGAGGGGAGCCTGAGCAGCCATGCTGTCCTGGTGGTTTGGGAATTGTACCCTCTCTCTGGCCCAGAGGAGCACCTCTACCTCTGACCCAGATGCTCAGCTCTGTTCTTGACACGTGTCCTCTGTGCCGAAGACCCAGGGAGCCTGAGGCAGGAAAGACACATTCAGAAACAGAGAAACTCACCACTCTAGGCACCAAACCCTTTCCTATAGAGTTTAGATAATTAGTTGTTTGGGGAGGAGGATGGGGGGCAGAAGGAAACAGGATGAGGATGTTGGAGGTGGGGGGGTGGTGTTGGTGTTTGTATCCTACTTTAATATTCTAAGAGAACTGGTATCTACACTGAGCCCTGTAAGCCAAGGAAGCCTCAGAGTAGAGTGGGCCTCCATTCTGTTATCACAAGTGCACCCAACAGAGAAAATAGCAAAAGACTACAGACATTCTCTGAGGGGGTCAAGAAGGTGACTCTCATTCCATGACTGTATACAAGAAAGAACAAGGGGACACGGGGGATGGTGGGAGGAGGGTTCCAGACTGGCTAATGGCACTGTTAACTGAAAGAAATTCCACTCGGGGTGTGTGTTACAGACTTTCTGAACATTGCATCTCACTCAATAAAAGCACACGGCAACATCACGTCCTTCTGCTATGTCTCTCCCTGTCCAGTGCTTGGGATGGATAAAGGTGCTCCCGCCGGCTTCCAACGCTTAGGTGTGCATTTTCTAAGTACGTGATGCTTCTCGGCCTGGGTTTCAGGCAGGAGGGTTTCCAAAATGTATCCTAGGTTTAGAAACCACAGTGGTTTTTAAAATAAAGCAACTTAATGGAATATCCAATAATTTTCTTATTCTTGCCATCTTCTGGAATAAGACGTCAACCTCTAGGGGACAGAATAGGTTTCCTCTCCAAGGAGTTGGGTTGGAGAAGCAGATGGAACAAGCAAGCTCTTCAAAGTCATCCTGTGGCTTAGAAGCATGAACTGGGGGACACGCAATGAGCTTGCATCCGCAGTAAGCCCTCCGCAGAGTGTGGAAGTCCCAGCCCTGAAGTGTGCCTCCCAGAGTGTGCCCAGAGGACAAGAGAGCTCCACACCTTACCCAAAGCATCATTTTCATAGGCAAAGCTACTCCTTCTCCCCAAGGAGCTGCAGAACCCACAGCAAGATCACCTGGGGCCCTCCTTTCAGGTGGCTAGTGACAACCGGGGCTGCCCCCTTTAGATAGGGTTTTCTCGCTCCTCTTCTGATCCTTCACCCTCCACTCATCCTCACTCTGTGATACAGAGTTGATAACATGACCTTTAACATTCAGTTATAGCTATTTATCCACACATATTTTTTGAGTATCTACTACATGCTGGGCACTCTACTAGGTGCTGGGGATTTAATGAGCAACAAGAAGGCCAAGATCCTTGCCGTTGTGTCTATATCCCAGTGGGGGAGGTAGATATTAATCAGGTGAACAAATAGGTTAAAAGATTACAAATGGTTCTTTGTGCTTTGGATGAAATAAATTGGGCCTCGTGACAGGTTTTAATAGGGGAGGGACTTGACATAGGGAAGGTCTTTCTGAGTTGCTGAGAGTCACACTGGACCTAATGGCTAAGAAGGAGCCAGCCACATGGGGAGCTGGGGGGAAAGTGACAACAGTGACTTGAATCCACACAGGCAGCCCAAACCCTGATGCCCACAAGAGCTTGGCCTGAGCAGGACCGGCCAGAAGGCCATTGCGACCAAATGTGATACATGAAGGTAGGGAGGCTGGGCATGAGGCCATGGGAAGTGGTGTGGACCCAGCATTTATAGTGCGGTGGAAGCCAGTGAGTGTCTTTAAGCACTGGATTAACCTATTCTCATTTGTGTTTTTAAAAGGTGATTGGCTGCAAGTGTGGAAAATGGGGTGGAAGTGAGCAAATGGAAAAATGGGGAGATTTGTTGGGAGGGCACCCCAGGCTAGTGAGAGAAAATGGAGGCTGGAGCAGAATGACGGCCATGGGTATTCTTCCTCTTCTTTTGCATAATGGAGATTTATTTGGCTTCTCAACCAGTCTGAGGACAGAGAGCTTGCTTTTGTCTTCCTAGGATAAAGGAGGAGGCTCACCCTTTCCCACCAGTACCTTCACGTGATGCATCAAGCTGCTCCTCAGCTTGATTTTCAAAGAGCCCAACGCAGACTACTCTCCTGCCCCTCCCTGGAGACACGACACTCAATTTCCTCCTTCCCCGTCCTCCCAAACGGTGGCAGCACTTTTTCAGAACCCTTCCGCCTAGGATGTTCTTCTAGTTCTGACAAAGCCTGACTGTTCCTGCTAACTAAAATGCCTGATGAAGTGCCCATCCTCTGAAGGCCTTTACTGACGCCCTGGGGTTGTGGCAGAGATCTGTACCTCCGAGCTCCCACGGCACTTCGTTCACAGCTGGATTTTAGCACGCAGAGCGCTGTGCTGTAAACTCTCTGCTTGGTGTCTATCTCCTAACCAGATCCCTAGCTACTACTCAAGTTATGAACTTATCACAAAATCTCCATTTTCTAGAGAGAGCTGTCAACACCGAGGACAGGTTTTGAACTTCATTGTATATGAAATCATGGTATTACATACTCAATATTAATAAATCTTAGTACTGTGGACTTCTGTTGTACTTTAAAACCTGAGCTTTCTGTTGTACTTTAAAACCCAATATTTAAAAAGTGTAAATACCAATCTGAAGACAAAAAAAAGAAAAAAGATTTAAAAAACTGAACAAGATTTAGGGACATGTAGGACAATATCCAAAGGCTTAATATGAAGTTAATGGGAGTCTCAGAAGGAGAGGGGAGAGACAATGGAGCAGAAAATATATTTGAGAAAATACTGGCTAAAAAATCCCCAAATTTGTCAAAATATCCAAAGCATAGGGAATTCCAAACAGAATAATTATGAATAAAATCGCTTCTAGGCATATCATAATTAAACTGCTGCCAACAAAAAATAAAGTGGAAATCTTGCAAGCATGCAAAGAAAAATGACACATTGCATACAAGGGAAGAGTGCTTCAAATGGCTATGGATTTAATGTTGGTAGCAGTGGTTTGAGTGGCAAATGGACTTACACCGTTTCAAGGTTTTTCCATTTTATGTAAAGACATTCAGTATTAATTCTAAGTATACTGTAAAAATCTAAGGATTTTTTTTTTTTGTAATCCCTAGATCAACCATCAAAGAAATAATACCAAATGATATAGCCAAAAATCTGCTAACTAAGTTAAAACAAAATTTGAAAATATATTTGAACAATCCAGCAGAAGGCAGGGAAACAGAAGAATTAAGAATAGAGTGGAGTGGACAACAGAAAAGAAATAATAAAGTGGTAGACCTAGATACAATCATATCAATAATCACATTAAGTGTTAATGAACTAAATACTCCATTCAAAAGGCAGAGTTTACCAGAATAGCTCTTTTGAAAAAGCAAGACCCAACTATATGTTGACTAGAAGAGATGAACTTTTACACCCATGTTCATTGCAACACTATTCACAATAGCCAAGATATGGAAACAACCTACATGTCCTTTAATAGATAAATTAATAAAGAAAATGTGGCATAGACAGACAATGGGATATTATTCTGTAATAAAAAGGAAGGAAATTCTGCCATTTGCTACAACATGGATCAATCTGGAGGGCATCATGCTAAGTGAAATAAGCCAGACAGAGGAAGACAAATACTGTGTGGTATCGCTTACATGTGGACTCTAAAAAGTCAATAATTTTTTAAAAAGAGATAAACTTTAAGTATAATGTAATGGACCAATTAATAATGAAGACATAATGATTATTAATGTGTACATGACTAAGAATAGAGCCTCAAGATACACGAAGCAAAAATTGACAGATTAAAAAAAGAAATAGAAAAATTCACATTTATAGTGGGAGTATTTTAACACCATCCCTGCAACTGATAGAACCACCGGACAAAAAATTCAGTAAAGTCACAGAGGCTCTAAACAACTTTACCAACCCCTTAGCCTATTTACACAACACTATACCCAACAACTTTTCAACTGTACACATTCACAAAGAGAGACCATAGCTGGGCTATAAAACAAGTCCTAATAAAATAAAAAGTATTGAAATTATAGTAGCATGTGTCCTTGAATCACAGCATAATTACATTAAATTAGAAATCAATAAAAATAAGATGCCTAAGAAAACCCCAATATTAAATTAAACCCATACTTCTAAACAACTCATGAGTGAAAGAAAAATCATAGAGAAACTAGAAAATATGTAAAACTTAATGATCATGAAAATACAACAGAATTGGTGGGCTGTGGCTAAAGCAGGGCTTAGCGGGAATTTTATGGCTTTAAATGCTTATATTAGAAAAGAAGAAAGGTCTAAAATCAGTGACTTAAGATTCTACCTCGAACCCGAAGTAAACCAAAGTAGAACAAGTAATATAATAAATATGAGAGTAGAAATGAATATAATAAGAAACAGGCAAGCAATAAAGAAAATTAACAAACTCCGAAGATGTTTCTTTGTGAAGAACAACAAAAAAAATGATAAACTTTGTTAGACTGCTGAAGAAAAAACAGAAAACACCAATTGCCAATATCAGGAATGAAGAGAGATTATCACCACATATCTTACAGACATTAAAATAATAAAAAGAGAATATGAGAATGTTGTGAAAAACTTTATACCAATAATTTCTACTAATAGATGAAATGAAAAAAATCTTTAAAAATATAAATCACGAATATTTACAAGAGATGAGACAGAAAACCTGTATTTTAGACACAGGTAATTACACTGGTAAATTCCATCAACCATTCAGAGAAGAAATAACACCAAACTTACACAAACTCTTTCAAACAATAGAGGAGGATGGGATATACTTCCCAACTTGCTTTATGGTACCAGTAAACGCTAATACCAAAACCTGACAGACACATATGAAAAAGAGGCCAGCATCCCTCATGAACTTAGATGTAAAAATTCTCAACAAACTATAAGCAGATTAAACCCAACAACATATAAAAAAGAATAATACCTCATGAGTAACAAGGGTTTATCTAGGAATGCAAGGTTCATTTGATAGTAAAAAAAAAATCAATCATGTAACGCACCAAGTTAAAAGAATTGAGGAGAAAAACCATGCAATCATTCGACAGATGCAGAGAAAGGAGCTGACAAAATTCAACATACCTTTATGATAAAAACTCTCTGCAATCTAGGAATAGAAAGGAACATCCTCAATCTGATAAAAAAAAAGTATTCTTTTTTTTCTTAAGATTTTATTTATTTATTTGAGAGAGAGAGCCAGAGCAGAGGGAGAGGGACAAGCAGACTCCACACGGGGTACAGAGTCCAATGTGGGGCTCGATCCCACGACCCTGAGATCATGACCTGAGCCGAAATCAAGAGTTGGAGGCTTAACCCACTGAGCCACTCAGGCACCCCAAAAAGGTATTCTTAATAATGAAATATTGAACACTTTCCCAGTAAGTTTGCGAACAAGGCAATGATGTCCACTTTCATCACTTCTACTCAACACTGAACAGACAGTCCTAGCCACTGAAGTGGAAATAAAGATTTTTTAAAGTTCAACAGGATTAAAACTGCCTCTATTTGCAGATGACGTGATTTCTTATGTAGAAAGCTCTTAAGAATCTATAAAACCATTATTGGAACCAATAAATGAGTTTAGCAAGGTCACATGTTGCAAAGTTAATATACAAAAATTAATTTTATTTTTACAGACTTTCAGCAACAATTAGAAAAGGAAATTTTAAAAAGTCCATTTACAAGAGTGACAAAACATACTTAAGAATAAATTTAATGAAAAATGTGCAAGACCTATATACTTGAAACTGTAAAATATTGCTGAGAGAAATGAAAGACATAAATACATGGAAAAATATACTGTGTTTATAGATTAGAAGAATCTATGTTGTAAAGATGTCAGTGCTCCTCAAATTTTAGACTCTATGCAAAATTCCAGCAGGCTTGGGACACCTGGGTGGCTCAGTCGGTTAAGCGTCTGCCTTCGCGAAGCTCAGGTCATGGGATCCCAGGGTCCTGGGATAGAGTCCCACATTGGGTCCCTGCTCAGCGGGGAGTCTGCTTCTCCCTCTCCCTCTGCTGCTCCCCCTGTTTGTGCTCTCTCTCTCTCTCTGTGTCAAATAAACAAATAAAATCTTTTTAAAAAATTCCCACAGGCTTTTTTTTTTTGGTAGCAATTAATGAACCAATTATAAAATTTATATGGAAATAGAACTGACCTAGATTGCCAAGATAATGTTTATGAAGAACAACGTTGGTCGTCTTTTACTGTCTGGTTTCGAGGCTTGCCATAAAGCTACTGAAATCAAGAGTGTAATGTTGGCCAAAGGACAGACCTATAAATCAATACAACACAACAGAGCCAGATACATTGTTGGTGATTTCTCACAAAAGTGCAAGGGCAATTCAAAGGAGAAAGGATAGTCTTTTCAATAAATGGTACTGGAACAATTACATATCCATATGTCAAAAAGAAAAGAAAGGGAGGAAGGAAGAGAAAGCAAGAAAAGGAAAATAGAAAAAAAGAAAGAACCTTTCTTTAGTCTCCATACTTTGTAGCATGTTCAAAACTAAAAGTGGATCGTAGACCTAAATATAAAACCTTAGAACCTTAGATTATACAACAGCTAGAAGGAAACACAGGAGAACATTTTTATGCCCTTGGCAAAGATTTCTTAGATATAACATAAAAAACACAATTCCTAAAAGCAAAAAAAAAAAAAAAAAAAAAGGATAAATTGTTGGATTTCATCCAAATTAAGCAGGAAATAAAGTATCACTTTATTAATGGCTAGAAAATTGAAGCTTGCACCAGGTCACACCGCTAGCAAATGGGAGAGCCTGGAAATGAACTCATGGCAATCTGACTCCAGAATCCACATTTTTATGCACAGGATTCTAAAACAACTCCACGAGACACGATGCAGGGAGCATAGACTTCAACAGTACAGCTGTGCCTCTGGGCTAATAGACCAGGACAGCACCCTACAACCTCCCAATCCCCCACCCTGGACCTTGGGGAAGCCTGAGTGCTTAAGCTTCAGCAAGACTGAATGAGCTTTCAACAAACCCGGCAATGCTTCATCGCAAAAGAAAAATGTTATGACGGAGGTTAGAACCAGGCTGTCTTCCCTGATGATTTGCTAGCTCGATCTTAATGACTTGTTATTGCTGAAAATAAGGGCCATCCACGTGACTGGTGTGACCCCAGGAGCTGTGCTGTAGAGAATTTGGCTAGGCCTGAGTCCACCTCTTGGAGGCTTGTATAGGGAGTGGTCGGCAGGGTTTGGGGTTGAAATCCCACAGTGTGAGCCCTTACTTGATGGATCTGCCCCTGCCTCTTTTCTTTCCTGCGGGGCCTAACTCAGGACGAGGCACACAGCAGATTTCAACAAACGCTCATTGCTTGAGATACAGTTTGTAGATGCCATTTTCACATTAGAGATTTATTTGTAGTTCCAAAGTCCCGACTTAAACCATTAAATGATTTTCTCTGTGTTCCCTAGAATAGCACATATAAATCTCTTTACAATTCAGACTTGAATTCAGTAGATCTGGGGTGGAGGCCAAGATTCTGCATTTCTTTTCTTTTCTTTTCTTTTTAAGGTTTTATTTATTTATGAGAGAGAGCATGGATGAGTGGAGGGGAGAGGCAGAGGCAGAGGGAGAAGCAGACTCCCTGCTGAACAGGGAGCCCGGGTCAGGGCTCAATCTCAGGACCCCGGGATCATGACCTGAGCCAAAGTCAGATGCTTAACTGACTGAGCCACCCAGGCGCCCCAAGATTCTGCATTACTAATAAACTTCCAAGTGATACTGATGCTGTCCATGGACCCCCGTGACCTGCAAGGCCAAAGAACGTGAACTCCAGAAGCAGTTTCTCTCTTCCGTTTCAACCAGGAGCGTTCAACATGAGCAATGCCTTAAGATCATTTTCTCCCTGAGAAGAAAATCTTGACTCGCTCATTGCAAGCCTCTTTGTGTATTCATTTATTTAAAAAAAAGATAGATTGAGAATATACTGTGTTCATAGTATAGCTATCAGGCCAGAGGGAGAGCCAGGGCAGGCTCGTAGTATGGTGCCCTTCAAACACATTTGGGCATATATATTTAGAGGTCATGTCAGCTTTGCCTAGTGAAGGGGGAGAAGCAACATCTGTCCTCCTGATGAGTTTAGCTCTGGTTCAAACCTGCAAACCCTTTAGAAAAAAAGTAGCAACTATATATTGAGTGCCCCTGAGTGTCTCTCCCAGCCCACTCTCCTCCTTCCCATGAGACAGATCAAAGTATGTACAGCTTGCCCTTCACTCTCTCTCTCTCTGAGAAGAATCCAGTTAATATAAGTTTCCTGCCTTTTTATTTATAATAAATAGGCATTCTCGGAAAAGGTCCTGGCCGATCCATTTTCTAATTGGTGCAACTAAATTTCATTCCACCTGTACTTTATACTCAACCCAGTGCTGAGAGAACACAGTCTCTGCCTTCAGTAGGCTTCCCATCCTCTTAAAGAAAGAAGGCTCCTGGCTAAGTACTAAAAGCATGTGGCAGCTGAATTCTGGGTCATGGTGTCCCCGATCTGACTGCGGGGTGGGGAAGGACCAGTCACAGTGGCCTTGGCAGTGCTTGCAGAAGGCTGCATGGGCTAGAGGGACAGGAACAGAATGTGAATCCAGGGAGCAGAAGCCAAGGCCAGGGAGGAAAGCTCGCAGGCTGGACAGATGCAGATGCACACAGAACCACGCCTGCAGGTGCTCAGCATCCAGATCCGCGTGTTCAGAGCCTCTCTGGCAGCATGCTCCTCTTACCAGCACCCCTGCCAAAAGTTCCACAAACATTTCCATCCTGAATTCAGCCAGGCTGGGATATTTCACTCGACCACAGAGAAGAGCCAGAGGCTTTGACCTGAATGCATGAAATGAAGGTGGAAAAACAATGTTTGAATTTTAATTCAGAGAAAGGAAGCTACCGGCAATAATCTGGAAATTCTTCATCAGGCAGCCACCTAACGACAGCAGCTGAAGCGACTCAGCGGACTGGAAAAGCGTGAGGGACCTCCTCTCCCACCGTGATTCGGATCCCACTGTTACTGGGACAAGCAGAGCTGGTGACATGGCATGGCTGTCTCGGGTCTTTAAAAACCCGAGTCTGCCTCCGCGATCTGATGCTACAGCCGAGCCTTGGGCCTCTTCTTCAAACACTCCGCAGGAACACCGCTTCCAGCGCATTCTTGCCATTCTTCTGCCTCGAGGCAGGCTTCAGGTCAGAGCAGTTGCAAGATTGGATTTGTTTGTGATGTGTTTGTAGAATCAAGGATTTTAACAGTTGGCAGAAGGAGGGAAAGATGAAACCGAGAGGGCTAGAGCATGTATACCCGATGGGCTGCTCTTCGCAGAAGCGGAGAACTACTGGGTAGTGGGACAGAGGGAGGCGAGAGTCCCTTACTGTCGGCCCCCGGCTCCGGGCGGCTGCCCAGAATCTTGAGCCAGTAAGATCCCTTTGGAAGGGCTGCTGCACAATGAAGAAGGCCCTGGGTGCTTACAGCGACCGCAGAGGGTCAGGGCACAGCATAGACAAGCTCCCCTCAGGGTGATCAGAGATCCCAGCCACCCACCCCTGGGGCTTCTGCTCAAGAGGGCTTTGAGTAGCTTGGCTGTCCAGGCATTCAGATTTAGGGGAGGAGAGACAATGACAAGACCTCAATTGCATCAACCTCCCATGAGTCCCATTGTGTATGGGCTATATTACAAAGCCCTTGACTAGGTGTTCGAGGTTGTACCTGGCCGCAGCCTATCTGCTCCACCTAGCCACTCCCCTGCACCCACCCTGTGCCCCCCGAGGCCAGTGCTCTGGAGGCCTTCACTCCCCTTCCCTCCGGGCCCATCCTTCCCCACTGCTATCCATCCTTCAAGAGCCATGAAGCTTGCTGGCTCGACAGGCCCCCAAAAGCTCTTCTTTCTTTAGAACTGGATCACCCAAACAGCAGACCACACCAAATCTAGCAGCAGCAAAGCACTGGGCAACTGAAAGCATTGTTTGGGAAGAAGTTGACGGGAAAGTTTCTTTTAAAAGTACCGAAATCATCACAATGGGAAAAATAGGAACTTTCTCGCATTTCTTTACTCTGATTTTGTTGTTTATGGTATTATTTTTTTGAATTACCTGGAGGGGGCACCCTGTCAACTCTCTAGGGTTTAAGTCCCCTAGATTTGCACCCAGCCTGTCCCTCTCTGACCACTGCACCCAGTGACAGCCTGTCCTGCACACCGGGGCCCCGAGTCATTCATGTCTTCCATATGGTTATGGAGCTATTTCCTGTCCTGCTTCCTGGTTCATCAGAACCTTCTTATGGGCGGGCACCAAGTATCCTACATGGTACAGGATGTGGGTGCATGAAAGCTGTTAGCACAGCGCCCAGCACATGGTAGATATTAATAGTGGTGTGATTATTATTACTTCTTTGCATCACCGCAGAGATTTTTTTTTTCCTTCAAAGATTAGACATTGCCAACTAATAGGAGCTCGGTAGATGCTTGTTAAACTTCTTTGCGGTGATCTAGTATCTATGAAATTAAACCGTGTTTTCGAGAACCAGCGGAGCCCAGCCTGTGGAGACATGTGGGTCCAATCCTGGCACTGCCCCGTGCATCTGATTACCTAACCTCGGGGTCTCTGTTCCCTTGTCTGTAGTGTCTACTTTGCAGGTTTGTTAGAAGAATCAATGGTTAATATTTCAACAGCGCCATCACACTGTGCCTGGAACCTAGTAAGCCCTAGGTAAGGATCTCACATACCAACGTTACCACACACAGTCGGGTAGAAATTTACCTTCGGAAACAAAGTTTTCTAAGCAGTACCAAGAAGATTGGCACTATTTTATTAATTTGAGAGAATGAGTTCCCCTCTTTGGGAATCCTGTTTGCAGATAAGCAATTGGGATGCTGATTAGATTGAGCCTCAACTCCTTCAAAGCAGGTACAACAGTACCTTGGCAGGACTTGACTAATGATTCGGCTTGAAGCATATATCTTTATAATAGTTTTACTCAAACCATCCTCTTCTTTAGGGGGGCAGATGCTGAGCTGTGCTACCCGCACCCCTCTGTAGGACCACTGGGAGTGCTGCCAGCCAGAGGCCCTGCCCAGAAATCAGCCCTGAGCTGGAGAAGGGCCTCGGGGACAGCCACGTGCAATGACCCGTCGCTGTGCAGAAAGGAGGCCCACACCCCTCGCCCCAATTTCCAATAACTTTGAAGGTCATCCCTGGAGCTCCCTTAATGAGACTGCTTTGCAGTCTACGTTTTCTCTCTGCCCGAGCCTGCTTTTCTCCTTCCTTTCCACTTCCACAGGTGTGGGTCCCGAGAGCACTCCCTAATAAGCGTCCTGCACGCTAATCTCCACCTCCGAGAACGCTTCCAGGGAGCCCAGCCTGCAACGCCTGAGGGCACATTCATTTCTTTTCATGAATTTTGATATGACCTCTGACTTACAATTTACCTGGTTTCCACTTGTAACTAAAATGTGAGAGTAGGGTGCGGTTTGTCTGGGACAACCTATTTGTGCCTTTCATTAGTAAAAGGTTTAATTATTTTTTATAGGTTTTTAAAAATTTATTCATTTGAGACAGAGAGATACAGAGAGAGAGAGCACGAGCAGGGGGAGAGGCAGAGGGAGAGGGAGAAGCAAGACTCTCCGCTGAGCTGGGAGCCCGATGTGGGGCTCGATCCCAGGACCTGGAGATCATGCCCTGAGCTGAAGGCAGACGCTTAACCATCTGAGCCACCCAGGCACCCCAAAGGTTTAATTATTAATAGCAATCCCCTTGACCTTAAAAATATTTCCAGTGGAACAATAAATTATATGGTCACCTCATCTGTAAACAAATCTCATGTCCCCGGCCTCACTGCCAGTGTGGAAAAATGAGGTCATATTAACATTGCCTTCATTCCCTTAGCTTGGAGCGCCTCTCAAGTGTAACTTTGGAACCTCAGCCCCTCCTTCATCCTCCCCTGCTTCCTCCTCAGAATATCTGAGTGACTCTGGAGCCCACAGGCTCTCAGCAGACCTAACTACTGCTCAGCAACTGCTCTCAACCCTCTTCTGAGGCTGCTGGTCACACCCAGGACTGACAGCCCCCTCCCCTCTCCCTGGCAGCAGTGGATCCCCCTGGAACTGCTGCTTTTGGGCTTCAGACAGCCTCTGAGCATTCCACGATTGTCACAAGGCCCAGATGGCCCAAGGAGGCCTCATCCCTGACCAGGGTTTGAGTCTCTCCTTTGGCTGTAGCTTGATACATCTGTCCTCCCATGAAGTGAGTAAAGAAACACATTCCCTTTGTCTAGTACACATTTTTTTTTAGCTGAACCCCAGAGCAGAATGGCATGGAAGCTAAATGGGTGTGGTTCATCTCATATTGTCCACAAACTCTTCCCCACTCAGGATCACACACAGGCTCTCAAGGCCCTCCTCAGGTCGGAGTTGAATAACAACCTCCAAAATATAACAGGAAATCCTCAACCTAGCTAATCCTAGTGTTTCAAGTTCTTTTCCAGAAGTTTCTTCACACTCCATGTAATTGAGTTGACACAAACAGATGCGGAGGAATTGTACCCTAACTCTGCACAAACCAGGTTTGTTTGCTTTACACGATAGCACAAGATCCTAAAAATGACCATGTACATTGCAACCCTACAAAGCCACCTTGTTAATCAATGGGCAAACAATTGTTCTGTGACCTTTAAATATTTTTTGTCAAAACATTAAAAACTCTCTAACTGCTGGTTATAAATGCATTGGGAAATGAAAAATGAGCAAAATTAATATTTACATGTTATCCTGTAATTTAAAACATTAGAAACACTGAGGATTAAAATGTTTTCTTTCTTTCTATAAGTTTCTTTTAGAAAGGTAGCTTGAACAGCGCTTGCCTTCTTTCCCTCATCCCCTAACTTGTGATGTGCAGCCGGCACCTTTTCCATGTCTTGGTGTGTGGTCATGCTTCTTACGGGGTTTGGATCAGCTTGCAATGGTTTATCCTTCACTATTGCAATGCCATGAAATATCTATGAGCATTTCTTTAAGGTGAAGCGTTTTTTGCTGACATCACTTCCTCTGGGACATCTTCATTTTCTCCAGATCTGGGTGCAAATTCCTGGGTGTGCAAGTAGCTTAACATCAACCAACTCACACTGAAATCTGAAATGATGAAACCAGCCTTTTCGGCAGTAAATGGTTCTTCTTCAGTCTTCTCTCGTGATTGACTTTCTTGTTGTGGCAACTGACTTCAATCCTCTGGTCTGAATGTTAGCCAGACTAATTAGGATTTTGAAATATTATGCTCTTCAACTGAAAGTAGAAGAAAATATTCCATTTCAACCATGAGTGGCTTCATGTTGCTACTGTAATTAAAATTGAAAGATAATGAAGTGACTTCACCTGGTTTTTTATACTCATTGGACTTTTCCAGTAAGGTTAGCACCATAGCTTCTCACAGCCCTATGTCTCCTCCAATCTTTGCTTTGCTGTTGCCATTTTCAAATCTATCCACATCCAATTTCGCTGCCATGTTTTCACTTTTTGTTTCTTTGCTGTACTTCTGTTTTTGTTAGCTAATCCTCTAGAGATTCTCCATTTTTGTAAAATGTCATGTGGGTTTATCACGGGCAGGCAAGGAGGCAACACAACCACACACTTTGCTGCCTGTGTATGAACTGACTGCCAGGAGCATGGTGACCAGTCACAGACGGACTTCGAAAGGAGCGATGCGATGGGTCACTTCACCGTTCGTAATCTGTGGTCTGAAAAGCAGGCAGTGAAATTTGTACTTTACACAACTACAGTCATAATCCATGGCAACGGAAGTTGGAACCACTTTGTTGGGGGTTGATATTATCTAATTAAATCATGGTAATTGAAACTTGCGTGTATCAGAACCATGCAACACAGGGACTGTTTTATGAATGTTGTTTACCAAATATTTCTGAGCACATTGATGGTACTGTACTTCACCCACCTTGTGGTTGGATAGTGGCATGTGATTACTTCTGGCCAATGAACTGAGAGCAGAAGTTACATGTATCACTTCCATGCTAAAGCATTTACTTGCCAGTCAGTACTGACGCAGCCTCTGAGAGTATCTGAGAAGGTCGCTACTCTGTTAGCCGGGGTCCCTGAGCAACTAAGCTGAGCAGAGGCCTCTGCTAAGATGTCATAGACATGTAGCATAAGCAATAAGCAAACCTTTGTTTTAAGCTATAGAGATCTCAAGGTTTGTTTCTGCAACAGAACAGCCTGTTCTGATTGATATGATATATAATTAGGAGAGAGTCTAGGAAAAGGTGGATAGGGAACTGGGCAGAATTCAGAACCCAGAAATTGGCAGCTAATTGTCAGAAGGACTCCAAATGCAGAGGTAGAGAAAGAATCAGGGCAGGTAGTGAAAACAAACATACCATCTATATATGGCTAAAAAAACAATTAGCACAAATACAGAAAATAGGTGTATAGTTTAATAAAGAATCAAAAGGTGAACATACTTATAACCTCTACCCAAATCAAGGGACAGAACCCGGTTAGAAGCTCCTGCCTGTGCTCCATCCGCCACAGACCCCACCCTGCCCTCTGTCAACTACTGTCCAGCCCTGTTTTATGATGACCTCCTTCCTCTCTTTGTGGCATTATCACCCCCTCACGCATCCCTCAACATTGAGGTTTGGTTTCACTTTTCAAATATTTTTAAGTCTCTGAATATTCAGATTCCCCATCCACCCCTTTCCACTTGTGAATTTATTTGCTGCAGAATTTGCTGTCTACAGTCGCTGTGATACTCACGATGTGGTAGATATCTTCACCAACACGGAGAGATTTCATCCCGGCTGATTTCTGCTGCCTCACCCAGTGGATGCATCCAGGTTTAGCTTCGTGCCATCTGGAGGAGGCCTTTGCAAAAATTCTTCTTGAAATATTTACAGGAGAGTTGGTGAGGCATTGTGACTGGCAGCTTTTAAATGGACCTCCTGTAATGAAAACCAATCCCATTATGTACCCCGTGGACAACCTCCCAGAAAGGTTCACCGGCTTCCAGGGGGAAGTTGGATGGCCATGAATGCCCAGACCTCGGGCTTATTTCAAGTGTACCTATGAGTTTTTACACAGTGTTGTGTTGATATTGTTATATTTAATTTCTAAATGCCTATCATAATATCTCTGTGTCTCTGCTTCAGTACTACAGTCTTTAAATATGAAAATAATATATGTGAGGGACGCCTGGGTGGCTCAGTCGTTAAGCGTCTGCCTTCGGCTCAGGTCATGATCCCGGGGTCCTGGGATCGAGCTCCGCATCGGGCTCCCTGCTCCGCGGGAAGCCTGCTTCTCCCTCTCCCACTCCCCCCTGCTTGTGTTCCCTCTCTCGCTGTGTCTCTCTCTGCCAAATAAATAAATAAAAAATCTTAAAAAAAGAAAATAATACATGTGTATAGTTTCCAAAAAAAGTAAAATTTGAAGGTAAAAAAAAGGGGAGTCATCTGTCGAGTTTCCCACAGTGTGGGTTTTACCGCTTGTCTCACCTCGTTCCCCTGACTCTGTGGTTCCTCTAAATCTCTGGTTGGATCTATAGGTTGATCAAATTTGGGTGGGTTTGATTAATTTTGGTAAGACAACTTCATGGGCAGTGGTGTGTTTGTTCACCAAAAGGTACATAATCATCTACAACATGATTTTTTGTGTTATAAACAGTCATTGTTGCTCAGTTCCATATTTATCTGGGGTTTCAGAATTGGTGAGATTCCAATTCAGAACTTCCCTCCTTCTATGATCTGGTTACCTGTGGTGCAGTTCAAACAGGAAAATCTGGGTAAATCCCTTATTTTCCCCCAATGCCCAAAACTCTGGCACATCCAGGTAAGTTGCTAAGGTCTGAAATTGGCAAAACGGTCATAAAGATGGCCTTCATCAGCCCACCCTTCTCTCACTATGCCTTCAGCCACTAAGAGTTCACCCCGGGCCCTGTGATCCCTCAGTTTTTCCCCCCATCACCTACCCCATCAGAACCCACCTTCAAGGAGGGCAGGTTCTCATTTTCTCTCCCCTTAGAAGATAAACTGTGGGCATCACCCATCTTAGAGGCATCTGGATCTTCAGCCACCTGTCTCAAATATTAGGTCACCATCCCTGTGGGGTTTAAAACAGGGAGCCCTAAGCCCAAACCCAGTTTGTGATTATGTTTGTTTGGGCCAGCAAGAGTGTTTTTGCTTCTTGTGTTTGTTTGTTTGTTTTAAGCGGAATGAGACTACATTTGGGTAGGGGGCATTTTCTCTCTGGCTAGCTCAGAGGCCAGCACCCCCTCTTGCAGAATACCCGCTCTGGTTCCTGAGTCTCAAACATACTTGTGTCGCCACTTCTGTCTTAGAGAAACCTTGAAGACAGGTGTTAGTAGCCCATTTTACAGGTGAATGAACGAAAACCAGCTAAGTAATGGGAAGGGCTTGAGCGAGGCCTGCCTGGAGATGAGATGGACAGCATGCATTCTGGAAAGTAGACAGACAGCATTGGGAGAACCAGCGACGGGGCCCTCTCTATCCCTGCACAAACTAAAACCCCTATTCTTTTCTCTTCCCTTTTACAGAGACAGCTCAAGGAAGCATGATAAAATGAGGCCTAAGATAATATTTGGGGGGAAGGTTTATTTTTTTATGGTCTGTTTGCATTAGACCGTCGGGCGAAGAGAGGCGGTTAAAGACTTGTCCCAAATGGCTGGGCTGGAGAAGCACAAATCCAATGTCAATAGTTGGAAATACAAGTGTTTGGTTTCATTCAACTTCTTTTTAAAAAATATTTCTTCTTTCCTTCTCCTGAGGCAATCCAAGGGAAGGAGATACAGAGCCGGAAAGAGACAGGGAGGAGGGGGGAGCCAGCCGGGGCCAGGGGAGGCCTGTCCAGACGGCCTCGCTCCCCCCTGCGTGTCGTCAGCCAGCCCAGGAGGGTGTCAGGCCTGAGCGGGAGCAGTTGCCCGGAGTCGTCTGCTGGCCCCGAGGACTGTTGCTGATTGAGGGCAGGGGAGCCAGAGTGTCAGCATTTGTCCAACAGCAAACTTAAAAAACAAAAAACAAAAAGCAAAAAAAAAAAAAAAAAAACAAAAGCGGAGCAATAAGGAACAGATCATCAAATCGGGGCCAGCTCCGGGAAAAACAACTTGAGTCCTGTGCTCTCCTGTGGCCCTTTTCAGCAACAGCTGCCTCTTTTCCTTCCCCAAGGCAGAGGCCACATCAGGCAGAAGAGGCCACACGCAGAAGAGGCCAGGTCGAGAATGCAGGATCTAGTCTCCTTGAGCTTTCAGGTTAAAATTCCACCTCTGACCCTTATTAACTGGGTCACTTTGGCAAATTCTTTGTGCCTCAATTTCCCCATCTGTAAAATGGAGAAAAAATAAGACCTCATGGCTGGGGAAAGGGTTAAGTGAGAAAACAGGTTAGCACAGTGCCTAGCACATAGTAAATGTTCAGTAAACGTTTGTTGTTATTTCCATTATTTTTAGAGCTCCTTCTCTCTCTGCCTTTGTCCTTCAGTTACACGCCACTCCCCAGCAGTCCCACTGGATTTGTCTGAAGAGGTAAATGCAGCCAGAAGCATGGAAACACAGGTTCTCTTGCAGGGTATTTTGCACATGGTCCACCAAGACCCTCTCTCTCTCTCTCTCTCTCTCTCTCTCTCGGTCAGTTTCCACAGAGCTCCATGGACAGCAAGCCCTTACCCTCATCCACACACCCTAGGTGCTATGGCACCATCTACTGGGATAGCCCTCTTCACCTCCATCCACCCAACTCCAGTTCAATGCCCACACTGTAAAAAAATGCTTTCTGTTTCAAGAAAACCAACCCAAGTGCATATAAGAAGACAGGAGATATATTGATCATACAGCTGAAAAGTCCAGGGGGAGGTCTGTCTTCAGGTATGGCTTGATTCAGGGTCTTGCAAGAAGTCACTAGCACCTGATGTCATCTCTCAGTCTCGCGTCCTCTATGTTGGTTTGGTTATCAGACTCAAACTTCTGATGGCAAGACATTTGCATTGCCAAGTGAACTCCAGGTTCAAGCTCAGTGAGAAAGAGAACGTTCCTCTCTCCTAACAGCCCCAGCAGATGTTCCATGTGTTCCTTGGCTGTCTTTGGGTCACAGGGCCATCCCTGGACCAATGTTATGGTTGGGTGACAGAGGGAGAAGTGTGACGCTCCCACCTGTAACCCAACTGACAGTTCTTGGATTGATGAAGTGGAGAGGGGTTCGTCCCAGAAAGAGATCAGGGTAGTCTCCAAAATAAGGGAGAAACTCAAAGCCCAGCATATGCCCACCACACACACGTCTTCCAAAACCCATCCCCAACAATTCTAGCCAAGTCTCTCCTCTGAACTCCTGACCTGATTCTTCAGAGTGCCATTCATGTTGGCAATGTCTTTTATGTCTTTTGCTGGTATCTTTGGTTAGGAGTAAGTCTTGCTACATTAGCTACTCCATGCAACACTTCCATATGAAAACTTCCTGTGTCCTTCATTTGGCGATGAGTCCAGCGCTGCATCCTTGTTCTGCACTGCTATGCTTCTCTTACTGATCCTGAACTTCACATCCTATATGTATGTCTTACCTGTCCTTCAGGACAGGAAACAAGAATGCTTCTTGCCTGGCACCTTCTATACAGTAATTGCTTGATCGATGTTGTTTGATTAAGAACTGAAGGGCAATTCTTTTCTTATGTCTTCTGTTGGTCGAATGCCAGTGGGTGCTAAATAATATTGCTGGAACCCTAGATTTAGAACGAACACTGAATGTACTTTGGACTTTGATCCAAGCATCCCTAGAGCCCCAGTCTGCCCCCCCTGGGGCTGGAGGCTGGGGGTCCTGGAGAAAGACCAGCAGAGCCCAAACCAACAGAGAGGAGTACAGCCCTTAAAACAAACAAAAAGCTGTATCTGGTCTTTCATTCCTCAGGGAATAGAGATTAAGGCAGGGCAGGTCCTTAGCAGGTGAATGAAATAAATCCACAAAATAAGAGAAATACCAAAAGGGAGCTAAACCAGTTTGGACACTTTGTTCAGAGCCTTTGCCATTACCTGCAATGATTACCTGGCAAAGCTCCTGGACATCCGGAGATAGCTCGGTCCTAGCCTCGAGACTCCTCTCTGGGACCTGGCTGGGGGCTTGATCCCAATGCAACCCAAGCTGAGCTCTGCGCAAGGCCCGCAGGTCAAAGAGCCTCCAGGGACACCGATCAGCCCGCAGCCAAAGGGGAGGAGAGCCAGAAAGGCAGGAAACTGAAGTGTCTCCAGTTCTCCTCAATCCTCTTTACCAGATGGAGGGGGCCGCCCAGGTGGGCAGGAACTAGTGATCAGGTCAACATAGCCTCTGCCCCTCAGGAAAGCTCCAGCAGATAACTGCCACCTGACACCCAACACCCCTGCAGTCCCCTGTGGGGGCTTAGGCGGATGGAGTAGGGGTGCCAGGGGCAGGGATGCAGTCTTATTCTCCTAGAGCCCTTCACTGCTAGGACTGTGAGAAGACTTCAGATCCCATCCCCGTGTCATCATTTTCTAGCTTAGTGACCCCAAGCAACCTCTCCAGATCTGACTGCACTTATCTTGGGAGGGTGTGAGGTTGGATGAGTCCCCTGCCTGCTTTAAGTTAGGGGACGGTCAATCCTAATGGTATGTTATCACCTGCCCCAGCTCATCACCCACAGGCCACATCTCTAGGATGCTTGGTTTCCCGGTGGACAGTTCAGGCCAGGTCCCTGCTCCAGCTTGTGCTATGGAGCAATAGGGAAGTGCCGCCCAGCAGTGAAGGGCAGGGCTCAGGGGCCAAACTGTTGCGTCGAGTTCTAGCTCTCCCCCTTTCCAGGCCTCCCCTCTGTAAAATGGAGATAAGTCCTCTCTTGCAGAGTTCCTATGAGGACTCGATGATGTGATGTAGACAAAATGTCTCAGATCAGTGCCTGGCACTGGGTAAGGGCAGGGTAAGGGCTGGCTATTGGTGCCATGAGTGTTTAGGAGCCCACAAGGCTCTTAAAACCACCATCTGAGTTAATAAAAGGTCCAGGATGTCGCTTCCAAAGGCTTCGTCCCAGTGTAAGTTGAGCCTGGCACAGACCCGGGGCCGGGAAGAGATGGCCTTGGCCGTTCTTTTCCTCCCTCCCTCCGGCAGGTGAGAATCGGCAGCCCCGTGGCCTGGAGATTGAAAACCCCTCCCAGCCTCCAGCTCCAGAGGGTGGTTGGCAGCACGCTCCTGACGCTGACCGGCTGCACCCCACCTTTGCACAGTGGGGCCTGGCAGGCCGGATGCTGCCTCCTTTCCCAGCGGGCTCATGCCAGATGGCTTGATTACCGTGCGGTGCATTTCAGGCCTCCTTGCCATTATCAGCTTCTCGCTTTCAGCGGCTGGATCAGGGGCAGGATCCTTCCCTTCCTCCCTGCGCCCCATCACTGGGGGTTTGTTTTCGTGGCAGCCTGGCCTGCACAGGTGAGCCACGACCTATCCTAGCAGAGCCTCCTGCCCATGCACACCCACCTGGACGTCGTCCCACCTCCCCTCGGCTCGAGTCCCGTGCCTGCCTCCCAGGATCTGTCTTGAGTGAGGCTTGGCAGGTGAGGAAGGGGCTAGGTCCCAACTGTCCAGTCTATGCCACCAGCGTTTCCAGGTCACTGAAGAAAGCGTCCTTCCCGTGGTGATGACCAGCACCCCGGGAAGGATAAAAGAGGAGAAAACTATACAGAAGGAAAAAGCCAGGATTTATACCAGAGTCACAGGTCCTGGATTTACAACATTTGCACCTCCCCCCCAGTCCTTTCCTCACACAGTGCCCCCTCCCACCGTGCCCTCCCCTGTCCCCCATGGCTTTCCTATGACAATACCTCTCACGGGTCCTTCCCTCCCAATCACGCCTTCCCAAATGGACTCCCGCCACACCCAGGCCGGTGCAGCTCCCCTATGTGAGATGAATTCCTGAAGACAGGGTAAGGGATGGGACCTAACCTTTGAATAAACAAACAAACAAAACTTTCTTTCATGAGAGAGCTCCAGAAAGAGTCCCTGGGCGGGGGGGGGGGGGGGGGGGGGGGGGGGGGGGGGGTGGGAGGGACACTTTGGCAGCCAGTCCCTTTCCCTCCCCCGAGGTGTTTGTTCTCACTGCCACCAAGTCACCTCGGCTGCCTTGCTCTCCTGCCCAGGTGTGGGCTGCACCCCCATCTGCCCCCCTTTAGCAGAGCTCAGACAGGCTGGAATTCTCTAAAAATAACCTCACAGAAAATCAACGAAACGAACAAAGGGAACACAAGCAGCTGAACAACAGATGTGCTTGCCCAGTGCCGGTACCTAATCCTAAAACAACCGAAGTCCCGCCACCCCTGGGCTGGCCAGGCCTCGGTTCCTTCCTGCCTACTCCCTGCCCTTGCCAGAAAAGACCTCTCAGGTAAAGCTTTCTGACATGCCCTCCCCCATCCCTGCTGCCTGGCTGGGAGCCTACCAGCCAGGGAGCAGTGGGTAAGAGAAAAGGCAGGTGTTCACAGTGCAGCAAGCAGCTGGTCTTGTGTCCAAGCTGAGCTCAAAGGGAAGGCGGGGCCCTAGGCCCCCTAAACCGGAGCGGAATCCTGCTGGGTGAAGCAGCCCCCCATTTGGTGTGACCTCCGGAGAGGGGAGGCATCTCCAGAGGGGTGCCTGGCTGGGGGAGGGGAGCAGGTGTGATCAGAATTAGAGCCAAGGCCGAGCTCTAGACGTGGGGAGCAGGCACCTGGCTCTGGCTCTATCCCTGTCAAAGGAGGTGACCTCCAATGTCTCTGTCACTTCTAGCACTTTTTCATCTTCCAACTCTCCACCTTGAGCCACCAGTTCCTGGAGAAAACTCTAGTCCATCAAGATGAGTCTCGGGGGCGGTACCTTGGGAAAGGCCGTTCCCAGCATGGTGAGGGCAGCTAACCTTCCTGAATGTCAACCAGGTACCAGAGACCATCTGAGCCATTTTGCACGTGCGGACTCATTTCCTCCTCACACAAGCCCTGAGCGGGAGGGCCCCAGATCCCCATTTCGCAGATGAGAAAACTGAGGCACAAAGAGGGTAAGACCATCCCAGGGTGGTAAGCAAAAGGATGGGCTTCAGGCAGTGTGCTCCAGGGTCTGTGCTCGATCCGCACATTCAAGTTCCCCTTCACATACAGTGGCTGTGATGTCTATGACAGGCACAGTAGTCAAAGGTGAAAACCCACATGTCCATCAACGGATAAAGGGATAAACAAAATGTGCATCCGTACAATGAAACCATATTCAGTCCTAAAGACGAGTGGGGTGCTACAACATGGATGAACCTCGAGGACATCACGCTAAGTGAAATCAGCCAGTCACAAAAAGACAAGTAGTATATGATTGCACCTACCTGAAATATCTAGAACAGACAAATTCATAGACATGGGGAATAGATTAAAGGTTGCTAGGGGCTCAGGTAAGGGAAGAATGGGGAGTTATTGCTTAATGGGTACAGAGTTTCTGTTTGGGATGATGAAAAACTTCCAGAAATGGCTAGTAGCACAGCATTACAAACGTGCTTAATGCCACTAAATTGTGCACTTAAAAATGGTTCAGATGGTAAATTTTGTGTTATGTTAAAAATAACTTATTAAAAAAAGATTTATTTATTTATTTGGGGGGTACAGAGAAGAGAGAGAATCTCAAGCAGACTCCCTGCTGAGCACAGAGCCTGACACAGGGTTCAATCTCATGAGCCTGAAATCATGACCTGAGCTGAAACCAAGAGTTAGATGCTCAAGTGACTGAGCCACCCAGGTGCCCCATTAAAAATAACTTTTAAAAATATCTGTACTGAGGGGGCACGTGGGTGGCTCAGTCAGTTAAGCATCTGCCTTCAGTTCAGATCATGATCCCAGGGTCCTGGGATCGAGCAGGCTCTCTGTTCAGCGAGGAGACTGCTTCTCCCTCTCCCTCGATCCTTCCCCCACCCCCGCCCCCATGCTCACTCTCTCTTGCGCTCTCTGTCTCTCTCTCACAAGTAAATAATGAGCACTTACTATGCCCTTACTGCACTAGGTACTTTATACATCACCTCGTTTTACCTTTACAACACCCCGAGTGAGGCTACGGTGCCATTCTACCTAATTTATAGGCCAGGAAACCAAGATTCAGAGGATAAATTACCCAAGGACCCACAAGTGGTAAGTGGCAGAGCTGATACGTAAACCCAGGTAACGCCGAAAGCAAACTTGGAGAAGAGGGTAGGGAAATGTGAGAAGGCTAGAACAAGCTGGGACGACCCGGGGTGTGCAGCCACTCACATCCCTTACCTGTGCTCGCCAGCTTCCATAAATGCCACGTTGGCATTTTGTCCCATCTCTCCCTGCATTTACGTTCTCACAGCCAACCAACACCTTCCGGCCTCCCCCTTCCACTAACATCACTAGCTCTGCCTCTGCTCGTCCACGACACCTCCCCACCCACCCCCTGCACAGGAGGACAGCTGGTCAGGGATCTGGGGGAGGGGGAGGGCTCAGAGTCCCTCAGCCTAATTCTGTTCTGAGGGAGAGAGGGGCCGAGATCTCTCCTAAAGGTGACTGCCAAGCAAACAGCAATTGGGGGTCCTGCCGGGGGTCCTGCCAGGTACCTGCGTGTCCCCAGAAGAACCTCAGGAAGGCTGGGCAGGCAACTCCGTGGGGTGCCAGGTCTCATGGATTACTCATTTATCCCAGTCTCAGGTGACATCCTGTCTGAGCGCGCTCAGGGCAGTGCGTTTCTTTTGCCTTTGAAATCACAAAGTGTCCGTTGCCCTTGAAACACAAGGCACTCCACATTCAGGTCACGCAGGAAAGCCAAGCACACCCACATCCAGGCCACAGCACTCATGGCCGGTTGTAGCCTCCTGAGACGTCAGCCTAGTCCCGAAGGTCACATGCAAGTACAAAGCATCCTTAGAAACTCCTCACATGGAAGGGCTCGGGCAAAGTCCCCAGCTGCTACAGGTTGTGACTGGGGGGGTAGGGTGGGTGGGGCGTGGATGGGTTTTCTGTGTGTGTGCCACATGACTTGCTGTCTTTACCCCATATCCCCCAAGAGATTTTCCTGGCATTCTGTTCCCCAGGCCCTGCAGCCAGCCACTGACTATAAGTCCCCAGATGTCCACTGATGAGCTGTGACTCCTTTCAGGGGACCCTGAACAGCTAACAGGCCGCAAGGAGTGAAATCCATGGGGATTCCAGACCTCGGGAAAGATTTTAAAGCAGCTGAGTCTTTCCAAACACATCTTTAATCGTGTCCAGGAAGGATGGCCTCTGCCAGCTGGCAGATTTAAAGGATAGGTTCCCATGCTCTTGGGAAAGTCACTCTGGCTCAGAGTCGCCAGACGACTTTGGTGTCAACCCTCTAGGCCCTGACTCTTGGCTCTGCCATGACCCAGCCATGTGACCTTCAGCCAGTGTGGCTGAATCTTTCTCCTTTATAAACCAGAGACAGCGACGGTACCTACCTTCAGTTACTGAAGAGAACTAAATGGGATGCAGCACATCAGGTACTTAGGACAGTGCTTAGTACCAAGGTTCTATTCAAAAAATATTAGTTGCCATTAGTGCACAGACAGCCATTGGTAGCCAAGCAGGGTACCTTGCCCTGGAAGCCTGACTCCTTCTCAGACCCAGGGCAGCGCAGTGAGCAGCCACTACCTGCCGTTGGCTATTGGCCAAGGATAGCATTGAAGACAAAATCTTTTTGCTGCCAGTGTCCTACTTTTTTCTTAATTGGCAGGTAGTGCACGTCCCCTGTCTCTGAGCTGGGACCCCTCCACCTCTCCACCCTTGTCTCCTATTGTACCAATGCTAGGCCACCCTCCCCACAACACACACATGCACTTTGGATCCAAAACCGGTCCCTGATTTCCCTACACACCATTTTAAACAGCTTTATCCAGATATAATCCACATGCTATACTGTTCACTATACATTTTGAAGTGTATAATTCAATGGCTTTTAGTATATTCAGAGCTATGCATACGTTGCCATAAGCAATTTTAGCCTATTTCATTACCCCTCCAAAAGATCCATATGCCTCTTATCCATCACCTCCCAAACTCTCCTTCCCTCTGCCCCCCAGCCCTAGGCAACCACTTATCTACTTTCTGGCTCCATCAATTTGCCTATTCTGGACATTTCATATAAATGGAATCATATAATATGTGGTCCTTCTCACTTAGCATGATTTTTTCAAGTTCCATCCACTTTGTAGCATGTGTTAGTATTTCATTTCTTTTTATTGCTGAATAATACTCCATTTTACAAATACAGCACATTTTATTTATTGATTTATCAGTTGACGGACCTTGGGGTTTCTTTCTACGTTTTGACTATTATGAATAATGCTGCTATGAACATTTATGTAGAAGTTTCTGTGTGGACACATACTTTCACTTCTCATGTAGATACGTAGGAGTGGAATTGTTGGGTCATATGGCATATGTTTAACCACTTGAGGAACTGCTAGAATGTTTTCCAAAGCAGCCATACTATTTTAAATTTCCACCAGCAGTGTATGAGGATTTGATTTCTTCATATCCTTGCGAACACTTGTAATTATCTGTGTTTTTTTATTATAGATATCCTAGATAGCTTTATCCGGTGTGAAATGGTATCTCATTGTGGTTTTTATTTGCGTTTCCTGATGGCTAATGAGGTTGAGCAGCTTTTCATGTGCTTATAATCATCTGAATATCTTCATTGGAGAAATGCCTATTATGATCTTTTGCCCGTTTTTAAATTGGGTTGTCTTTTCATTATTGAATTGTAAGAGTCCTTCGTATATCCTAGATACAAATCCCTTATCAGATACATGATTTGTAAAAAATTTCTCCCATTCTGTGGGTTGTCTTTTCACGTTCTTACTGTATTCTTTGAAACACAAAAGTTTTTAAATTTGATGCCATTTTGAGTAAATTTTGTATGTGGTATGAGGTAGGGGTTCAACATCATTCTTATACATGTGGATATCCAGTGGTCCCAACACTGTTTTAAAACAATTCTTTCCCCAATTTAATTATCTTGGCAGCCTTGTCAAAAATTATGTGACCATAAAGTTGAGAGTTTATTTCTGGACTCTCAATTCTGTTCCATTGATCCATATGTCCATCCATAGGCCAGTACCACACTGTCCTGATTACCTTTGTAGTAAGTTTTATATCTGGCAGTATAAATCTTCCAACTTTGTTCCTCATTTTCAAGTTGATTTTGGCTAATATGGATCCCTTGCATTTTCATATAAAGTTTAGGATTGGCTTGTCAATTTCAGCAAAGAAAACAGCTGCAATTTTGATAGGGATTATGTTGAATCTGTAGATCAGTTTGGGAATGTTGCCACCTTAATAATATTATGTCTTTCAATCCATGAGCATGGGATGCCTTTCCATTTATTTAAGCCTTCTTTAATTTCCTTCAACAATATTTTGTGGTTTTTGGAATATAAATTTTGCACTTCTTTTGTCAAATTTATTTCTAAGTATTTTATTTCTTTGATGTTATTGTAAATGGAATTTTTTTCCTTAATTGAGTTTTCAGTTTACTCATTGTTACTGTACAGAAATACAATTGGTTTTTGTATATTTTTCATGTATCCTGAAACTTTGCTAATTCATTTATTAGAGCTAGTAGTTTTTTTCATGGGTTATTTAGGGTGTTCTCTATATAAATCATGTCATCTGCTTCCTTTCCAATCTTGATGCCTTTAATTTTCTTTTCTTGCCTAATTTCCCTGGCTAGAATGTTTAGTAAAATGTTATATATAAGTGATGAATAGATATCCTTGGCTTGTTCTTAATATAGGGTTGCAGTCAAGTCTCTTACCATTAAGTATGTTAGATGTGGGAATTTGTAGATGCTTTTTATCAGATTGAGGAAGTTCCCTTCTATTCCTGATTTCTTGGGTGTTTTTAATCATAAAGAGGTGTTGAATTTTGTCAAATGCTTTTTCTCTATTGAGATGATCATAAAGTTTTGGTCCTTTATTCTGTTGATGTGGTGTATTACATTAATTGATTTTCAGATGTTCAACCAACCTTGTATTTCTGGGGTAAATCCTACTTGATCATATGCATAATCCTTTTTTATATATTGCTGGATTCAATTTGCTAATATATTGTTGAGGGTCTTTGCATCTGTATTCCTAAGAGATATTGGTCTGTAGTGTTCTTTTTTGATAATGTCTTTATCTGGTTTTGGTATCATGGTAACACTGCCTTCATAGAATGATCTGGGAAGTGTTTCATCCTCTTCTATTTTTGGAAGAGTTTGTGAAGAATTGGTATTAATTAATTTAAATGTGTGGTAGAATTCACCAGGAAAGCCATCTGGTCAAGGGATTATCTTTGTGGGAAGTTTTAAAATTACTAATTCAATCGCTTTACTTGTTTTAGGTCTATTAAGATTTTCCATTCTTCTTGAGTCAGTTTTGGTAGTTTGTGTCTTTCTAGGGATTTGTCAATTTCAATGAAGTCATCTAATATGCTGTCATATAGTTGTTCATAATGCTATTTATATCCTTTTATTTCTGTAAAGCCCATAATATCCCTTTTTCAATTTCTGGTCTTAGTATTCTGAGTCTTCTTTTTTTCTTGATCAGTCTAGCTAAAAAGACTTATCTATTTTATTTATCTTCTTAAAGAGCCAACTTTTAATTTTGCTGATTTTCTCTGTTGTCTTTCTATCCTCTATTTCACTAACCTATGTTCTAATCATAATATTTCCTTCCTTCTGTTTGCTTTGGGTTTGGTTTGCTCTTCTTTTTCCAGTGTTTTAAGGTGCAAGTTTGGGTTATTTATTTGAGGTCTTTCTTCTTTTTCAGTGGAAGTGTTTACAGCTATAAAATTCCCTCTAAGCACTGCTTTGGTATGCTGTGTTTCATTTTACTCATCTCAAAGTATCTTCTAATTTCCCTTGTGATTTCTTCTTTGATCCATTGGTTATTTAATAGTGTGTTGTTTAATATCTGTGTATTTGTGACTTTCCCCAATTTTTTCCCATTATTAATTTCCCATTTCATGCTATTGCGGCCAGAGAATATAGTTTGTATGATTTCAATCCTTTTAAATTTATTGAGTTTTGTTTTAAGGCCTGGATATGGTCTATCCTGGAGAATGTTCCATGTATGCTTAAGAAGAATGTGTATTCTGCTCTTGTTCAGCAAAGTTTTCTGTAGATGTCTGTTACCCATGCACATTTTATCTCTTCTCATTAATTCCCATTCCCAGAATGTCTTTCCCCTTATCTCCACAGGCTAAAGTATATCCATTACTTAATCCCTAGAGTAAGTCTTACCTCCAATGTTGTGTAAACTGCTTTGGAAAACTGAAAATAAAGAAAACATATGCGTTCATTATCTGATGCTGCATAACAAATTACCTCAGAACTCAGGGCTTTAAACAACAAACATTTGTTATTGCAGTTTCTGAGGGTCAGGCATCCAGGAGCAGTGTAGCTAGAAGGCTCTGGATCGGTCTCTCTTAGAAGGTGGCAGTCAAACCATCAGCCAGGGCTACAGTCATCTCAAGGCTTGTCTGAAGGATGATCTGCTTCTGAGATGACTCAAGTGGCTGTTGGCAGTCCTCAGTTTCTTGTTAGCTATCAGCTGGAGACTTCAATTTCTTGACACATGAGCCTTGCTACCACATGGCAGCTTGCTTCTCCTAGAGCAAGTGATCTAATAGAGAGCCAGCAAACAAAAAAACCACCCAAGACAGAAGCCATAGTCTTTTATAGCCTAATCTCAGAAGTGAGATTCTGCCATTTGCTTGCAATTAGACAGATAAACTCTGTAACAGTGTAGCAGGGGGCTACACAAAGGGTGTAAATACTAGGACATGGGGATCATTGGAGGCCATTCTTGAGGCTGGCTGCTGGAGCTTACAAATGATTCGTTTGAAGTAGCACAACACTGATAACCTAAATCCAGTAAACACAGCACACAAAATATAAAACTACTGGCCAAGCTCACAAATGAATATTGAGGCAAAATTCCTAAATTAATTGTTAATAAACAGATTCATGTGGCACATTTGAAGAATAATACCCATACATAAGTGGGAATGCAAGGATGGTTCAATATTAGAAAATCCATTAATATGATTCACTGTATTTTTAAAAAATCTAAGGAGAAAAATTAATTGATTATTTCTATAAATTCTGACAAGATATTTGAATAAAATTCAACCTTCATTCTAGATTAAAGGAAAAGATCTTAATAAAAGAGGAATAGATAGATTCTTTCTTGGCATGATAAAGTATGTCTTCCCCAAAAGTCAGCATCTTGCCTAAAAGGAAAACACTAAAAGCAGCTCCATTAAAGACAGATGAAAAGATAAGAATGCCCATTACCATTACTCTTTAAAAAGCTCTGCAGATACAAGACAATACAAGTAGGCAAGAAGAATTAGGAAAGAAGTTAGAGGTGTAAAATACAAAAATAAGAGGCAAAATTATCACAATCTGTAGAATTATCATGATTATGATGTATAATTATCATGATTATATATCTGGAAAACCTAAGAGAATCTACTGAATTACAAACAAGAAAAATGGGTAATGAAGCCAGTTACAAAATTCATATGTAGTTCACAATAGCCTTTTTACATATAAATATCACCCAGTTAGAAGACACAGTGGAAGAATTTCCAACAGCAACTGAGGTATAAAATAGTCTGGAATAATTCTCAAAATGTGCAAGAAATGTATGAAGAAAACTAATATACATGTGTAGTGGCAGATGGTAACTACACTTATGGTGGTGAACACATGTAATGTACAGAATTGTCAAATCACTATACTGTACACCAAAACTAATATAACATTGTGCGTCAACAATACTTCGATAACAAAAATTTAAAACAAACAAAAAAAATGTTTAAGAAGGTGGGGTGGGGAGAGGGGCAGAGGGAGAGAGAAAGAGAGACTCCCAGCAGGGAGCCCGACGTGAGGCTTGATCTTATGACCCTGAGATCATGATTTGAGCCAAAATCAAGAGTCGGATGCTTAACCAACTGAGCCACCCAGGTATCCTTAAAACAAAATTTTAACATACAAAGGGACTGAAAAAATGTAGAGCTATACTATATTCTCAGAGAGAAAGATTCATCACTGCAAAAATGTCAGTGCTCTACTCAGTTACTTTATAAATCCAACACTATCTCAATGAAGATGACTACAGGACATTGTTTTGTAGAACTAGAAAAGCTGATTCTAAAAGTAAACAATTGAGTCTACCCATGAAACCTGGAGAAAGAAGAATAATGAGCAAGCTTTGGGGGGAGAATTAAGAAACCAGGGCTCCAGGCCAAACTCTGCCCTAACAAATTGAAGGACCATTCATCATTTCCGTTGGGGTTTTGGTTTTCTCATCAGCAAAGCGAGACACCCAGGCTAGAGGGGGTCTAACCTTTCTTTCAGCTCTAGAATTTTCTGATTGATTCTGTTGTAAGATTGTTCGTTCAAATCCTGCAGACTTGGATGGAGCCATGTCTCCTCTGAACAAGTCCAGGGCACCTAAAAGAGTGTTTGGCTAAGTATGTGAATTTCTGGGGTGCCATGGAGGCCCTTTGCCAAAAAGTGGCCCTATTTTTACCCTTATCCCCATCCTGTCTCTGGTACTGCTTCATGGGATTTAGTCCGTCAATGTGACCTCTCCCTCCATTACCTGCCCCCCTGAGGAAATAAGCTCAGTGTTTGGATTTTAGTGCCACTCCTCTCTGATCTTTTCCTAGGAGCCAATCTGAATAAGAGAAAGAAGAAGATGGGGAGAACAGAGACTCTACAGAAAGGTGAACGACCCGGGGCAAACAAAGAAAAAGCAGAGACACAGAACACTGCAGACATCTTAGCCCCAGAAAGTCCATACAGAGAACTCAGAGGAAGGCACAAGAACTATCCCCAGATGACAATGGAATTAAATGAATTAATATCTTTACCTGCAAAACAAGTGCATTATAGACTGCGTTCGTATTTATTGCTTTCAACAGAGCAGAATGATTTGCACAAGGAGAAAAGGAGAGCTTCCTCTTCTCTCCTCTCCTCAGTCGGGAAAGACCTTCTGGGAAAGAGAACGTTTGAAAGAGGTCCTCGAAGGAGAGGGAGGAAGATGCTTGGCAAAGCTTGTTAGGGTGTGCTTTCTCCAAAATCAAGAGAAGGCACAGAAGAGGCAGGGGTAGCCAGAGAGCAGTGAGGAATCCTTTCCTTGAGAAAAAAGGGACAGAGGTGCTGGGGAGAAAAATGCTAGCCCAGGAGGGCAAGGGCCGTGAAAGCCTGGGGGTGGGCTGCCATGCAGTAGGCGGAAAATTCTTTAACAATTCTTCCTACGGAGGGCGGCCTGATTTTCCAACAGCAGGCCCCCGCATGGGAGTTTTGGAGGTAACACGCTGGGGGACTGGTGTAGCTCCCTATGATATCACTGCAGGCCAGCAGGAAAGCTTGCAGTCTGACCACTTCTAAGTGTCCTTTATCTGCCTCAGTGGCCAGCCTTGAATTCAGGTGAACTCAGGTGTTGACCAAACTCCTGCCAGGAGTCCAGCTTCACACTTAGGGCTGCGCTGAACAGAAGGGAAGCCAGGGGAGAGGGTCCTTGCTGGGAAGGAGT
This sequence comes from Phoca vitulina, assembly GCF_004348235.1. Lineage (NCBI taxonomy): Eukaryota > Metazoa > Chordata > Mammalia > Carnivora > Phocidae > Phoca > Phoca vitulina. The sequence continues at coordinate 47,839,816 of NW_022589715.1, read as the reverse complement.
TCATAGCTGGAAAAACAAGAACTGCACATTGGAAAATGGTATTATTCCTATAATTCACCCAAGTCCAGAATTAAATCTGAAAATGAATGGAACAGTGAGTGAGTTAGGAGCTGAGAGGGAACAGAGAGAGGACAGGAGGCTGGTGGCCAGGGACGACTTTGCTGAGAAGGTGGAACTTGACCCCCATATGCATCTATGAGAACAAGGTTTCTCTGCTTTCCTCCATGCCCCAGGCTATTAGGGGACCAAGCCAGAGGCCCCGGGGGGTGGAAGAAGTAGCTTCTCTTCTGGAAGCTTAGAGGTGAGGCTTTAAGTGAGAACTTTCTCTGGTCCTATCTTTCTCAGTGCTGTCTGTTTGAAAAGTGAGTAGATTTTCCTGTTACAATAGCCAAAAAAACAAAATAAATCGAGAAACAAATGGCAAGCTGGGACCTGGAAATGAAGTTAAAATATCTAGGCTTAGTGAAGACACCACAAAATGGTTTTCTCCTCAAAGTGGCGCTCAACCTAGACTAGACTGCTCTAATGGATCTGGGGACATATTCTTCTCCCTGACAACTCCACCCACCCCACTTCCCACCCCATTTCCTCCAAAAGCCTTTTGCAGATGGTGCCTCTCAGTTCCCAGAACCAGTCTGGAGCAGTGATTAAAAAGATCAGAATTCCGGGAACCACTTTTTTTCTTCTTGGCCACCTTGGCAAATGCCTAAGCTACACTAAGATGCAGTGAATCATTTAAAAGTGACAATCAAGATGCTGGAGAAAAATTAAGAATTCCACAAGGCATGGGGCCAGTCCACAAAAAAAAAAAAAAAAAAAAAAGCGGTTATTTGGGAAAAAATGGGATTCTGTGAACACTCTTTTGGGGAACCTTCCTGATCCATAGGTACTCAGACCTTCCACTTCCCTCATTGGTTCCTTCTTTCGTTTCCCCACTCAAAAAATGAATTACTACCAGTTCTCTGCATAGTACAGGGTTGTAAGACAGCCTAGAAGAAAAGGAATAATGAAAGACTCAGGACCTTGTTGGATCTAATACCCTGAGAGTCTTCTGTACCACACCCTACATTCCATTGGAAGGACAGCCCGTAATCTTTTGCCCATTTCTGTCTTTTGCAATTTTTCCCGATGCTTGAGAAGCTCTCCCAGGATGCAGAGGGGAAAGCCAAGGAGATTAAAACAAAGAGAGAGAATATAATAGACATAAAAGACAGATAACAGAAACCATACTTATGAATTACAGGTGACTTGTGGAAGAAACTAATCAAAGTACTGACCTAAAAACAGTTTATAAACTGAAAAGACTCCTGCATTCCGGATGGTATTAGTTTCCCAGGGCTACTGTAACACAGTACCATAAACTGGGTGGCTTAAAACAACAGGGATTTCTTCTCCCACAGTTTTGGAGGCTAGAGGTCCAAAATCAACATGTAAGCAGGGCTTCCCTAGAGAATGCTCTAGGGAAGAGTCTTTCCTTGCTTCTTCCAGCTTCTGGTGACCCCGGGTGATCCTTGACTTGCAGCAGGGTTAACCCCAACCTCGGTGTCCGTCTTCACTTGGCCTTCATCTCTGTGTTTGTCTGTGTGTTCTCTCTTTATAAGGACACCAGTCATTGGATTCAGGGTGCCCAAAATCCAGGGTGAATTCGTTTGTAGCCAGTTGTATCTTTAAGACCTTAGGTCATATTCTGATGCTCCAAGTAAACGTGAATTTTGAGGTGACATTATTCAATTGACTGCACAGAACAAATCAATGAAGAGACTAATAAGTAGGCACATCTTGGCAAGAATCTAGAATAGAAGGACAAAGGAAAAAAAAAATTCTACCAGCAGTGCAAAGTTATTACAGTCAAATGATGAAAAATCAGACAGTCTTCTTCAAGCATCTCAATGGTAGCAAGAGATGACCCAAAAAAGTGACACAACATCTCCAAGGTTTTAAGGGAAAACAGTTTAACTTAGCCAAATGGCAGTTTTATCATTCACTTATGAATGTTTCAGAAAAGACATTCTCAAACATTCTCAGGAACATCTTTCCTGAGAAAATTGCTTTAAGATCCACTCCCACCAATGGAGAGGTGAAGTAAAATGAACCAAAGAATGGGTAGGTCATAATATAAAGGAGTGTTGGCAGGCATTGAAGAGATTTAAGCATACAACGAAGTTTAAATGATACAGTTTCAAAACATGTAATCTAAATAGCAATTAATTTTTAAAGGGAACATAAACAGTAGAATGTCCACAATTTAATAGTAATTCATTGATTCCCCATATCCCAGATCACACAACACACACACAGAAGAAACAGATGGGAGAAGGTAGAAAGAAGTAAAAGAATGTTAATTTCTTCATATTACACATGGCTATTCAGTATTTTAAAATAATTCTTAGTCCTGGTATTTAGAAGAAGTATGGATTCAAGTATTTTACTGGTAGATTTATAATTGGCAAAATGATGTGTGTGTGTGAGAGAGAGAGAAAGAGAGAGACAGAGACATACAGAGACAGAGAGACAGAGTATGCACACAAGAGAGCAGCTAGTTCCCTTCCTCTTTATTTTATAGGAGGTCATCCCTTCCCCCACCGCCACAGCTTAATTGAGGTATAATTGGCAATAAAATTTGTATGTTTAAGGTGTACAACTTGATCTGGTATATGTATACATTGTTAAATAATCACCACATTCAAGCTGATTAACAAATCCATCAACTCACATAGTTACCATGCTCTTTTCTCTTTTTTTTTCTCTTCTTTGTGTGTGTGTGTATGTGTGGTAAAAACACTTAAGATCTACCCTCTTAGTTAATTTCAAATATATGATACAGTATTACTAATGATAGTCACCATGCTGGACATCAGATCCCCAGAGCTTATTACCTTGCACAACTGAAACTTGGTACCACTTAACAAATGCCTCCCCATTTCTCCCAGGAGGTCACGTCTACAGAACCTGTCCTTCGTCCCCTTTGCTACTGTAGTCCTTTCACATTCCCCTGGCCCCGCAGGATCTCCACTTCACCTGCCTTCATATCCAGCCTCTGCACATTCCTGTGGGTAAGAGGAAAAGGGGCAGGTGAAGGAGGATTGGAGTAAGCCATGGATATTAGGCTCTGCTCTGCGCACGTCCCCCCTCCCAGCCTAAATTGATTGGGCTGAGCAGGAGTTGGGGCAGGAAGGGGGAGGTACATACTACCAAGACACTTCCTAGACCTTTGAAGGGACATCTTTACTGTTTCTAATTTCTTGTTATTATCAGCAATATCATAGTGAATATCTCTATACATGTGTTTTCTTCAAAACTTTTATTATTTCTGTTACAGGCTATGGAGTGAGACTCTTCATCTTTCCCCAGCAAGCAATCAGGACTCACACCTTCAGAAAAAACATGAAGTTCTTCAGCAGGTAGCTTTTGAGATGACTCTCAATGATGCTTGCCTGCTGCCATGCTTGGCCTCACTACTCTCCTCCCCTGGAGTGTGAGCTGGGCCTCGTGACTTGCTTCTAATAAATGGACTCCTTATGGGCAGGAGTGGGGAGTGTACTTTTCCCCATAAGATCCAGCCCTGTGCCTGGCTCTCAATAAATGTTTGGTGAGTGACATCAGATGTGAGAGGTGAGGGACAAGGTGGCCTTCCCGTGGGTCTGGCCACACTGTCACTCCTTGGGTTAGTCCAATGGTCTTTGAACCAGGGCATGATGTGTGGCCAGGGATAACCTAAGACTTTCCAAAAGATATGTGGACACAAGTAGTTTTAAGGAAATCTATTTCTAGATTTTCAACTTCCACGTCTATTTTTCCTAAAACAGGTCTGCCTGAGAACATCTCCTGGTTAAGGCTCCTCCTGTGGGTTCTCCACTCCCACTTCCTCCTCACAGTCCTGCTTCACAAAAGATAAGGATTCCTTTCACCCTCCCTGAGCCTTAATTCCTATGGTGCATAGTTCCCAGCTGATTAAAACTTCCAGGGTATCAAACAAAGGGACAATTTAAGATATTTTTTATTTAACAATCTCACCTCTTCCATTCCCTGACCACTGTCAAAGGATGCAGCCTTTCTGTGGGAGAATCCCATAAAAGCAAAGCAAAGAGAGTGCCCAGAACAAATATCAAGCTAATAGCACCTTATTTCCTACAGGGACAAGCTCGTGGCAAGCCTCTGTGCCTTATTTTCCACTCTGCCAGGAATAGAATTCATAAGTGAGACTGTCTCCAGCACGCATGTCAACATATTTATTTGAATGAACAAATGAAGTCTGATTTTTTTCAGATTGAGTCTGATTTGGTCATTTGGTTTGACAGTGAGTTTTGGCTTAACTAATTAAGTTAAATGGTGGACAAAATCCATAAATTGTATGAGCTAAATATGCAGCTGTGTGTGTGTGTGTGTGTGTTTGTAAGATGAATTTTTTATTTAAAAGACTTGGTATTAGCAAGATATGTTAAGATTAACAACATTTTTTCTTTTCTGAACCCTTTCAGAGTATATTGGGTTAAACAAAGCACTTTAATGTGAAAAAGTGCAGGATGCAATCAATAGTCCTCCATAAGTGATAGTAGAGCTTTTTTTGATATACTTTCTAGCAACTGAGAAACTTGAATGAGTGCAATGACCAAGAATAAATTTCCCCAGGTAGTTGATTCTCCATTCTTTGCATTCAGCTAAATTGATGGAGGATCTAATTAAACTGTCAGCTGATAGATCATTAAAAATAATTTTTGATGATAGATTACCATATGATTTTGGCATATAACTGGGAAGGGGTTCAAAGAATCAAGTCTCACTGCTATGACAAAACTCTTTTTATTCTCATCATATTTCTATGGACACATTTTCTCAGGTGCATCTACAAGAAAGGAAAAATAGCAACGGAATTGAAGCTAAACAGTGTCTCATTCTAACAGTAAGTAATGTTTATTCATGGATAGAGGAGCGAGCGTAAAAGAAATCCTTCCCATGTCATTAAAAGATGCATTTCCCACAGTATGGAGGTTCCTCAAAAAATTAAAAATAGAACTTCCATATGATCCAGTAATTCCACTACTAGGTATTTACCCAAATGATACAAAAACACTAATTTGGAAAGACCTCTGCACCTATGTTTATTGTAGCATTATTTACAGTAGCCGAATTATAGAAGCAGCCCACTGTCCATCAACTGATGAATGGATAAAGAAAATGTGGCATATATAGACAGTGGAATATTACTCAGCCATAAAAAAGAATGAAATCTTGTGTTTGCAACAACATGGATGGACCTAGAGGCTATAATGCTAAGCGAAATAAGTCAGAGAAAGACAAATACCAAATGATTTCATTCGTATGTGGAATTTAAGAAACAAAACAAATGAACAAAGGAAAAGGAGAGACAAACCAAAAAACAGACTCTTAATTATAGACAACAAACTGATGGTTACCAGAGGGGTGGTGAGTGGGGGGTGTGGGTGAAATAGGTGATGGGGATTAAGGTACATTTATCATGATGAGCACTAAGTAATATAGAGAATTGTTGCATCACTGTATTGTACACCTGACACTAATACAGTACTGTATATTAACTGTCCCGAAATTAAAGTAAAAAAGATGCATTTTCAGTATCATGGTATTTTTGTTAAATATTTATTAAAATTCATATTATATTTATAGTATTTTGATTAATTGTATAATAAACACTATTTTAATGGATAATCTAGAAACTTTTTTTAACACCTGGAGTTTATGATCACAGGAGATTTTTAAAGTTAACTTCAATATATACACATATTTTTATTTCAGAGTATGATAAGCATTAAAATAGGATGAAAATCTCTGGTGGAACTGGAATGAAAATGCAGATTCAAGGAGAAATATGAACAATATAAGATTTCTGTTGATAAAGAAGAACCTGTTAGGTATTTTTTAAACAGCTGATGGTGAGTATCAAATTGCTATGCTATTTATATGTCATTGGATACATTTAAAAGAGTCATGTTACAGTTTCGTAACTGGCAGATTTTCAATATGCAGACATTGCACCCTTTGGGATCACTACTGAAATTTGCAAGGCAACTATTTAGCTGTCAATGCACCCATGCTGCCTCTCAGACTTGGCCTAGCCCTTCTCCTTAGCTAGAAGAATCTCCCTATCCTGGCCAGGATAGCATGGGCACGGAGGGTCTGAGACTGGGGTGGCCTGGCCAAGTACAGGGCTCAGGAGGGGGCACGCGGTGACAGTCGGGGAATCAGAGCTTTCCCTTGCTGTCCTGACCCCACCACTCTCCAAAGGCCAAGCAGAGGGAAGTCCCACACCTCCCCTTAGGGACTGTGTCCTCAGAGCTGAGGACAGCAACAGGCTGTGGCCATGTAGACAAAGGATTCCCCAGACTTTTAGGCCACAAACCCCTCTAGAGTCCTCTGGCTTAATTAGCGATGCTTGGCTTCCTATAGGAAAGTGGGCGCAGGGGCCTGGGCTGCACACCCCCGCCTACTACCCACTTCACAGCTCGCCCTTCTCCCCAGCAAGCCTTGGGTAAGCACTCTGGAGAGAGAGGGGACCGAAGCTCCCAGGCTGAAGGAGGAGACAGTTCCCACAAAGAGGCAGAGAGGGGATACCAGAATCCTCCTCGCCTTGTCCTCATTCTAAAAGAAGGACTGTATGCTCTTAACTTTTTCTTTACATTCAAATTCAAGAGAATTGATGCTTTAAAGGACCCAGGGCCTGAAATATTTATAACGTTCCTTGACATTATATGTCCCTGCGACAACAGAAGAGAGCCACCTATATAAATAGCAAGGCCATCATAAAGGAACCAAAATGTTTGGCAAAGGCAATCCAGGAAGACTTCCTAGAGAAGTGAGATATTGAAACGACTTTTTTTTTTTTTTTTAAGATTTATTTATTCTAGAGACAGAGAGCACAAGTGGGAGGGGCAGAGGGAGAGAGAGAATCTCAAGCAGACTCCCCGCTGAGCACAGAGCCAGACGCCAGGCTCTATCCCCTGACCCTGAGATCACGACCTGAGCTGAAACCAAGAGTCAGACGCTCAACAGACTGCGCCACCCAGGCGTCCCTTGAAACACCTTTTTAAAGGATATTTGGAGGCTACTAAGCAACAATTCCAATGTTTATTGCCTCCCAGAATGTTCTCTCAGTGGTGAGGAGTTGTAACATTGAAAATACCAGCGATCAGCTGGAGACAGATAAACTGAAGTCCGGGGGAGGGGAGCGGGGGGGGGGGGGGGGGGGTGGAGTGGAAGGAGAGAACAAAATCCTTTCGCAAATGCAATAACACTGCCCTGCTTCATTTCATTACCAGAGATGAACAGGGCTTATAAATGACGACATTACAAGCTGAAACGTGACCCCCTGGGAGAGAGTACGGGCTGCCTTAGTGTTTGTAGATCTGCTCCCTGCCTGCCGTCCACAGGGATCTACGTGAGCTCAGAGAACCAACAAGCAGGAGCACCTTCCACTGAGACGCAACGATGCTTCAGCTGTAAAGGGCGTAACCCGGCGCGGCACTGAGCCTGGTTGGGCTGCCCTGGCCTGGGGAACCAGCCACAGCTCAGTGGCCCGGCCAAGGGGGACAGCCAGGCCCACTGCTCAGTCCTTGGGTGAGGAGCGCACAGAACAGCGGGCAGCACCCACTGACTTTGTAACCCAATGTGACCAGTCCCTTCCAGGCACTCTTGGCTCCCAGCCTAACTGGATTGCCTGCCCTTGCCCTGTGCCTCCCTGCCCTGTGTTCTCCAGTCCAGGCCGCTTCCTTCCCTTAAAGGCCCTTTGTTTGCATATCCCCTTGTCTACTTTCTACTAGTCCCACCTCTACGCTCCTCCTCCGAAAGGCTTCTCTGATTCCCCATCAACTGAACCAGCCCTTGATCACCTTGTCATCCTCTGTGCTGCCGCCCCGGAGCCCCTGACCTGCAGTTCTCTCATGAAATGGATCCTTTTCTACCTTGCATTATGGTTATTTCTATGGTCTGATTTCCTCTCCCAGCCTAGGGCAAGAATTATCAGCCCGTCTCACTTGAACTCCATGAAGCTGGGCTGAGTACGTCCTGGGTGCCAGGCAGTGTACAGGGGTGCATTCATGAGGGAGGGACACAGAACCCTGCAGCCAGGCCTTCATGTCCCAGTAGGAGAGGAGAGGTCAAGCACAGCTCAGAGCAACCACCCTCTAAGGCCAAGCTCAACGCTCTTCCTATAGCTTTAGCCCAGAAGGTGGCTGAGTTCCAGATGGTTGGAAATGATTTCTCTTTAACCAAATGCAGATCAGCCTGTGATGGTCCAGGTAGCAATGGCTGAAAGGCAGTCCAGCAAATACTCAAGTCACTGGGTATGGGCTTCTGGGGAATGGTGAGTATACCCTCGGTCATGATACTTTATCGATCTGGAGTCCCAGGAGGGACTCTGGAGCCAAGATTCCTCTGGGCCCTAGCTGAGCACAGGGAGAACATTCAGTTTACATCCAGCAGGTGGTTCCTAACTTTCTGAGAAGCTAATGAAAGTTCTGGATGTTCTTCCCAGAAGTGCACAGACACATGCATGTGTTCTTTGGCACACAGTTTCAGGGGATTCACCTACTTTTGAAAACCCTTCCATGGATCCCTGAATCAACTTTGATGTAAACAGTGGGTCCTTTGGTGTGGTTGCTATGGAACGATGGGCAAAACCTATGTACCCTCAGGGAAAGGTGCTCAGAAAATATCTGCTGAATTAATGATCTTGAATTTGACCAGGCTAAGATCCCTACTTGTGTTCACCGATCACTATTTCTTCTACTATCTGATAGAGCCAGAGCCTACCCAGTGTTCAGGTGGAAAAGGCAGCCTTCCGTGTGGTGACATATGTGGGGTTCAGGGAATGCCTTGCCCCTGAAAAGGATCTTTCTCCGACAAACTCTGCCATGAACACAGTCATTAACACAGCATCCCTTTGAAGCAAGGGGTCAGAGTGACTGGGTATATGGAACTCCTCTCCTCCTCTTTCAGGGAGGAGCCTGGGGTTGAAGACGGATTTGTAGGGCGTTTCTTCCTTTTAGAAGGGGGCTCAGCAGACAAAGATAAGGTGCATTGTTCCTGCAGAGACTTTCTAACCTCAGCTCTGCCTCCCTCAAGGGCAATATTCCAACTATGAAGAGACCTTGAGAACTATTTCAAAATCAAAACACCACCCATATGATCTGACAATCCAGAAACAAAAAAATACCCTGGAAAATCTTTTGTGAGTAAGTTAATGAGAACTGCCAAGAATGCTCAGCCCCTGGGAAGTTTGAATGTATCCAAGCAGGAAAGACCTTTGCAGAAGAGGGGTGGAGGGATGAGTATTCATTGGGTGTCTACTATGTGCTGGGTGGTTTCCACATATTATCTCATTTAAGCTTCACAATATTTGGAGAAGAAAGTATCATTTTCCCCAATTACAAGTGAGGAAACAGGCAAGTGAGCCCAAAGTTATGCAGTTAGTAAGAACCCAGATTCAAACTCAGGCTGTCAGTTCTCAAAGCCCACAAGCTTCCCGCTGTACAGTAGACAGTATGTATTTTGTTTTGTTTTAGGACAGAACACAGATCAGGCCTATGATCACTTCAACTCAGAAATAAGGGGCCATCTGGAGAGACCAAGGTTGTCCCGAATTACATCAACTTTAAAATTTGGAGGAGGGGCCAGAACCCCACTATTTCCCCTGGAATAAGTTCTGGGTTTGCTTCATGATCATGAGAACTAATCACTTTTCTTTTTCAACATACGTACCCTGCAGACCTTAGGATCCTTGTGAAATGTGAACATGGGAAGATCTTCCCCGATGGCCCAAGTCCAAAGCTCCAGAGGCCGGGTAGAAGCAATGACACACAACTCCACAAGATGCCAGGTTGTGGGGCCCAGCAGAGCCCAAGAAGGCTGAACCCTGTCTCCAGGTAACTATGACCAGGGAATCACCTGTCCATATACTTCACTGCACCAGAAAATGAATAACCTGGGAAAATACTCATTGTTGACCACGTTCATTATTTCAAAAAAAAGTTTGTTTCTTTGTTGAAAGTATCTTTCTTTATTTTACCTCCTTGGCATTTCCTGTTGTTTCTGTGAACAAGTACACTCCCATAAATGTCATCATCATCATTATCATCATCATAATGGCCAACATCCAGGAATTCATTTGCAGTCTAAAAAGCATTTTCCTACAAAATGTAAATCATGATTATGAGCCATAACCAAGACTTCCTAAGACAGTCAGTGTTGAGATAAACGTAATTTTTTTCTTCGGTAATAAGCAACTTCGGGCGCATTTATTAATTTTCATGCCTAGATTTTCCTCTTCTATCTCTCACAGATACATTTATTTTCAACTAGACGTTTTTGAATAAATCACTGGCCCAATTAGGCAGAGAAATAGGGACCAAGCAGGGTATCTACATGCAAATAAATATTTTTGTGCACCGATATTTGCAAACTGATGACTTTTGAAGTCTAGATTTTTCGGACAAAAATCATTTGGATATCATTAAAGAAAAAAAAAAAAAGCCTAAAACTTTTTTCCATTTAATAGAGGGCATTGCCAAATATTTTTGGCACCTCAAGTTGTCTTGTTGTTAATCAACTCTTATTATAGGGGTTTGCTCCAGAACAATGTTCTAAAAGCTCTTTATCTTGTCACATAAGCAGAATGGCATTCCAAAATCTCATTTTTTAAAAGGCATTAGTCACCAGTATAACAAAACACATGTTCTGTACCAATAAAATTTAATGTTCAAATAAAAAATGCTTGTTTACATGCATTTTTATATGCCGGCCTGTATTAAAGAGAACGTTTTCCTTAGGTCAGTGGACACTCCCTCCTATTTCTCTGTCTAATGAGAAGCCAACCCATCTCCTTGTCATCGCCCCTGGAGAGGAGGCAGAGATCCAACAGGGGAGGAGCAGATTTGGTAGTTATGACTTTGTGACTTGAAGCCGAACGGTAGCTCTCCTCCCCTACCCGCCGACTGAGTCTGGGCTGAGAACTGTTTCCTCAGGTGGGTCACTGTTGCAATGAGCTGCTGTCATTCAAACCCAACAGTTGTGGACCCTGCGAGAGGGTCCCTCCTCTCTTCATCACCAATAGAGAATCAGACATCAGAATCTTATACTATAACAAGAACAATGACAGAAGGTGCAGTTTTTAAAAACATTTCCTTTTATTCTCAAGTCTAGAGGATGCATCCATCAATACGACTTCTTGCTAAATTCATTAACCTTTGTTTCATCCAAAATAAGTAAATCCTATGAGGTAGGGCAATGGTTCACCTTAAGCCACTATAACTCTATTTGGTATCTTTAGGCTAAAATTTTTCCTTCAATCTAATTTAAATTTTCTAATTGAAGTTTATGGCCTAGAAGCATCTGATTTTTCCCTGTGTTACTGGGTTTGATGTATTTCTTTTTTTTTAAATATTTTATTTATTTATTTGAGAGAGAGCACACAATCAGGAAGAGGGGGAGAGGCAGAGGGAGAAGCAGACTCCCCGCTGAGTGGGGAGCCCGCCATGGGGTGGGGAGCCCAATGTGGGGCTCGGTCCCGGGACCCTGGGATCATGACCTGAGCCCAAGGCAAACGCTTAACCAACTGAGCCACCCAGGCACCCCGGGGTTTGATGTATTTCTTACATGCATTCAGAATCACATAGCATAACACTGTAAATGTAACACCATGTCATTCGTAGACTTCTCTTACATGCTTTGCAACCATGGGAGAGGGTATCACAGTTAAGGATGGAGTTTCTCATAGGTAATTCTGGTTCTATAAACAAAAATATGTATTGTCTAAGGGGAATATTTTATTCTAGTAACAGGTTAGATTTTTATTCAATAGCAGGTGAATGATTTATTAGTCTTATTAATTAGACATCAAAGCCCTCCCAAAAAAAATAAATAAATAAATAAGCTTCATAGTAACAGAGACCAGGAAGACAGAGAAACATATCCTGGAAACTATTTTTGTGTGTGTGCAAAATAGGTAACTGCTACTACCAGTTCTTCCTTTTCCTCACCTGAAAGCCTTGCAAATTCTAGACAAACTACCTCTGTCAGAGTCCAGAAAGAGAAGGAAAAAACAAAATGAAGCTGACACCATTTCTTGCCCGTGATGTCATTTGCTGTCTTCCAAAGCCCATGGGTCCAATTTTGATGTCAGGGTGCGTAACTCCGCAGTGACAGGCCCAAATGTATTTGAAGAGGGAAATAACCTTTCAGCTCTGCGCAGTCATTTTCCCCACGAAGACAAATATAGCCCAGGCTGAAATCACTTAGTGTCAATCAAGGTAACCAGATCAGCTCGGCGTTAATAATGAATTTGGTCATGTGCCCCCATAGCGAGTGAAGTGTGAGATAGCCAACCACTTGTTCCATGTGACACCCACCGGCTTCTATGTCAGGCCACAGTTCTCCTAGCCCAGCTGGGAAGCAACAGGGTAATTTAATCTGCCACCCACTCTAATTGCTAAACTGAGAGAATTATCAGGGTTGCCAGATAGGGCTTTCAGAGCCCCGGGTCTAGGCTTGGTGGCCGCGATGCAAAGCTATGGCTGGGGTTCTCATTAGGGATGGACCCAGGTTTTGTAGGGTCTAAGGCTTACACAACTTAGGGTCTCTCTTTAGGAAAAGAATACAAACTTACAAATATAAAGTTAGAAGCAGGGCCTTGGAAAGGTCCCTTTTAAGTGAGAGGCCCTGAAGCTTATGCTTCATTAACATCATGGTAAATCTCCAGTTGTCATGGAAACCGAAAGAACACTGGCCTCCTGTCTGTCCTGGATTTCGGATTGATTGACTCCAAGGAAGTATATCCTCTCTACTCTTATGTGATCATTTGCCCTTTTCCATAATTCCTTACATGGAGATGAGCTATACACAATGCGATCATGGGTCATGGGTCATCCCTTTACCAACCACCTCAAATGTAGAGTTGTGTTTCTGACAGACACCAGTCACCAGTTGGTATGCCCTGGTTGTCCTCTATGATGCCAACTTTTAAAGGTTAAGGATATGTCCCAAATATCCTTAGTTTCCCCTAAATAATCTGCAATAAAACTTTGAAGAGGATGACCACAAACTCAATCACTAGAGACAAAAATAATAGAACAATGGACTCAGGAAGACCTTGGAAGCAGGCAGTTTTCAGGCAAACCAAAGACTGCTTGTCCTATTTAAGTATTTACAAGCAAACTAAAAGCATTATTACCACAATAGGGAAAAATCAAATGGCATTTAATCCCTCAAAAGCAATGTTGGTTCAACACTTCAAAATATTGTTAATAGACTGGAAGAGGAAAATTTTATGATTATCTCAATGGAAGCAGAGAAATTATTTCATGATTCTTAATACTCATCCCCAAGAAACTCTTAGCAAGTTGGAAATAGGAGAAAATTTTCTTTTCTTGATAATGTCAACCAGAAACCTAGAGCAAATATTTACCTAGTAATGAAATTAGAGAGTTATTCCTATAGGCATTAGGAACAAGATAAGGATCCCCATAGCTAGTTCACATTGACCTAGAAGTCCTGGCCAATTAAATGACAAAGAAAAGAAATAAGACATAAGGATCTGAAAGGAAGAAACAAAACTGTCAGTATTTGCAAACAACATAATTGTGTATCTAAAAAATCTAAGAGAAAAAATAAAAATAAAAAATAAAAAACCTAAGAGAATCTGAGGTAAATGATCACAATTCAGAGTTCAGTTAGGAGGACAAGCACAATGTTAACATATGAAAGCAACACCTTGACTGTATCCTACAATAACTATTGCAAAATGTCATGAAGAAAGATCTTATTCACCAAAGCCATGAAACTACAAAATACCCAAGAATAAACAAAAAATGTTTAAGATCTAAATGAAAACATGATAAAATTTTACTGAAAGACATTAAAGAAAACCCAAACAAATGAAGAAAATGTACCTGTTATCTGGTTGGAAAGGCTTGGCATCTAAAGATGATTATCCCCCCACCCCCCCAAATTAAGCTCAAACTCCCAGTGGGATCTTTCAAAGAAGTTATAGACTGATTCTAAAATTCTCCTATAACAGAAAATGTGAAAGAATACCCAAGGTAATTCTGAAAAAGAAGTTCTATAAGAGAGAGCCGTGCTGTCGTAAATTTCTGAAGTAGTCCGATAGAGGGTAGGCTTAAAGATGAGTAAGAAGGAACACTCAGGTACTCAGAGAGTACACAAATTGCATGTCATTGCAATGACCTTAAAGGATAAGAGACTGCATCAAGTAGGAGAACTTGGGGAGTACAGCTCCTTGGTTTACCTTAATCACACTATGAGAGAGAGTCTGAGTGCTGGTCATGGTCAACCAGCCAGAAAGAAACTGTCAGGTGATGGGAAGTCCTGAACAGTGTTTTTTGGAGCCCGTAGGCCGCCAGTCACAATGCCCCAAAACTCCAGGATGGTTGTGCAAAACCACTTTTGGTAAGCCACATTATTCAGACCTATTATCAGTTTTAGTTTCTTGCTATATTGCTATAATGCCATATTGCTGCACTGCACACAGATTAAATGATAATAACCAGGCATCAAATATGCCCCGTTGCCTTAAGACAATATGACAGGCCATGTGTGATTGTCATGTGATTATTATCACTACTCATCCTACAGCCCACTGTCCGCTGGGCTACTTCAGAAATGTAAAAGCGTGTGCCCTCTTTCAGGACTCCTTTTGCAAAATTTCAGGCAGGCATGTCATCTATCTACTGGGAGGAGCTGAGCAGGACAAGCCTGGCCATTGGGATCACAATATCAAAACATAAAGCTACAGGAAATAAAACATTGTAACATTGGTACAAAATAGCTCAATGGGACATAAAAGGGAATACAGAAACTGAGCCATGAATATGTGGGAAGGTATTTTATGGTAAATGTGGCATTTAAAATCAATAGGGAAAGAATATACTGACTATTTAAAAAAATTACATTGGAGCAATTTACTAACCATTTAGGAGAAATTAATTTACATTGCTACTTTTTACTACTCAAAAATGTAAGTTCCAGAAGGATTAAAGACCTAAACAATATACAAAACTATAAAACCTTAGAAGAAAATCTTAGAGAATGTGACATAGGGAAAGCCTCTGCAAAAACTATAGAGGAAAAAGTGATTGGATTTAATTTTGTCACATTGTAACATTCTGTCAACAGAAGTCGCATAAACATACTAAAAGAAAAGTGACAGATCATGAAAAGATATTTGCTATGTATGTAACAAAGGATTGGTATTCAAAATATATAAGGAATTTCTATAAGAAAAAGACAAATAGGGGCGCCTGGGGAGCTCAGTTGGTTAAGCATCTGCCTTCTGCTCAGGTCATGATCCCGGAGTCCTGGGATCAAGCCCCGAGTCTGGCTCCCTGCTCAGCAGGGAGCCTGCTTCTCCCTCTCCCTCTGCTGCTCCCACTGCTTGCGCACTCTCTCTCTCAAATTAATAAATAAAATCTAAAAAAAGAAAAAGACAAATAGACCAACAGAAAAATGGATGACAGGTAGGAATTGGCGATTCATAAAAGACAAACTACAAATCAATACTAAACACAAAAAAATCAGCTTCACTGCACACCAGTATAGAATTAAACAATAGTGGAATACCATTTCCAATTTTTACTTGTGATCCACAATACTTTCATTTGTCTGAGAAAGTATATTTTCCCTTAATTTTTGAAAGATATTTTCACTGGGTATGAAATTCTGCTTCACAGAGATTCCCCACCCCAACCCCCGCCCCCTCGTGCACTTTAAAGATGTGACTCCATCATCCTCTGGCTTACACAGCTTCTGACAAGAAGTCTGCAGTAATTTTTAAATCTTTGCTCCTATGCATAGAATGTCTTTTTCCTTCCACTGTCTTCAGGCTTTTTCCTTCATCCTTGGCTTTCAATAGTTTGAATCTTATATGCCTAGGTTATTCTGTTTTGCTTTTGTTTTGTTATTCTGCTTGGTGCTCTCTGAGCTTTTTAGATCCATGGGTGATATTTATAATTAATT
Organism: Phoca vitulina; assembly: GCF_004348235.1. Classification (NCBI taxonomy): domain Eukaryota; kingdom Metazoa; phylum Chordata; class Mammalia; order Carnivora; family Phocidae; genus Phoca; species Phoca vitulina. The sequence goes on along the minus strand of NW_022589715.1, from coordinate 47,823,817 downwards.
TTGGGAAGTTTTCAGCCATTATTTCTTTAAATATTTCTTCTGTCTTTTCTTTCCTCTCTCTTTCTAAAATTGTAATTTATATGTATATTAGACTATTTGATATTGTCCCTCAGATTTTTGCATGCTCTGTCTTTCTTTCTTTTTTTCACTCGTGTGTGTGCTTCCATTTGCGTAATTTCATAAAGATAGATCTTCATGTTCAATGATTCTTTTCTTGGTTGTATCAAGCTTACTAATGAGCCCATTGAAGGCATTCTTCAACTCTTTTACTTTGTCCTTCATTTCTAGCACTTCCATTTGATACTTTCTTATTTTTTCTATCTCTCTACTAAAATTACCCATCTGCTATTGTGCATTGTCCATCTGTTCCATTAGAACCTTTAACATAGAAACCATAGTTATTTTAAATTCTGTCTGATCAATCCAACATCTATGTTATATCTGAGTCTGACCCTGTTGATTGCTTTGCTTCTTGATAGTGTCTTTTTCCTTGCTTTTTTGTATGTTTCATAAATATTTGTTGAAATCCAGTCATCTTGTATGTGACAGTGAAAATTGATGCAAATAGTTTTTAGGCCTGGAAATAAGCATGCCTTTTGCTCTGCTAGGCCTTTGGTATAGGGGTTTGAGTCAATATATTCAGGTGATGCTACGTGGCAGACACTGTTGGTTGTCTTTCCAAAGGTAATCTTTTCTTTTCTCCCTGCTAAAAAACTTGAATATCAAGGGGTCCCTGGGTGGCTCAGTCAGTTAAGTGCCTGCCTTCAGCTCGGGTCATGATCCTAGTCCTGGGATCAAGCCCTGCATAACATTGGGTTCCCTGCTCAGCAGGGAGTCTACTTCTCCCTCTTGCCTCTGACCCTCCCCCTGCTCTGCTCTCACTGGTACTCTCTCTCTCTCAAATGAATAAATTGAAAAATCTTAAAAAAAAAAAAAAAAAAAAAAGCGTCCATTGACAGAATGAACAGAAGGCTCAGGACTATGCCTCTGCTTACCCCCAAAAGTGTTCTCACCAATTCTCCCACCTCCTCTATGCCCATCCTGATCTTTGACTTCTTCCAGTTCTATAACTTATGCACACTGTTCTCTCTGCTGAAACAGTCTTCCTCCACATGCTGCCTAGCTAATTCCTACTTATCCTTTAAGTCTTGCTTAGGACATTGCCTTTTCTAGGAGGCCTTTCTAACCCTCCTGAATATGTTTAACTGGGCCTCTTACATTCTCCCATGGTACCCAATGCTGTCCCCTAAATAGCACTTGGCACACTGAATGGTTACGATTCCTCACTAGAATGTAAGCTCCTGAGGGCAGGGACCACATGTGTCTTAATTACTGCAGCATTCTCATGTAGAACTCGGGGCCTCACACATGGTTGGGCCACAATAAATATGTGCTAAATAAATGAATGAAATTTTACCCTCTAGAAAGGAAAATAAGGCACACACATAAAAAAGAAAAATAAAAGCCCAGAATTATAATGCCACCAGCTTTGGTTTTCTTTTTCCAATATTCCTCTGGCTATTCAGGATCTTTTCTGGTTCCATACAAATTTTAGGATTATTTGTTCCAGCTCTGTGAAAAATGTCGATGGTATTTTGATAGGGATTACCTTGAATGTGTAGATTACTCTGGGTAGCTTAGACATTTTAACAGTATTTGTTCTTCCGATCCATGAGCATGGACTGTCTTTCCATTTCTTTTGTCTTCCTTCATAAGTATTCTGTAGTTTTTAGAGAAGAGATCCTTTGCCTCTTTGGTTAGGTTTATTCCTAGGTATCTTACGGTTTTTGGTGCAATTGTAAATGGGATCGATTCCTTAATTTCTCTTTCTTCTGTCTCATTATTAGTGTATAGAAATGCAACAGATTTCAGAAAAGACCCCAAATAGCCAGAGGAATGTTGAAAAAGAAAACGAAAGCTGGTGGCATCACAATTCCGGACTTCAAGCTCTATTACAAAGCTATAATCATCAAGACAGTATGGTACTGGCATAAAAACAGACACATAGATCAATGGAACAGAATAGAGAGCCCAGAAATGGACCCTCAAATCTATGCTCAATTAATCTTCAACAAAGCAGGAAAGAATGTACAATGGAAAAAAGACAATCTCTTCAACAAATGGTGTTGGGAAAATAGGACAGCCAGTGCAGAAGAATGAAACTGTACCGTTTTCTCACACCATACACAAAGATAAACTCGAAATGGATGAAAGAGCTAAATGTGAGACAGGAATCCATCAAAATTCTAGCGGAGAACACAGGCAGCAACCTCTTCGACCTCACCGCAGCAACTTCTTGCTAGACATGTCTCCAAAGGCAAGGGAAACAAAAGTAAAAATGAACTATTGGGACTTCATCAAGATAAAAAGCTTTTGCACAGCAAAAGAAACAGTCAACAAAACCAAAAGACAACCGACAGAATGGGAGAAGATATTTGCAAATGACATATCAGATAAAGGGCTAGTATCCAAGATCTATAAAGAACTTATCAAACTCAACACCCCAAGACAATTAATCCATTCAAGAAATGGGCAAAAGACATGACAGACACTTCTCCAAAGAAGACAAACAAATGGCCAACAGACCCATGAAAAAATGCTCAACATCACTTGGCATCAGGGAAATACAAATCAAAACCACAATGAGATACCACCTCACACCAGTCAGAATGGCTAAAATTAAGACAGGAAACAACAAATGTTGGCAAGGATGTGGAGAAAGGGGAACCCTCTTACACTGTTGGTGGAAATGCAAGGTGGTGCAACCAATCTGGAAAACAGTATGGAGGTTCCTCAAGAGGTTAAAAATAGAGCTTCCCTATGACCCAGCAATTGCACTACTAGGTATTTACCCCAAAGATTCAAATGTAGTGATCCGAAAGGGCACTTGCACCCCAATGTTTGTAGCAGCAATATCCACAATAGTCAAACTATGGAAAGAGCTTAGATGTCCATTGACAGATAAATGGATAAAGAAGATGTGAGATATACGTACACACATATATGTATATATATATAGAGAGAGAGAGAGAGAGAGAGGAATATTACTCAGCCATCAAAAGGATGAAATCTTACCATTTACATCGATGTGGATGGAACTGTAGGGTATCATGCTGAGCGAAATAAGTCAATTGGAGAAAGACAATTATCATATGGTTTCACTCATATATGGAATGTAAGAAACAGCAAAGAGGATCATAGGGGAAGGGAGGGAAAACTGAGTGGGAAGAAATCAGAGGAGACAAACCATGAGAGACTTCTAACTATAGGAAACAAACTGAGGGTTGCTGGAAAGGAGGTAGATGGGGGTGATGGGGTAACTGGGTGATGGGCATTAAGGAGGGCATGTGGTGTGATGAGCACTGGGTGTTACATGCAACTGATGAATAACTGAACCCTACATCTAAAACAAATGATGCACTATATGTGGCTAACTGAATTTAAATAAAAAAAGAAATAAAAATATAAGTCAGGGTATGCTAAGTCTCAAATAATTCCCACTAAAGTTCAAGGGATCTGAACAGGCTAACTGGGGGAAGCTTCCCAGCAGAGGTGGAAGTGAGCTGGACCTTGCAGGAATCATACCTGAGGGAGGAAGACATTTCTGGCAGGATGAAAGCCAAGGTGCCAGAAATGGGCACAGGAGGAGGCAAAGCAGAAAAGTTGGATCCAAGTTTTCACGTGAGGTGAGTGCCAGAGATAACAAACTAGATTATAGAGGGTCCTGAAGGCCAGGCTAAGGGCTTTGAGCTTTATTCTGTAAGCAAAAGGGAATCCCTTAAATATTTTGAGTAGAGCTGGGGCATACGCAGAGTCAAAGTTCTGACTATGAAATCTTGAGAGAGCATGGGATGATTGAAGCAGGTGGGATAGAGCCAGGATGACCCATGAGGTAGCCATCGTGATACTCAGAAGTGTAAGTAGATAGGGGTATTCGCTTGAGGAATGATCCCTCCCCCATTGTTAGTCTATGCTTGTGGAATAAAAACCATGATTAGTATATAAAGCAAATACAAAAAGCAATTTTAAAAAAACCTGTAGAAAGAGCAAGTCAGGCCCGGTGACCCTATAGACAGGAGTTCAAGAAGCAGACCCAGGAAAAGAAAGAAAGAAGGTCTCCAGGCAATTCCTTTAGTGACAAAAATGAGTTCTTTAGAAGTCATCCCTTTCGACTGAGGCTGTGAAGAGAAATCTCATTCATTTTTGCAAATTCCAATGCCCTTTGTGGTTTGTAGTGTTTTCAACTACAAGGCAACTTTCCTGCTGTCACTGAAAGCTGTAATGTTTCTTCAAACTACAAAGTAGGGTCAAAACAATACTGAAGTGGGTGAGTGTGTTTTTCTCCAGAAATGCCTTTTAAGACAGGACAGGAGGAGAGATACTCAAGTAAGAGTTTTTTCATCCCAAGTACTTTAATTATGGTAACAGTCTGAAAATTCCTAACACCTTTCATGTGAGGACACAAAAGCAATTTTATCGCACTCATGGTTTTTATTTATATGCAGAAAACTCTTCAGATTTCAGCAAGGAGGCGAGATTTATTATATATTTGCCCTAAAGCTACCAAGTCACACACCTGACAGCAAGTCATATTTTACTGAAAAAATGAAGCCTTAAAATTTTACTGTCAGAAGGTTTCTAGTCCCTTTCTTGTATTTTAGGGTTCCTACCAAACATGCCAGGAGAGAGGGTGCCTTGAACTTTTCTGACCCTATTGTGTCAAACACATCTCTTACGTGCTTCATACTTCGTCTCAATTCTTTGACAATCCGGTCTGAGGGCTGAGAAATTCTCCATAGGAAAAACCTCAAAACACACACTGTGCCTTCCACTCACATCTGGAGTCATATATCAAAACCGCCCTCACAGAGCAGCTCCTGGCTTTTCCTGACAGAGGGGAAGGGAGGTCTACCCTCAGGCCTAGGAGCTGGCTCTCCTGAGTGCCTGCCCTTCCCTCGTTTTTCCCTCAGGTGAAGCCTCATTTCCCCCTTAGGAAGCCTACCTCCCCTCCTTTCCAGTGCTCTAAGTCCTTGGACAGACTCCCCATGATATCCCCCCGAACGCTCCAAATAGTTCCTCAGTAGGTTTCAGCCAGCTGTGATCTGCTCCTTCAGGCCCCAATTTGTGAAGTCAAGTTTCTTTACTACTAAGAAATAAGCGTAGTTTAAAATAATGAGGCTCAACTGAATCTGAACCAGTGTGGGGTGAAGCCCGCACATCAGTTCAATTTTTAAAGCAGCACAGGGAGTCTCTTTCCCGTCTCGGGGTTGCATGGAGTCAGCTCCTGGGTCTGTGAGACTAGAAAATTGAGAGCTTCTTCACACCAGCAGCAGCAGCTCTGCCCCATCACCAGGCCACAAAACCAATATATTGAGTCACACCGGAAGCACTGTGGCCATCGTTTGGATTACCAGGAGAAAAAGACGAAGAAGGAAGGTCTGGAGGTTTGAGTGCTCAAAGAAGGCAAAAAAGATGATTGGTCTGAAAGCCGAGCTCTACCATGAACAGCACCAGGCTGAGAAAATACAAATGAAAAAGACTATCAAGATGCATGAAAGGAGAAGCCTCCAACAAAAGAATGATGGTGAGACTCTACGAGGAGTGGTGCTGCACGCCCACTGGACAGGGAGGGACAGTCCCCAGCTAAAGTCCTCTCCAATAGGATGAAACAAAAACGCCAAGAGAAAGCAGGCAAATGGGAAGTCCCTTTGCCCAAAGTTCGTGCCCAGGGAGAAACAGAAGTATCAAAAGTTATTCAAGCAGGAAAGAGAAAGAACAAAGCATGGAAGAGGATGGTTACTAAAGTCTGCTTTGCTGGAGATGGCTTTCCTCGAACACCCCCTAAATAGGAGAGATTCGTTAGGCCAATGGGCTTACGTTGCCAAGAGGCCCATGTAACACATTCTGAATTGAAAGCCGCCTTTTGCCTGCCAATACTTGGTGTAAAAACGAATTCCTCATCCCCACTATATACAACTTTGGGTGTTTATTACCAAAGGTACTGTCATGGAGATGAACGTGAGTGAGTTGGGTCTTGTGACACAAGGAGGCAAGGTGATTTGGGAAAAATATGCACAGGTACCAATGATCCTGAAAGCGACAGAGGCATAAAGGCAACGTTGCTGGTTGGACAGTAGCTTCCGACAAGTAACTCCTTATAATTACTGAAGACCACACACCAATCGGGAAAACCACCATGACTGCAGTGGTTCTGAATACCACCAAACAGCCCGGCATGTCTGCAGTCACCAAGAGAACTATCTATTCTATTGTTAAAAAAAAAAACACAAAAAACAAAAAACATGAAAATAGCCCAGTTTTATAAACTGGTCTTCATTTTCAAGTCAGTTTAGCATCTAGATGTTCCTAAGTTTGAATAATTTTAAAGAACAATTATAGAAATATCATGGTCTGTTTCTGCATTAAGAAATGGGTCCTCAGCAATGCAGACCTAGTGTTACTGGAAAAACTAGTATAGTTGAAAATACCTTTTAGCGTAAAGGTTAGTGCACACTTAAATATAGAGCCCAGGCTATGAAACGTCATTTCTGAGATCTTACCTGAAGTCTATTCTACCTCATTTTTCTTCATTAATCCTAAGAAATGTAGCATTAGCATATGGTCACATTTGCTTATAAAGTATTTACCCTAAAAGTACAGGAGAGAAGGCACACTACACCAAATAGGAAGAGTTCAGAAGAATTTAGATAAATCTTTTCACCTCTAACCCTTCCTACAGTAAGTTGGTGAATTTGTATTTGAAACATATTTTTCTCTCAATCATGAATAGTAATACCTACTTGGAACTGTATTCTCTACTCAAAATATATAGAAAAAATACACCAAAATGTTTATATTTTCATACTTTTAGAATGGTTAAAAATTTAAGTAATTCCAGATAAAATAATTTTTAAAAGACTGCACTGATGCCCTTAAAGAGAAATTTGTTTGCAGTTACTTGGATAAAATTAAAAAGGTCATGTTTTAGGTTTGTAACCTGGTCAGATCACTTTTGTAATCTGAATTATGTTTGTAGCTTTGAGCTTTAGGGTGTCCATCATATTACATTAATCTATAATCATGTTAAAGTTTTTAAATTCTATTTATTTTTTTAAAGTCTGTCTTGAAAGTACAAAACAAAACAAACAATAAAGTAGCTCAGGTAATTTTAATCTGCAGCCAGGGTTCAGAACCACTAGGTTAGAGGATCTCTAAAGTTCTATCATCTTTAGGATTCCGTGGCTCTAGAAGGTACTAATGGATTACTATGGTACATGGTACACCAACCCCCTTTCCTTTCAAAACATGATGACTAATCCTAGAATGGCAAATAGTTTCAGTTCAAAGACCTACACTCATGACTTAGTAGTTGTGGTCTAGAGCTCTGTGGTGAGGTTTAAGGCAGAATCTGGACTAAACGGGAAAGAGTGTTGTATCAACCAGCAGTGTCTAGCATGAGCAATGGGGAGAGAGAGGCACTCCAGATTTCTCCTGGCCTGTCCTAATCTAAAGAAGAGACCACACAGGAAGAGAGCTCAGACAAGAATGTAGATAGGTGCTATCCCTAGTTTTAGGGATGTACTGCTGTGTAACAAAACTTTCCAAATTGAAGTGGTCCAAAACAACAACTGTGCTCTCATGATGGTATGAATTGGACATGGTTTTTGGGAGACGGCTTATCCCATTTCCAAGAGGTGTTCAGGAAGGGGATGTTGACAGGGGTTGGAGGGTCAAGATGGCGTCCCACCCCCATGCCTCTCCTTGGTTGGAAAGGCTGGAAAGGGATGTGAGGGTTGGCTGGTCTCCCTTCTCAGCAGGGTCCTTACATGGTGGCTCAGAGCTCTAGGAGAGTGAAAGTAAAACTGTTGGACCTGTGAAAGGCCTCTTACAAGGCTCAGACAGCATTGTGTCTGCAGAATTCTCTTGGTCACAGCAAGTCACAAGGCCAGCCTCAGGATCAAGGGGAGGAGAAATAAACTCCACCTCTTGATGAGAAGCACAACATGAATGTCCAGGGAGGGAAGGAATGGTTGGCAGCCATCTTAGCAGACAATTGACCATATCCCTTTCTCGGCTCACCTGATGGATCCTCTTGTGTGGCTATTGGCTTAGAAATCGTATCATAAAATAGGTGAAGAAAGCAAGTCGATATTCCTGATTATCCGGTCTTAACTTATACTGTTTAAATATCATAAGTAATACCACATGCATATTCTATTCATTAATACATATATTTACATCACTGCCTTAGCTAATATCTAAATATTATCAGGTAGCATCATTTACTAAGTTATCAGCTTTACCAGTGACTATCAGAAAGAGATAATATGGTTGCATTTTAACCCTATAAGCCCTTGAAGGGATTGTATTTTGTTGTATTTAAGAATACTATTGGGGGGAAGACAGGAGAATTCTACCAAACATTTATTTTTTATTTTTATTTTTTTAAAGATTTTATTCATCCATTTGACAGAGAGAGAGAACACAAGTAGGCAGAGCAGCAGGCAAAGAGAGAGGGAGAAGCAGGCTCCCCGCTGAGCAGGGAGCCCGATGCGGGGCTCGATCCCAGGACCCTGGGATCATGACCTGAGCCGAAGACAGATGCTTAACTGACTGAGCCACCCAGGCGCCCCTCTACCAAACATTTAAAGAAGAATTAATACCTATTCTTCTGAAACTGTTCCAAAAAATAGAAATGGAAGGAAAACTTCCAAAGTCATTTTATGAGGCCAGCATTACCTTGATCCCCAAATCAGACAAAGACCCCATCAAGAAGGAAAATTACAGACCAATATCCCTGATGAATATGGATGCAAAAATTCTCACCAAAATACTAGCCAATAGGATACAACAGTACATTAAAAGGATTATTCACCATGACCAAGTGGGATTTATTCCTGGGCTGCAAGGTTGGTTCAACATCCGCAAATCAAGATACAATACATTGGGACGCCTGGGTGGCTCAGTTGGTTAAGCGACTGCCTTCAGCTCAGGTCATGATCCTGGAGTCCCTGGATCGAGTCCCGCATCGGGCTCCCTGCTCGGCAGGGAGTCTGCTTCTCCCTCTGACCCTAACCCCTCTCATGTGCTCTCTCTCATTCTCTCTCTCTCAAATAAATAAATAAAATCTTTAAAAAAAAAAAAAAGATACAATACATTAATAAAAGAAAGAACAAGAACCATATGATCCTCTCAATAGATGCAGCAAAAGCATTTGACAAAGTACAGCATCCTTTCTTGATTAAAACTCTTCAGAGTGTAGGGATAGAGGGTACATACCTCAATATCATAAAAGCCATCTATGAAAAACCCACAGCAAATATCCACTATCACCACTGCTATTCAGCATAGTACTAGAAGTCCTAGCCACAGCAATCAGACAACAAAAAGAAATAAAAGGCATCCGAATCGGCAAAGAAGAAGTCAACATATCACTCTTTGCATATGATATGATACTTTATGTGGAAAACCCAAAAGACTCCACCCCAAAACTACTAGAACTCATACAGGAATTCAGTAGAGTGGCAGGATATAAAATCAATGCACAGAAATCAGTGGCATTCCTATACACCAACAACAAGACAGAAGAAAGAGAAATTAAGGAGTCGATCCCATTTACAATTGCACCCAAAACCATAAGATAGGAATAAATGTTACCAAAGAGGCAAAGACTCTGTACTCAGAAAACTATAAAATACTCATGAAAGAAAATGTTCCATGCTCATGGATTGGAAGAACAAATATTATGAAAATGTCAATGCTACCTAGAGCATTCTACACATTTAATGCAATCCCTATCAAAATACCATCAACCATTTTCAAAGAAATGGAACAAATAATCCTAAAATTTGTATGGAACCAGAAAAGACCCCACATAGCCAGAGGAACGTTGAAAAAGAAAACCAAAGCTGGTGGCATCACAATTCTGGACTTCAAGCTCTATTACAAAGCTGTAATCATCAAGACAGTATGGTACTGGCACAAAAACAGACACACAGATCAATGGAACAGAATAGAGAGCCCAGAAATGGACCCTCAAGTCTATGGTCAACTAATCTTTGACAAAGCAAGAAAGAATGTCCAATAGAAAAAAGACAATCTCTTCAACAAATGGTGTTGGGAAAATTGGACAGCCTTGTGCAGAAGAATCAAACTGGACCATTTCCTTACACCACACACGAAAATAGACTCAAAACGGATGAAAGACCTAAATGTGAGACAGGAATCCATCAAAATCCTAGAGGAGAACACAGGCAGCAACATCTTTGACCTCAGCCGCAGCAACTTCTTCCTAGAAACATCACCAAAGGCAAGGGAAGCAAGGGCAAAAATGAACTATTGGGACTTCATCAAGATAAAAAGCTTTTGCACAGCAAAGGAAACAGTCAACAACACCAAAAGACAACTGACAGAATGGGAGAAGATATTTGCAAATGACATGTCAGATAAAGGGCTAGTATCAAAAATCTATAAAGAACTTAGCAAACTCAACACCCAAAAAACAAATAATCCACTCAAGAAATGGACAGAAGACATGAATAGACATTTTCCCAAAAAAGACATCCAAATGGCCAACAGACACATGACAAAGTGCTCAACATCACTCGGCATCAGGGAAATACAAATCAAAACCACAATGAGATACCACCTCACACCAGTCAGAATGGCTAAAATTAACAAGTCAGGAAAAGACAGATGTTAGCGAGGATGTGGAGAAAGGGGAACCCTCCTACACTGTTGGTGGGAATGCAAGCTGGTGCAGCCACTCTGGAAATATGGAAGTTCCTCAAAAAGTTGAAAATAGAGCTACCCTATGACCCAGCAATTGCACTACTGGGTATATACCCCAAAGATACAAATGTAGTGATCCGAAGGGGTATGTGCGCCCCAATGTTTATAGCAGCAATGTCCACAATAGCCAAACTATGGAAAGAGCCAAGACGTCCATCAACAGATGAATGGATAAAGAAGAAGTGGTATACACACACACACACACACACACACACACACACACACACACACAATGGAATATTATGCAGCCATCAAAAATGAAATCTTGCCATTTGCAATGATGTGGATGGAACTAGAGGGTATTATGCTGAGTGAAATAAATCAATCAGAGAAAGGCAAGTATCATATGATCTCAATGATACGAGGAATTCTTGATCTCAGGAAACAAACTGAGGGTTGCTGGAGTGGTGGGGGGTGGGAGGGATGGGGTGCCTGGGTGATAGACCTTGGGGAGGGTATGTGCTATGGTGAGCGCTGTGAATTGTGTAAGACCGATGAATCACAGACTTGTACCTCTGAAACAAATAATACATTATATGTTTAAAAAAAGATAGTAGGAAGGGAAAAATGAAGGGGGGGAAATCGGAGGGGGAGACGACCCATGAGAGACTATGGACTCTGAGAAACAAACTGAGGGTTTTAGAATGGAGGGGGGTGGAGGGATGTGTTAGCCTGGTGTTGGGTATTAAAGAGGGCACGTATTGAATGGAGCACTGGGTGTTATATGCAAACAATGAATCATGGAACACTACATCAAAAACTAATGATGTAATGTATGGTGACTAACATAACATAATAAAATTAAAAAAAAAAAAGAATACTATTGGGGGGAAGAAAAGAGAGAGAAAGAGAGGCAAACCAAGGAACAGACTCTTAACTATAGAGAACAAACTGATGGTTACCAGAGGGGAGGTGGGTGGGGGGATGGGGGAAATAGGTGATAGGGATTAAGGAAGGCCCTTGTGGGGGCACCTGGGTGGCTCAGTCGTTAAGCGTCTGCCTTCGGCTCAGGTCATGATCCCAGGGTCCTGGGATCGAGCCCCGCATCGGGCTCCCTGCTCCGCGGGAAGCCTGTTTCTCCCTCTCCCGCTCCCCCTGCTTGTGATCCTGCTCTCACTGTGTCTCTCTCTGTCAAATAAATAAATAAAATCTTTTAAAAAAAAAAGGAAGGCCCTTGTGATGAGCACCGGGTGATGTACGGAAGTGTTGAATGACTATATCATACACCTGAAACTAATATTACACTGTATGTTAACTAACTAGAATCAAAATAAAAACTTAAAAAAAAGAATACTATTGGACATAGGAAATTAAGAACACAATAGGAAGGGAGCTGTTTCCCCGGCAACACTCTTAGCTGAAACCCAAATTGATAGATAGTCTCTTGGGTGTCAGTTTCAGGCTATTGTGCACAGCCATGAGATTAAGAGCAGGAAGTGGAACCAGTGGCTTAAAATCCACTTCTAGGAAATTAAACTCCCCACCGCACGCTACCTCCCTCCACCATGCTGCATATCCTTAGAGCATCTGTCTCCTCCTGGAGGTTGTGTTTGCTCGTCTAAGTCTTTTGTCCCCTTCACACCATATGATCCCAAAGACTTTGGCGGTGGTGGTGGTGGGGGGGGGGGGTGTCTTCTTTTATCTTAATTACCCTTCAAATAGAACCCAGCCCTAGATTCTGTTCTTGAAACCCTGGCAAAAACAGTGTGGCTGGGCCCACAACTCCAAGTGGAAAAACTTACTGCCAATTGAGTTTCACTTGTTTCCAGGTTGTAGTTCTACTGGTTAAAATTTCAAGACAACTTTCTTTGTTATTTAAACACAAATAAGATGTGGGGAATTTTTAAAACAAGGTAATTCAAATGAGGGCCACAGAGGTAGAGTTGACATACTGCTTGTCCTTTGAAGTTTACTGGAAAAAGGTGACATGAATGTCATAGACATGATTACATAGACCACATCCAATCATCTATCCCACAAGTGTTTATTGGGCATATTCTATGTTCCTGACATGGTGTTAAGCACGGAGAAAAGAGAAAAAGAAGACTCTGTTCTGGCTGTGATATTCTGAGTAGGGGAGGCAGACCAGATATGTAATTCATTACATTACACATGATATTTTATGTACTCTAATAATAATAATAACAGAAAATATTTTTGTAGCACTTACCACGAACCAGATATGCTTCTATATGCTTTAACTTACACTAATTCACTTCATCCTCAGAATAGCTCTATGATCTAGAATCTTTTATTATTCCCATTTTATAAATCAAGAAACTGAGACACAATGGTCCTATTGATGTAGCAGTGCTACCATTGTAAAGGATAGGAGGAGTTGCTCAGGTGAAGAAGGGACATTTGCAAACTTGAGAACAACCGGAGGACTGCTGAGAACGTTGGTGGGGCTGTGGAGGGTGTGATGGGGGGGCCGAGGTGGCGGGGGAGGAGGTGGGCATCGATGGTGAAAAGCCCTACGTACTGTGACCAGGAAGGTCCATGTGGGGCCAGCTAGCTTCCCCACCCACTCTGTTCAGAGATTCACCCCTAATTCGAACCATGTCCTAACAAATGACAGGTTGGAATCTGGAAAAGAGAGGTGGAAAACAATTTTGGTTTTCAGAGTCTTTTAACACACACTGTCTTAGCTATGTACATCTCATGTTTTGCCGCGAAGAAAACAGACAAGGAGGTAAATGTCACCCAGTAAATAAGTCCAGAGCCAGGGCTCAGACCAGATCTCTGGATTGATTATCCAGTGCCCTTTCCACCGTGACAACACAGTCCATCCCCACAACTGGACCCCCAAGTGTCCATTTGGCTAGTCCTGTGTCCAGAGGGTCACACTGACACAGAAAGGATAACTGAGGACATTTAGAATGCTGTGACCCCATTGGAGGCAAACGCACTCACCGTGAAAATGACATTAGAGTCTCATCGTTATTGTAGTCACAACATGACCCGCAGGTCTTGGTGTCCTTACATGTAAAATAAAGGAAGAGTGTTCAAGATTTCCACAGGGCCCGTCCAGCTCTATTCTTCTCCACCTCCATCACTGTCCACACGTAGCTTCATTATTTTAGTCAACTGTTGTTTTTGGCCATCACCGAGTGTCCAGTTGCACTCACAACAGAGCTGAGCTGACAGGCTGTGTTGTCAGAGCTGGAAGCCCGGCGCCTGGGACACAGCCTGAGGCGTGTCTGTATTCCAGCCGAGCCCCTCTCTTAGGTTTATGCTAACCTTGAAGCGGCCAGCATTTCCATGTCCCACTGTGGGATCTGCTTTGTAGCCTGAAATGAGATACGTGTCTCCCTATTAATATCCTCACACCGTCTGAATGCATTTTAAAAGCTCACCGTGCTCGGCAACCTGTGGGCCTGTTTTTGTTATTGTTGGTTGGAGTTGTGCATACTTGACTTAAGAGTTCACCCCCAGTGCAGCTTTATCTGATCAGGGAAGCATGACATAGAGAAGGCATGGGCAAATTTCCTTTGCAAAGCAGATACCCCTGGATGTGTTTTCCATGCTGGAGATCCGCACCAACCCGGATGAACGGCCGTGGTGGTTCTCACCAGGTGGAGTGTGTCAGTGAGGTCACGGAGAGAGAAGAAGGCCGCACAAAGATGACAACATGGACTGAGTCGACTGGCCCAAGGAAAGGGATATAGGGCAAGGACCGTGTTAACTTGGTTCCCTAATCCCCCCCTCTATTTATACAGGGCTGTTCAGTTTTCCACGAGTCTTTGCATGTCTTCATTCATTTGATCGCCATAGTGCCTGGGAGGTGACCGGGACATAGATAATTCTCTCCAGTGACAGGAAGCTGAGGTTGGGTGAATGGCCAAGGTTACATGGAAGGGCAGGACTAGAACCTAGGCCTCTCACCTCCTAGGGCAGTGTGCTTTCCTCTGCACCCTGCTGCCGAAACCACTGGTATCCAAACTTGAACTTCTTGAAGGCAGAGAGACTTACTCATCAATGTATGCCTCAGGACTTGGCTTACAAAGTCAAGAAATATTTATTGAATTTCTTGAACTCTAGCTTGACTAATGAGAGAGACTGGCCTTCATGAATTTACTCGAATAGGGACAGAAAAGACTCCAAGTCCTTACGGGGCCTGCAAGGCCATCCATGATCTGGTTTCTGGTGTCTTTCTGACCTTAACTCTGACTTCACCTCCTTCTACTTCCCCTACTGCTCACTTCACTGTGGCCACTTTGGCCTCCTTGCTGTTCCTTAAATGTGCCAGACCCAGCCCTGCCTCAGAGCCTTTGCACTGGCTGTTCCCTTTGCTTGGAACACCCTTCCTGAGTTGCCTTCATGGCTAACAACCTCACTTCCCTCAAGTCTATGTTCACACCTTACCTTCTCTATAAGACCTGCCCCAAACACCCTATGTGAACATGTAACTCAGCCCCTGTTCTAGTACCTCCAATCACTCTTACCTTGCTCTTTCTTTCATCAGCATTTTTTGCCTTCTGTCACCATGTATACATTTCTTATTGTTTGTGACTGCTATTATCATCTGCCTACAGCTGGTAGAATACAGATGCCAGGGAGGCAGATGTTTTTAACTCACTGATATATCCCACGGGCCTCTAATAGTGTCTAGTACAGAGTAGATCCTCAGTAGATACTACTGGATGAATGAATGATTGAACGGATGGGTTTGCAAAGTTACAAACATACTTCTATTTCATAGAGAGGTTTTCCTTCTACTCTATTCAAGTGTCTAGAAGCTTGAGTGTGATGGAATCAACTCCTTTTGGTGCTGCAGAGTTTTCAGGGAGCAGGGAATCTGTCCCTTTACTTTCATTGAGGGGAAAAGGAGTGCTGTGACCTGAATCACTGATGGAGTATCTTTTCCACTGGATGTGGACATTTTGACTCTAGATGGGGTTCCTACAAAGAGGAATAAAGGGGCAGATGGAAAAAAAGAAAAAAAAACAGAAAAACATATCCTTTGTGGTAGATTTTCAGAGGACCTCTCACATCTCAGACTCAGGAAGGCATAGCACCAAGAATGCTATATAGATATCGAGGAAGGGACAGAATGTGGCCCCAGATCCCCTGATGTGGCAACAAACGCGGGAGCCAGGACAAGGATTCCAAGCAGATGGGCAGGCGCTGAGTTCAGTGGGCATGACTTCCTCTACAGCCAGGCCCAGTCAAGTGCTGAGCAGTGGGGCAGTGGCTGAAGAAGGAGGGGGTTTCCCCACCGTCGTGGAATCTCAGTAAGTATGCCAAGCCTGGGCACAGGCCAGTGGGAGGGCTAGTGTCAAGCCCCCAGACATCTGTATGGAGCAAGCGGGAGTCTCTGCTCCTGGGGGGCTGCTGGGATCCTGGGCTGGTCACCAGGGCAAGACCCTGAGGGAGAGGAGCTGAAGCTCAGGCAGGAGGCTAGAGTTGTGCTCGGTTACCAGACAGGCAGGACAGGTGGCTGGTAGCCTGGAGACCCTCAACATCTCCCTCCTTACCCCAGGCCTGGTTTGGGAATGGGGGACAAGCTGGGCCAAAGCGGGGGGAGCCAGAGAAAGGGGGCATGAAACAGCCCCAGCTGTGAGAGAGAGAGAGAGAAAGAGAAAGAAAGATGCAGGGCAGGGCCGACCGAGGTGCCCAAAGGCCTCTTCACAGGGAGGAGTGGCTAAGCCTGGCTCCTCTTTATTTAGCAAGGTATTGCGGAGAGAGACTACACAGGCTTTCAGAGTCAGGGTCAAAAGCCCAGTGTCACGGCTTTAGAGCGGGGTGAGGACTTACCATGTCTGAGCCTCAAATTCCTCACTGCTTCCTCACAGGAGTGCTAAAATAGCCGAAGGAGAGAGAGAAAGTGCGCAGAAAGCCCGCACACCTCACGCGCATGCGGAGGGGGCCTAACCCAGCCCCTCTCTGAAAGGACCAGCAGTCTCTGACTTCTCTATGGCGGCCCTGACCTTAGCAGGTTGGAGGAAGGGAGACTGTAGCGTGAGCCCCACCTTACAGCCAGGCTGCTCCCCCCAGCCCACCTCCATCTCCGGTGCCCACCCCACCCTGTGCCCAGCCAGAGCCCGTTTATTTGCACTAAGAATGTTAATGTAAATAGGCAACATCCCTTCCCCTCTCCGTCCCTCAGGGGGCAGAAGCATGTGTCCGCCCCTGTCAGCTGCAGCAAGAGTGTCCTGCGTGCAGAGATCCTATCTACGCCGAAAAGAGCAGAAATACTAGATGAGGCTAAATAAGAAAACACAGGCTATTGCTGGAGACCCCGAAGGCCTACTTTGTCTGGGCGACAGTTTGTTTTACTTTTCACAGAATTTATTTTGGCTGCAGCCAGATTGATGGTGATTATATCTGAAATCCCTCCCACATATCTGTCACATAAACACTTCGTTTAACTCAGGTCTGTAAAAAGCTATGGGCCAATAGGGAGCCAGTTTCCCGATTAATTAGCAGACGCTAATGCTGGGCATCTTGTCACACGGTCCAGAGGCTCAGAGGCAGAGGGTCCGAGAGGGGAGGACAGGCGGCCTTGGTTCCTTTCTCAGGAGTTTGATCCCTTGGCCCATAAAGGAAACCAAGGAAAAGTTGGGGGGCGGGGGGGGGGCGAGGAAGAAGGCTACTCTCTGTCTAGGTGGGCTGAGGAGAAGGATTTCAGGCTGTGGAGTGGGGCCAAAGTCACCCATCCGGGCACAGACGAGGAGGAAGGGGGTTCATACGGATTTTGAAGTGGATACAAAATAAACCGCAGGCGTCCTCAGAGTTTTCTGTCCATAGCATCACTGGGTCTGACACCTCCTGGGAAGGGGGAGGGCCTCTTTAGGGGCCGGTGGCTGGGGAGGGAGGCCCCTGCTCAGGCAGCCATGGGCAGGCGGTGTGGGGGGGTGTGGGGGGCGGATGCGGGGCCTGGAGCCTTGGCAGCACCAGCTCAGATTCCCCGAGAGCCCCAGACCGCCGCTCCGGCCCTGCCAGCCCGGGGCAGGATTTCCTTCTGTCTGATGGGAGTGTGCCTCTAACAGGCGCAAATGCCCTCCAGCTGTCACGCCCCCGCAGCCCCCGCAGCCCCAGCAGCCAAGACAAGAAAAGCATTATTTCCTCTTGGCCTTCTAATCTCCAGGCCTCTCTAACTTCACAGGCCGGCTTTGGGCCCCGTTAACTCAGCGCTTCTCTGGGGCGAGTTCCCCTTTGCTCAGAAAAGGCTCTTTTATTCTCCCCCATCCCATTTGCCTTTGCCTTTGATGTGGAGTTCCCCCACTAAGGGGCCAGGGAGTCGATAGGACGTCCAAGGGGGTGTTTGGTTTTTGGAGGCTTTATTTGCATCCGTACTGATTGTGACCAGGCCCACGCCTGGCAGGAGTCCTGGCGGTCCGAGAAAGAGCACTTTTTGAGTGTGTTGGTCTCTGGTCTCATATATACCATCTCATTTAATACCAAAAACCCAGCCAAAGAGCTATTTTTTGAACCCCATTTCACAGATGAGGGATCTGGATGAACAGGAGGGAGCCCAGCCAAGGAGAGGCTGAAACAACCCTAAATCCCCGTCTGCCTGAATCCACATTCCATGCAAGCCAGTGCTTTCCAGAAAGGGCTCTGGAACTGGAAGGCGACCCTTTGCCCCTCTTACCTCTGCGGTGCCGCTCACTAGGATGACCCAGGTCAAGTCCCCAGCCCTCCCTGGGCCTTCGTTCCCTTCTGTGTAAAGGAGGGGCGGGTAGCACCTCCCAGGCACTGCCTTCCGGGCTGCCTGCCTCCGTCCCACTCCAAATAACCGCAAGAACTGGGCCATCCCCAACTCCCAACCTGCCGAGGGACTGCAGGCCAAAACCCAGCACCAGCCATATCCCGTTACTAACCAAACACTTGTCTTTCTTCCTGGCTGAAACTGAACGTGCCTGTTGCTTGGGGCTCTTGACCATGAGAGCTAATTTTTAACCCTTTCACAGCAGCTGGTTTTTTCCACAGCTCACCAAACACAAGGCCCCGGTTCATCAGACGTTACTCGGCCTGGACCTCACCCGGGTATGCCCTTTCGAAAGCAGCACACACCACTGGCTTGGCCAGTCCTAATTTTTCACTCCTGTCCCTTTTTTGAAATGTTACTTGGAAAGTGTGATTCCTATTTCACCGTCCTTTTTAAAACAAAGTGCGCCATTGTTTGGAGGGCAGGAAAGGAGAGGCTGGTTTGGAGGGGAGAAAGGGAGGCCAAAGGAGTCGGGGTCAGGGGTCACTCTTTGGCACGGGCATGCGTGTTCCCCATGGTGGAGCTGGGGAAAGTCGGGGCTCCTGGGAAATGCCCACCCAATCAGGATGCCCCAAATCTGTGACGAACTCCCCATCTAACTGCTTCAAAGGGTCTTTTGAACATTAACTCCTTATTCCTCATGACTCTCCTCTCAGGACAAGACTGGAATAAGTTTTGTTCTCCTTCACTGATTTTTATTGGCTTCAAAGATTCTTAAAGCTCCATCTTCAGAGCCAAAAACAAACAAAAATCAAAACAGAACAAAAAGCAACCTCAGGGGACAGGACTGTAGAGACAACGAGGATCCAAATTCCAAAACTCTTGGGTTCACCCCAGCCTTAAGGATGTGATAGTCACACTCAGGAAACACAGAGCACCGGCCTCTGGGCTCAGAGGCCTAATTGTCAGACTGTGTTTCCAGATGCAAGGTTCCTGCCTTTGGCATGGACTTTTTCTATAACAAACCCAGTTTGGGGTCATTCATCAGTGCATAAATATACACCTGGGAGGTGGGGGACAAGCCCCCATTTTTCTGGCTTTATAAATACGGAACTCACATTTCTCCCATTGACATTTGCAAAAGAATGATCGATTAGAGGGCTTTGCACCATGGAACAATTTCAAATAAACGAGCGTCGTCTGCTACATGCTATAGCTTTCCACACCCTGCAGAGGAAACGGGCCTTTCTTTCTAGCCTCTTCCTTTTAGGGGGCCAACAGCAGAGACCTAAGCCCGACAGGGGTTCCAGCTTCAAGTTTTCGACTCAACAAGGTGGCAGGAGGGGGAGGGTATGCCAACTCTCAGTTCCATTTGCTACTCAGCAAATGGGGGAACTGGAAGTCTGAGGCTCGGAGCACAGAGGCCTCCACGAACTCCTGGGGGCCAAAGAAATGGAAGTGGCTGAGATTTACTGTTGGGTGACTTCCCAATGTCTGTTCTCAGCAAGAGGGACCTAGGGCCACCTCTGTCTGTGGAACAAGTTGGTGGTTGTGCAAATGGAAAGATTTGAGAGAACCACTAGCATTGTTGTCTGACCCAAGATATTGTCTGCATCTGATACCTGGAATGACATCATTGCAGACACCTTCCTTCGGATCAACCATGTTATCTGTTTGTGACATGGTGAGGGTGGGGTGGGGGTGCACTGGGAGGAGGTGGAGGGGAATTGGAAGCTGGTACCAGGAAAACTGCAGCAGAGCCAGTAAGGACTCAGAAAAGGCCCTAGGTTTAGATCTGAACATGAGTGGTCATCTTAAAGAAGGCATCTCCAGGCAATGTGGGAGGAGGGTTATAAGTCAAGAAGTGGGAACAGTGTGTATGGAGCCTTCTTTTCTTTGCAAGTTTGGGGTAGAAGGGAAGATGAAAAAGCTTAAATTATTGCTAGTAAGATAAGTGAATGAAGGATTTGGGGGAACCTTCTAGGCTTTTGGGGCAGCTCACATGATGTGCTGTATGTGAAAATACTGTCAAAGCAGTAGGGAGCCACACAGATGAGAGTGCGGGGTCCTGATTATTAGCTGGCAGGAGTGTTGAGCCAGTGGGTGGGAGAGACTGGAGCCTTGCCTGGTCAGCTCTCCAGTGCCCTCTACCCTCTGAACTGCCATGACTGCTCGGGGTCTCTCCAGAACTTCAGTGACCGGCTTCTCCACCTCAGCACGGTCTGCCCCAGGAGATGAGGACTGGAGCCTTGAGAGCCTGGGACAGAAGGTGTGAGGAAGGACCACTGAAGGGGCCGCCGCCGTCACCACCACCGGCCCCTGTGAGACGGGCTTTCAGTACCACGCAGCCGCCCGGCACTTGCTGAACTTGCTCTCGAGCTTTAGAGGGAAGACCAGCATGGTGAGGGGGAGGCTAAGTGGACCCAGTGACTGACCTGGGAGGAGAATTCGATTTCCCAGAAGGGGGCTCTCTTCTTGGACTCCCAGAGAGCTTGTGTGACAGTAAGATTGAGTGGGAGGCCACAACAACCTGTCAGATGGCAAGCGCGCTTCTGGCCTGCCTGAGGTGGAAGGTGGCTGAGCGGGGCTGGGAGCATCAGGCCTGCCATCGGCACAGTAATTCCAAGTATGTGCCTACTTCTGTCAGCTCCTGAGAATCAGAAATGAAGTCAACAGAGTCAGGAGCCTTCAGCAGGTGAGGATGGCCACGACGCAGCACAGGGCAGAGCCACCCACGGAGACTTCTGATGACCCAGCCCTTCCTGGCCTGTGTCACCATCACATTTGCTCATCAGATATGGAGACTGGTGCAGCCAGGGGGCTTTGCATCCATGGCAGAGAGAGACACAGAAAGAGAGACAAGAGATAGAGAGATCTATCTACTGACTAACAAGAGACCTTACTGCCAACTCAGTGGCTCAGTTTCCCTGCTTGTAACTCCTCTCTGTGTACCCCCCCCACCTCCTCTATCCACCCTCCTCCTCCATCCATCCCTCCTAACCCCCCACCTCGTCCACCTCTCTCCTCCCTGTCTGCCCTCTTACCCCCAGCCTACCCTCCCTCCTCACTGCCCCAGTCTTCTCCCCGCCGCTCCCACCCACCCTCCTCCCAGGGCACCCTGTCTGTCTTCCTGGTCCTTCACCACCACACAGCTGTTTCAACCTAACTCAGGGCTCCAGTGTGAACCAACCTTTGATTTGAAAAACACTGCTAATAACCACCGTGGCGCCTTAAACAAATGTCATTATCCACAAACAACAGACACCAACACACATATGTAGAGATAAACACGTGTGTTCTGTCTCCCAATCATTTTAAATAAACGTTACCACAACACAGCTCAGCTATGCAGACTTTTTTTTTTAAATCAATATTGCCTCGAGCTAGCAAATAAGGAAGGAAATCACTGGGAAATGCATTATTCATGAGCTTGCCAGAGTGCTGATGACTGGCAGTGATAAACGTCCCAGTGTGAGCAAGCGGCAGTCTGATAGCTCCGTATCAAGTCAATCTACCCAGCCTGCTTCCTGTTTTCGGGAGCAGGGATATCAGCTCTCATCCCTTTTCTCTTCTCCCTCGTTTCAGAGAGTGAGATCTGTGCACCTGTGGGAACTGAACTTGCCTTCTGCTCGGGTCAGAACGTGTGGGGAGCAGGATGGAGCGGGCGGGGAGAGAACCAAATTCCCGCAGGGGGAGACCCAGTGGGAAAGAGAGTTCCGGCCTCTGCAGTCCTTCAGCTCACACCTTCTTGTGAACCAGAAAGAATCCTGTCTGCTCTCAAGAATTCTAACTGGCAAAGGGAAATCATCATGGCACAGTAATCAATACAGAGCCCTTGTCTAATGGAATTGTGAGAGAGGCTCTCAGAAGCCCAAGCACAGAGCGAGTTAGGGATAGCCTGGCCAGCTCGTCCCTTAGCCTTCCTCACAGAGGCAGGCCTCCAAGCGTGGGGAAAGGAGGAGGAGGAGAGAGGAAGGGCTGGTGGGGCAGGGAAGCCTGGGGCTCCCTCACAGATCCCGTATTGGCCCATGGAGTCATCTCGGGCAAGAGGCCCATTCCACCTGGGCTTCTGAGCATCCTCCCCATAAAGGAAAAAGTCAGGAAGCCCACAGTGCCAGGAAGAGACTGGAATTCTTCCAAGTGTTGCATGAGCTCGAGAGGGAGAGAGAGGGAAAACTGAAGAGGAAGGAAAAACTGTCGTGTTCCAATTAAATTTCAAATGATTAACAACACAGACTCATGCATAACGTATATGCACCTGAGAAATGCGTTATGTAAATGAACACAAAGTTCCAAAGAGCACTAGTTCACACAATGTCACACAAGCAGGGGGTTGTGAATCCCAGAACAGTAAGCACTGAGCTTGTGTAAGATACAGAGATCGCTGGAAGAGGGGACAATGGGTCACTTCTAGTCCTGCTGAAGCAGCTACAATCATTTTTGATAAGCCACTGGAGGAAAGTAAGAGTCTATTGTCTGGTACAGTTTCTTACAGCCCCCCCCCTCCCCGCCACGACTCCTAGCAGGCTGGGGGGCTGGGACTTATCAGACAGCAGCAGGGTCCATGTCAGAAGTCAATGGAAGTAGGTCCCCAAGAAGGGAGTGGGGGCAGGAACCAGATCCAAGGTCCAGTCCTCCAGCTGCCCAGGTGGCAAAGCAGAGGGAACGGGACCGGTGTCCTCTTCTTTCAGTTCTGGCCAAATAGAGCTCCTGGGCGAGCAGGCCGGGGGGAGCCAGAAGCAGCAGGAGACAGCATGCTCAGCCATCACTCAGCTGAGGGTGACGCAGCAAAGCACTGAAACCCCTGTTAGAAACATCAACCCCTTCTGTGAAAAGTCTAAGTTACAGATTTCTTTCTTTCCTAAATGTTGCTTTGATATTTTATGTCCTAACAGGGCCTTGAATGAGGTTAACAAAGACTGACAAGTAGAAACGTTGGGGTCCCATTTACCAAATAGAGAAAAACAGAGAGAATTCACATGGTTGATTGTACATGTTCCTAAAGCATGGGACAACTGCTCTTTTAATTGAGCTACTTTTCCACTTGCAATTTTATTTATACGATAGCAGTTACCTGAAGGAAAGACTAGGCAGACCCCTAAGCACGACCATGGGAACGACCATGATACCCATTGCGAAGTGGAAAGAATGTCTCAGGAGCAGATAACTGTCACAAAGCTCACGCACTGCACCCTTCACAAGACACATGTTCTCTAGCCTCTGGCCCCGATGTGGTATCTGAGAGGCAGAGCCTGGCAGCAAGAAACACAGCAGTAACACATGACCCGCTGACAGCCAACGATGTGCTACGGAAACAGTTTCTCTGTCTGTTTTCTTTCCGGGTCATGAATCTGTGTCCGCTGAATGTAGGGACGGAAGTAACACACAACAACAACAAAAATGCCCTCCTTCCTTGAGAGTCCCAGGGTGTACCCCTGTGTTACAAAATAGCCTGGAATGATAGAACACAAGGATGGAACACGTTTTCCCTCATTATAGTCACTAACATACTATGGAATGACATTATTTTGGTTAAACATATATCTGTCTCCCTTCTTCACCCCCCAAATTTGCTGTCCCCACTCCACCCACACACATACTTCACCAAAACCTCAAAAAGGTGAGGTGGGATGCCCAGACGAAGCTCTTAGAACACCTGCTTGGTGTTCAAAGGCAGCTTGTTCTACGTGGCTAATTGCTGTAGGGGCCCCCACTTTTGCACCTTTCCCTTTGCCACATAATTCTGTAGTTCCTTCCATAAAAGGAGTGGAGTAGATTTCCCCTTCCTTGACTCTGAGTCTGGTCGTGCGCCTTCGTTCGGCCGATAGCAACGACTGTGTGCCCCTCCCAGCCTGGCTGCAGGGGCCTGTGGGATTCCTCTTGCTCCCTTCCAGCTGTGCCACTGTGGCCAGAACATGCCGAAGCTAGCTTGCCGAAGGAAGAGAGGCACATGGAGCAGAACTGAGTCTCCCAGGTGCCCGGGACCAGACGAGCCTAGATCAACCAAAGGCCCGTCAACCGCCAGACATGTGCGTGAACAGCAGAAGCACCCGGCCGACTCCCAGTGGACCTCAGAGGGGTGAGTAATATGTACTTATTGTTGTATGCTGTTTAGGTTTTGTGGTTGTTCATCACGTACCACGGAGTGTTCCTGAGGCAACAGATAACTGGTAATGTATAGTAAAAAGAACAGGGGCTTCGGAGTCCACTGTATTTATGTTCCACTCCTACCTCCACTGTTTTTCATCTGTGTGAACCTGAGGCCCCTACACAACTTCTTCCCTTTAGCCTCCTCAACTATGGAGCAAGATAACCTCAGAGTGTGATTATCAGGATTAATAAAGATGATATATGAAAGCTCCTAAAATAGCATCTGGCACATGGTAGGTGATGCGTAAACATTGCTTCCTTTACCTGCAATCCTTTACCTGAATGCACAGAACTTCCGTCTGAGGCTAAGCAGTTTGGTGTCCTCATTTATAGATCTGGACAGTCTAGAGTCCGAGCTCACCAGGATTCCCTGGGCATAGGGGCCGTCCTAAGGTACATAGTGGTTAGCAGCCCACGGTTACCTTAGTGACATAGCACAGACTTCTTTTCAATATTCCAATGTCTGTATCAGTGGTTTTCTACATCCTTTTCAAAGGTCACAGAGGAACTCATTCAGTGAACACATCATCATTTATTTTACCATTTGGGATTTTTCCATCACTTTTTTTCTCACTGAATAAGAAGTAAATGTATATTAAATACCAAGATAGATGAGGTGATGGAATTGTAAAATAGCATATAATGAACAAAAAAATAGCAAAGGGAAGACAAAGTCTTTAAAACTGACATTCAAAATAATGGCCCTGCATCATCAACGAACACTTAATGTCTCTGCAACAATTCTATTGAAGAAGCACAGGTAATATATTCTTGAAGACTGTCTATCCTGAATGGTTAAAATAAAAGCTTCGCTGTCTACAGGAAAAAGCCACAGTTGTCTGAGAAATGTCACTTCTGAGGGGCACCAAAGCCAGATAACTCAAATTTGCCTGCAGATTCTTAAACAGAGGGCAAAGAGGAACCCCAACCTTTCCAGATTTCGAGAGTTCTGACTGGTGAGATTTGGTTGTTAAAAACACCATGATCCCCATCCCTCTAAGCCCATTTTTATTCCTGGTCCTCTCAGTCCATAAGACAAACAACAGCAGCTGTATGGTTCCAGAAAAAGGCGCCTGCCTTTCTTCAAAGCCCTCTGTGAGCTCACGGTCCCCTCAAAATGCCATTCCCCTGCTCTCTGAGCCTTCCAGTGGAAATAGTGGGTAAATCTGAAAACAGCCGTGGCCAACTGGTCACCATTAGCGGATCCCTTGCTCCTGGAAGGAAGTCATACTGGCCTTTAGCGGAAGTCCATTTCCAGTTATTACCACTAGAAAAATGGCTTTTAAATTACATCCTAAAAGGCTAACAGGCCATTTGTCTTTTTAAGTAATGGCACAGAAATACTGTATTACTGCCATTCTAGCCCTGCAAAGGGGGTCTGCCTTGCAAGTGGGAGTGCGGGTAGGTGGATAGGAAAGAGGCCCAGGACACAGAAACATTCAAGGTAGGATGGGATTTGATCCAAAAAAGCAGGAGGCTTTTCTAGAGTCAATTGGGAGCGTGCACACTGGCGAGACCTCTGAGGAGGCAAAGCTGAGGTGGCTTTTCCTGGAAGTTGTCCAGATCGACAGAGATGACTGGAGCTGCACTTCGGGGATGAGAATGGTGAGTGTTGGGAACACTGGAGCAGAGGGAGACAAAGCTGGGTCACGGCCGTGACCAGGCCTCGACCACCAGCCTAGTGTCTGGATTTACCCTCACACACGCAACCTCGGGAGCCATGGACTTCCTAAAGAAGCAGCCAGATGTCGAGCCAGCTATGACGGAGCTGCTCTGGCTATAAGCTCGGCCTCGGTGCTTCCGGCCTCACTCTCACCACGCTTGGGAGATCTTAAAAACCAGGAAGCGCTACCTCCACAGGGCCGGGCGTTAACTCTGTGACATGTTATGAATCGGGAAACATTAAAGAAGGAATTCCAGCATTCCTCCCCCATGCTCTAAAGCCTTTGTTTACCTTATTAGTTGAGGCCTGTCAGTTCCCCCGTGAGCTGACAGGTCTGGAGGGTGAAGGAAGCTGTCACCACATGGTTTCCACGCTGACAGTCTGTCTCGCCTCCATTTCAGCACACAATCTGCCTCGAGGCACCAAGGCACGCTACATCTTTCAGACTGCGGCCTCCCCGGGGCATGGCGGGACCAGATCCCCCAGTCTGGAGCCCAGAGAGTCCCACAGAGGGGCCTCGGGGTCTGCCGAGAACAAAAAGCTGCCAGCTTTCAGGGATGAAGTTATCATCTCACACAGCTGGCCTCACTCCTTCCCGGGGAGGAGGCGCTGCTTCTGTGTGACTTCCTCCCTCCTGCTCTCACACGAGATCTCAAGTCCCACCCTTCACGGAGCAGTCACTGCTGTTGAAGATGCCCCGTGACTAATTTCATGTCCCTCAGACTGGAGCTACGCACTCTTAGACATGCTCACCATCCAGTGAGTAAGCATCACTTATGTTTAGGAGAGTTGATTTTACAGAGATAAAGAGTTTGAGGGGGAAACCACAATTTCTGAATTGGAACAAGCACAGACACATTAAGAAATAAAAGGCAGAATCTGCATGCATTGTTTCAGATAACGCAGAAGTCCAAGACGTTTAACTCTTATGGGACGAGCTAAGCCCCGAGATTCCTTGGGTTTATGTTTCTACTCTTCTCTGATATTAGGGATGCTTTGGTGAAAAGTTCAAGAAGCACTTAACTAACATGAAAAGTTACAAAATAGTTCCCATTATCTAGTTTCCAGTAAGACTAAGAAATATGTCCATGCCTCAAGTTCTTCATTTATAGCAATAATAAAAAAATAATATTTATATGGCAGGCTCTGTTCTAAGCACATCATATGGATCATCTTCTTTAAATATGGTTACGACCCAATGAAAAGAGAATCATTATTACAGCTGCTCAAGGAGGTTAAGTTATGTGCCCAGGGTCAGGCAACTTCAACGTTGTGGGACCAAGATTCAAACCCAGTTATTAATGACAACAGGCCTTTTTCTTAGCCATTCATCTACACTGACTATAGAATGAAAGGGTTGGATCAAGCAATCTCAAATGTGTCTCGCAGCTATGCACTTCCAGGGCTAAAGCACAAGGAACGTGAACAAAGAAAAATAAACCCTTTCTTATGAAGACAAATCCAAGATGGCCATGCCATCCTTAGTTTATTCTCTTCCACGTTTTGGTAGGTGGGAATTTTGAGCTGGCTTCAATATTAGAACCAAGTTATGCAAAATGGATTTCAGGAGGGATTCCTACAGTGGGCTCAGAGGACAGGGATCCCAGAGGCTTTCCAAGGCATACACAGTGCTGTGGTAGAACCAACTTCTATAGAACAGGAGTGGCTTCTTAGTAGTTGTACCCACAGAGAAAGCAAATGGAGGAGACAATAATCAAGTGACAAATGTGTGATGTGAAAGGGGGCAGCATAGCTGGAGAGTGGACCCAAGAAGAATGCCTGTCTTCCCATGGGGTCCTAAGGGGCTCTGAGCAAAATGGCTCTGAAGCAAGGGACATCTGGTACCAAAACCCCATCTTCCTTCCCCATCTAAAATCTCCTTCTTGGCCTGAGATGCTCGGCCCAAGATGCTGCCCTCTGGGCCTGCTCTTATACAAAGTGCAGTAAAGGCAAGTTTGATTCATCGAATCAAGGGAGGAAGCAGACAACCGTGCAAGAATCCAGGGGAAGAGAAGACAAGGCATGGGGAGCCTCAGTGAGAAGATGTGGGCAACAAAGGAGAGGTCCCACCAATCTCACGGTCTATTCACTGTTATGAGTGGCAGCAGAGGCCGCAGGCTGAATTTCTGAGAACATGGAGCGTTTCTTCACATTGACTTGAAGCCTCCCTTCATCCACCTGTCTCTGGATGCCCACCACACCCACCCCCACAAACAGTTACTGGGCTTCAGCTGCCTCTTCCCTGCAGCAGCTCAGGACTTGCCAAAGTACACCGCTCAAGATTACATTCCCTAGGGACCTGGTACAACAGGGTCAAGGATGCACAGGGGAGCTCTTCAAAATATTTAACCATTGGTATGACTTGGGCACCAACCAATCAGAACAGGGTTTCTCACCAAAGATACCTTCATGTTGAGTCCCTTCTATTTTTTAGTTTTAACCTTCAGGGTCATCCCTCCGTGTGGGGAGCAGTTACCCTTTAACTTCTTGGCTGTGGAGCTCCCCCACTGGCACACAGCCTCTCTCCCTGAATCCCTCCTCGTGCCCCACATACTTCTCTCAAGTCCTAGCCTCTTTCCAGTAAAGGCCACCAAAGCACACGACCCACACATCACTCATTCTGACCTCTAAGTGGTCACCTAAGCTCTTCCCCCTGGAAAGCACCTTCTCCTCCCTTCACGGGCCACATCTCCTCCTGCTGAGCTCTGCCTGGAGGTTTCTGACTCCAACAATGCTTCCCTCTACCCCACCCAGCCTTGTGGGCATCTCTTCCAGAACATGTTAGTCTGGACTTGGCATCTGATGTTACGAAGCTCCACTCTTCTCTCGACATTGCCCTCCAGTGTCCGTTTGACTGCTTTGCTTGTTAGTTCTGCCACCCCACCGGGGCTGTATGCTACTTGGGGGCAGGGGCCAGGCTCCAGTTCCTTTTGTAACCCCATCGTGCCCAGGGGCAGGATTAAACACTCTGCTGGAGCTCAACAACCACCTAGGGAACCAAGTTAACTGGGACCTGGATACAAGGCCTGGGCCTGAGACGGGCAGTCACCTCCATCTTGGAACCTCAGTTTTCTTATCTGTAAAATGGGAGGTTGGACTGTGGTTCTCAACCCTAGCATCACATTAGAGTCATGTGGGAACTTAGAAAAAGTCTCAATACCCAGGGCCTACCCCAGGGCTTTTGCTTGAATAGTGTTGGGTGGGATGGGACATCAGTTTTTGTTCCCCCCCACCTTTTTTAAGCATTCCAGGTGTTTCCGATGTACAGCCAAGATAGAGAACCACTGGATCCGACCATCCAAACAGTCCCATGCAACTCTGTGATTCCATGAATTGCACTGAATTCAATGCTATTCCAAGCGAGGTCACCTCTGAGAGAGGGTCAGGTTTAAAACTCACTTGTCAGAGCTCAAGGCTGGTCATCACCTATCCCCGTGGCAGGTCTTCCTCTGGTGCTGTTCTTAGGTGATGCTTATTCTGAAGGACCCTTAGATGCTGAATGAAAGAGTTAAGGCCTCCCCCAAATCCAACCCCCTCGACATATTCCGTGCTCTTTAAAGTGTCAAGAAAAGTTCAGGATTGCTGTTGGCAGGTTGTGCCAAAATTCTTGCCTGAACATATTGGATTATAAAATATGTGGATATGACAAGCATATCTGACAGATCAGTTTGCCTCATGCTAAAATGATGTTTAGAAGAAAAGACATGTTTTTTCACTGTTGTGGTTTAGAGTCTTTTGGTTGTTTTGTGTGTTTCCTAAGTGTTTTCATTTTTTCCTCCTTCTGGAAATACGGTCCTGACTTTGAGTTGTGACATCGATTAAAAACTAAGCTAATGAAAAACTAAACCCATGGGAGCACATTAAATGCCACTTAGGAAAGTTGGTTCCGGCTCCTTTTCAAAGCCGTCTTGGACACCAAATCATCCTCAATTACAGACTTTCATTTTCCCTTGTATATAAAAGTCTTTTGTAACTCCCCCTCATTGCAGGGCTGCATAAATGGGGCATATTCATATTCTCTCTCCCTCTCTTTCTCTCCCTCCCCCTCTCTCTAGCTTGTTGAAACAAGCATAGTAATTGCATTACCAGATTTCCAGGATTAACTTTTGGTTCAAGGAAAAGAGCTCAGTTTGAGCGTGTATCTGTAATTAGAGGTGGTGGAGTAATTAGCTGCACACAGCTCGACTGTCTGCAAGGGGTCTAGAAGACAGGTCTATTTGTTCTGTTTCATCAAACAATTTAATCAAACAGTGAGTGCCTTGCTCACAGGCCTCGCAGAACAAATATTTGCTGATTGATTGATTCATCAAACAACTGGTCAATTCAGTTAAACCAGCTTTGCTGTCCACTAAGCCAAGGAAAGAAAAATAATTGACCTAAGTCTTTCACTTTTCAAACGGCTGCTTTGCTGCCTTACAGAAACAACTACAGCAGGGCACACAGTGAAGGCGCTGAAACCCGCTTCTTTCTCTTCTTTTCACGTCTTTCCAAAGTAAATAGCATTTAAAAATTACCAGGCTTCAAAAATGAAGCTCAGTGAGAAAACATACCAAAGACCTGCATCGCTTTGTTTACGCCAAGGCCCACTTCTCCCAGCAGCCTGTCTCCTTGGGGTCAAGATGTCCCCCACCGTTGCAGGGCACTTAAGTCAGCATGTCCCTCGAGCAGAGCAGGCTTGACCCACCGAGGCAGCCTCTCAGCCACCAGTGGCAGTCGTTTCGCCGGGAATCTTGCGGTGGACGTGCCGCCAACATCTAGATGCAAAAGGAACACCCATACCAGATGCTGGTGTCATCTCCACCGCCCAGAGAAACCTCTGCTTTCTTTGTCACTCACTAGTACACTGTCCTGACTGCCTAGAAACCCTGCTCTGCCCCGCTTGGCCCTGCTCTGTGGGTAGAAATTCCTGGTGGGGAGTGAAGTGTTTCCACACACTTTATTTTCCATCCTGGAGCCACTGACCAGAGGAGATTTGTCTCTGTTGGGCCCAGAAGAAAGAAGTTTGCCCCACAGCGAGGCAAGGCTCCAGCTGTGCACAGAAATGCCTGCCCGGAGGCTCTGTGTGGAGGCTGAGGAATGGCAGGGAGGCAGTTTTCCATGAAAACCAATTTAAAGTGACATGACGTTAAAGGCCAGGAGTCCAAAAAAAAAGGCAAACAGCCCATCACCTGTGAGTGATCTCCTGAGCCGGGTCACATTTTTAAAAAATCCATCTCACAAATCGCCCAGTGTTTAACTTGAAGTCCATTTGTTAATTTGGTAAACACTGACATGATATTGACAAGATGACTCTAATCCAGGCAGGAAGGAAGTATCCGGTGTCAGGCAGCTTCAGAGCTTCCCCCCCCCACACCCCCAGGCTCCAGTCCCTCCCCACCTGAGGGTTGGAGGGGGTAGTGACAGTTCAGATAGCAGGTGGAAAACCCAGTGGAGGCAGGGCTCCTTAACCCTCCGTGTGCCAGGACGTTCTTGCTTATGGGAGTGGAGGAACTCTCAGAGCTCCCCGCTCTCTCAGATAGAGCAGTTTACCGTTTACAAGACACGTCTTACATTTCCTGCCTAATTAAATCGCCAGGCCTGTCCTATGAGACAAGTCACGATCGTTAATTCTTTGTGTCAACTTTACTGGACCATGGTGCCCAGATATTGGGTCTAACATTATTCTGGATGTTTCTGTGCAGGTGTCCTTTGGATGAGATTAACGTTTACATCAGCGGACTTTGAGTAAAGGAGATTACCGTCCATAACACAGGTGGGCCTTGTCCAATCAGTGGAAAGACTTAATGGAACAAAGAGTGACCTCGTGTGAGCAAGAAGAAATTGCGCCGGCAGACCTTCTTTGCGCTTGGACTGAAACTCTTCCCCTGGGTCTCCAGCCTGCAGGCCTACTCTCCAGATTTTGGATTTGAACCTGTACCATCACATGAGCAATTCCTTAAAATACGGTTAGTTCTACTTCTCTGAAGAACCCTGACTCATATATCGGCAGTGTTATCAACCCCATTTTACGGATTAGGAAACAGCTTCAGTGAGAACAGGAACCCAAACTGGGCTACTGCCGTGTAAACTGGTCCCTCGGAGACAGTGCGTCTGCGCTGTGTCCTCACCTGATCACTTTACCAGTTAGAAACATGAAAGCCCAGGACTGGGAAAAAACCCCAGAGTCAGGGCTTTAGCCTCTGCCATCAGACAAGCATACATCTTGATCATATCACTTCTGTTCTTGAAGATTTCTGGGTACATAATCCCATCCCCTTACCTCCATTTCTTCTTCCTCCATTGCTGATTAGAGCTACCTTCTCTTGTAATTTAAACCCATTTTCCTTAGTGCTATCAACCACGTGGGGGAAAATGCTATCAACCACGCGGGGGAAAATGCTATCAACCACGCGGGGGAAAATGCTATCAACCACGCGGGGGAAAATGCCGACTGTGAGGTTTATTCAGAGCAGGAGCCCTCTGTGAACGAAAAGACAATTTAAAATAGCACATAGCGGGGTGCCTGGGTGGCTCAGTCCGTTGAGCATCTGACTCTAGGTTTCAGCTCAGGTCATAATCTCGGGGTCGTGGGATTGAGCCCTGCATGGGGCTCTGTGCTCAGCACAAAGTCTGCTTGTCCCTCTCCCTTTGCTCCTCCCCCCACTCACGCACACACACACAAACACATACCCTCTCTCAAATAGATAAATAAATAAAATCTTTAAAAAAATAAAATAAATAAAATAAGATAGCACAAAGCTCAATGCTCAGAACACAGCAGATGCACAGAATAAACAAATCAAACAGTTGTGTTCGTGGTATCTTATAAATGGGGCCTGGGCTTTGTAAACTGTACAGCATTGTGCAAATGTAAGTGACCATCATCATCCCCAGTGCAGGATGCAGGCCGGGTTGTTGGAGAGGACACTCAATTTCTCACGTATAAGAAGCAGATCATAAAAGTTTCAGGTCCAAGGTTGAGACTACGCTGTGCTAAAAATTAGTTTAAGTGAAATGATACGGATTGAATACCCTGAACTTAACTACATAAATTCTGGACACCTGGTTCAATCACTTCACCCTCCAAACCCTGTTTCTTTATAGTAAATGAAATAGGTTCCCCTTCTTTTATTAATGGGAAATGTGCTGGTTTGCCAGAGATAGAAAGCAACTCACGCTAACATAAATACACAGGTACAGGCGTACAGAACCTGAGGGTAGGAGCAGCCGAGCCTAAGAGAGGGACTGGGATCAGGAAAAGGAAAGCCATCGATAACCCGGGCTCGTTCTTCCTCTCCCAATGACTCCATTCTTGTCTCTCGGCTAACTCAGTCCATACAGTGGGAAAAAGCCTTCCTTGCTGGTCCTGAATTTATATTTTTCCTTTGTTAAAAAGTCTCGCCAAGAAGGCTATTTCTTAATCCTCATTCCAGATTTTGGGTAAGGAATACTAACTGTCCAGGTTTCAGCCAGATTCCTACCCATCATCCAATTAGCTGTAGCAGGGGGCTGGGGTCAGTCAGCACCTGCCACATGGTTGGCAGAGGATTTATGACTCTGGACCCTGGTGACCCGTGGCTGTAGGAAAGTCACCCCCAAAACTGTCAACCACGCAGTGTTCCTCCAATCAGCTCGGCATCCAAACCACCTGGAAAGCTTGGAAAAAATATAGACTTCCCTACATTACAAGCTTAGACTAGCTTGGAGACCTTGGACCAGTAGTCTCCAGCTGCCAACAGCCTTATCTACTTTAACTAGAATGTTCTAGGAACAGGAAAGGACAATCAATATATTCAGCAATAGCCTCCGCCCCCCTCCTATCCCTACTTCCTCCCACCCCACCCAAGCAGTTCTATATAACTGTTTATAAAGTCCCTTTTTGGGAAACTACTCAAAAACATTGTCAGGCAACGCAGAGGAGGAGATGGGGAATAACAATCTAGTAACCTTGTACCAGCCTTTTACTGTGTATCAGATGCTTCCCCACTTATTAAGTGCTTCCTGCCAGCCAGTCCCGGGGCTAGGCTGTTTAATAAATATGACCTTCTGTCCTCACGACAATCCCATAAGGTACATGTTTTTTCTTCTCATTTGACAGACGAAGGAAGCGAAGCTCAGCGAGGTCAAGTGACTTGCTCAGGGTCACTTAGCTAGTTGTTGACAGAACCACTTACTCGTATGCCTATCTCCCTCGGTTTCACTATCAGCTCTATGAGGTCAGGGATGCTATGTACCTGCTTTTGCCCTTCCCAACATCCCCAGCACCCAACATGATGCCTGACACAGGGCAGCTGCTACGTATTGTTTGGGAGAAAATGTAAAATAAATAAATGGCAGCCTGACCGTCTTCGGTGAGGCCCTTCCATGTGTCTCTGCTCAGGCCTCCCAACCAGCCATTGTGCCTCAGCAGGCCCTGATGGCTTTCGGGTGGCCTCAGCCACTGGGACAGCCAGGACCCTGGGACCAGAAGCTTCCTCTGGCTGGAAGTAGCCTTGTTCTCTGTCCTTAGGATGGCCAACACTTATTCTGTTCTACATGTGGTACGATTTGGGAAAATGTGGGAAGTACAGTACAGTCTCATTTAAAGAGTAAAGCTTTGTTCTGCTCCTCAGAAACTTGAAAGGGACCCACCCCGACCCTTTCTAGTTATCCTGAGATATTCAGAAACTTGTTCTGCATCCTCTATCTTCGGAGAGTCACTGGATGACAGCCGTCATGGGCCAGGCTCCTCCCTTCCAGCAAGAGCACCCAGTGCTTCTTCGCTGCTGGTGCAGATTTCAGCTCAGACCCTCAAGGTGGGGGAAGGGCGGGGGAGGTGCTGACTGAGGGAAAGCCCCAGAGTGACAGCATCCTGCATTCCTCACGTTCCTCACGTGAAGCCCAGAGCCTCCGAGCCTGATGCCAGGACTCCGAAACGCCTTTCCTGCCAGGGGATTATGTTCATTTGCACAGGGTCTGAGATAGAAATTCCAACGAGATGATACTGGAAACCAAAGGCCTATATCATATTAATAATACAGACAGGAAGTCTCCCTCGGCAGCCAGTAGCAAACATATTGAAGAAAGAAGGGCCCCACAGCCAGGTCATTTCAGATTACAAATAGAAACACTTAAACCTTACTGGGTTTGTTAGAGACCTTGTCTCTGGTTTGTTATTACATTTCTGCACTTATATGCTAATTTCTGAGTCAAGGAATCAGAGATCTCCCCAGATCAGGTGCCCACCACAACTCAGGAGGCCGCAAAAATCAATCTTCCCCTTCACTGGATCCTCCGCGCTCATGCCAGGGAGCCCCAGCGAGCAGGAGGCCGAAGTCAGGCAAGGGCCTTCACAAGGCACAGTGGAGGGTATCTGCTCTGCGCTCAGAGGCCTTGGGTGGGAGGCCTGGCTCAGCCACTCACCAGCTGAGTGACCAGGGGAGAGGCGGAACCCACATTTGACCATTTTTACCTTCAGTCTGCCTAAGCGCCCCAGCGCCCACCTTCCCCAAACCCAAATTCCAGTTCTCAGATTCCTATGCCCACCACTTCCTCAGTCAGTGACAAGCGGACTAAGCAGCCGTCACACCTTTAAGTAGTGTGGGTTCAACTGCAGACAGAACTTTTAGCTTTCTCACCTATGAAATGAGAATGATAACAACCCTGCCTGGGTTCTGAACCCATGTGTGTTCATATTCTTACCTGGGATCACCAGCTGTGTAAATTCAGTTACTTAACCTTTCCTGGCCTCAGTCTCCTCATCCTAAAGGTGGGGATTGGCCTGTGGGGAGAGTAATGAGACTGATTTTGCAAACTGTTAATTCTTGTTCTTTGTCCACTTTCCTTTTGGGACACACCTTTTACTGATCCATAAGAGCTCTTTATATATTATAAAGTTTAACCCTTCCTCGTCAATGCTACATTTTTTCCTTAGTCATTTGTTTGTGGCATGTAAAGGACTTAGCACAGTGACTATGATGTTGGCAGCAATTTTATTACTGAGAAGTGGCTTCTCAGTGGAAAGTTCTAGAACACCATGAGCTATCATTATTTTGTTATTACCAACAAGGACAAGGCTAGATCCAAAGAAGAGAAGTTCCACCTTCCTGAAGAACTGAAACCGATTCCAGCTGGCTAGAGGCAGAGGGTGGTGTGGAGACAGATGTGGCTGTCTAGGGCTGTGCTCAAGACCTAAGGTCTTAGGTGAGAAAGACAAATGTTGAGAGGAACCAAGCAGATCTTGAAAATGAAGCGCTCTCCTTGGAACAAGACTATCCTATCCCTACCCACACCACACACACATCACACACACATGCACATACCCAAGCACACACGTTTACATACACCACACGACATACACCACACACACATACACACCACACATACGCACACATCACAGATGTAGGCACACACCCAAATACACATGTATACACACATCACACACATCTCATGTACACATCACACATGCAATGTACACACCCACCCACACACACACACACACACACACACACACACGACGCTCACCTGAAGAGTCTGCACTGGCTGGAACAGAAACCAGTCTGAGAAGGGTTGGGTGCCTTTGTGTGAACAAGGGTCACACAGTTGCTTATCAAGGTGAGCCTCTGAAAACAAAAGGTAACACAGGTGTCCACTTGAAGACGAAGGACATAACACAGCCCTTGGAGGTGTCCAGGACAGGTATTTGCGGGCCCTTTGACAGAAGGAACCGAGGCTCAGACGTTCCTTGTCTTATTTAAAGACACTTAGCAAATGACAGAACCAGAATGAGGATCTGAGTCTCCTGATTCCTATTCAAAGTTACTCATTCAACAAACATCTATTGAGACCCTACCTTGGGCCTGGCTCTAAGTTGATTAGTTCTAACACCTGGTTGCAGAAGCTTTCAGTGTTCCTCAAGCGTTTCGTGTTGGCCTAATGCACCCGGGTCTCCCAGAAACAGTCTCAGGCCACAAGGATCCTGGGGAAGGCTCCTGGCCAGAGTGGCACATCTCAGTGTTTTGCAAATGTACCTATGTCCTTGTGCCCAAGAAAACAGAACATTGTTCCGTGGGCAACTCTTTGCTGAGTAGCTGGGCCATGGCAATTCTAATAAAGACTGAGCTCGGAGACCACGCAGGATCCTCCAGTTTATTTGACAGCATAAGAGGTTTGTGAGTCTAGAAAGTACCTTTGGTTTCACTGCCTCACTTGAAAACCCTTTCATGTTTTAGTTCCTGCTAACTCAGCAAGATGGCCATGGGTTGGCTTAGGGCTGGTGGGGAGGGAGATGATACCTCTGGTCCCCAAATCCAGTTTGCCGGTATGCCAAAGCTGCGCCCCGTGGCTCCATCTCACTGCCTTCTTCCAGCCACCCTCCCACCACTGGAACGGCTCAGGGATGAACAGCGATGAGGCCACAGAGACCCAAAGTGTGCCCACGACCAGCTGCTGCACGGAGCTCACAGCCCTTGCAGCCTTCCCCTCCTCCTCAGCATCCTCTCCCTCAAGAACCGCCCCCTCTCCCCAAAGTCTGATCAGCCTTGGCCAGAGCCGAGGTAACTGAGCTCAGACACTGGATCGGATGTCTGGAGGGCCCCCACCGTAAACTGCAGGTCACATAATTCAACTTGATCCCTCACTCCATCCTACACTTTATGTGCTGCGGGGGACATGGCGGCTGATGGGCAGAGAGATAAGTCCCTGTGTTGGGCCAGGAAGATGAGGGATTGCCCTAAAATGGAAAAGTTACTTCAGATCCAAGGAGGAGAGACCGGCTCAAGACCATGCAGAGGGGAGAGAAGGGGCGCCACCCCGGGAGCCCATCATGAGTCCTCATCAGGAAAATTCAGCCTTTCTCTCTGCTGGCATGCCAGGCAACCTCAGAACTGTGTCCAGAGGTTTGGGACATCCCCCTCCCCTGACAATTTTCCCATCTGTAACATGGGAAAAGCTTACTGCTGAGAAAGTGTGCTAAAATCCCAGTGTGCATTAGTCCTTGGGAGGAAGAACCCTTGAAGTGGGCAAGAAGTGTATGTTCTGGGAGGCTAGAGCACACTCAGAAAAAGCCTCAGCCCCTGCCTCCTTCTGTTTGCACAGGGAGGACGTGCAGGGGCCTTCCTGCCCTGGCCCAGCGCTGCTGGATCCCAGGAAAGCAGGAACAAAGGGGCAAGGAGGCCAGGCCCTCCTGCCTCTCCTGCCCACACCCTCACAGCTTGGGAACCAGTCGGAGGCCCATCCTCCCCGAGGAGGCCGCAAGCCTTGTGCTGCTGTGTACCCTGGGGTGCTGCTTGCCTGTCACCCTTGAGTCTGGGCTTTTCATTTGAGCAAATCCCTCCCTCCCAGTGGTCATGGCCGGACGGGGCCCGATGGCGGGGCTGCTGTGCACCAGCATTTAGACACATTGCTAAATATTCCCAGCTGCCTGGAGGCCCCTATGCTGTATGAGGTGAGACTCAGCAAGGTTTCACCACACAGGTGAGGACAGCCAAAGGGTATTCCCTCAACTTTTTTCTGGTATCCTCCATTTGATGAAAGACTTGTGGTTAAACCTTTATCTTCCATAAATGTTTAAAATGTGGTTACCTTGATTTCCATGTTCCATTTTCATTTTATTTTAAAAAGGGGGTTCCTTGTAGTAAAACATCTGATACCATGGATGTTCTGTAGAAAACAGATGTTTCTCCATGTAATAGACATCGGCGGGCCTCTGCCTGCCCGCCAGGCCTCACACTCACACTCAGACATATGCACATGCATGCGTGTCTCATGAAAGGCCGGCGCAGGGCTGGGTTCCACCAGGGGCACAAGGCCACAAGGCTCAGGTCCCGGCAGCCATGGGATCTTTGAGCCAAGAGGCTAGAGAAGGAACCAAACCTGAACCATCAGTGGAGGAGGTTTCATGGCTTCTGAGTTCTCCTGGGAACATTGCCCTCCATAGTTGATTGTTCTCGCTCTCAAGGTCCTCCACACAGGCTCCCACTGAGCACTCTGGTGCTCTCTGCATCCACAGGGGACAGGGGCACAATCTTTTCAAGGGCACTGGGAAGTAACTGGGGACTCTGCCCAGTCGGCCTTTGGCAGAGCTGCCAAGTGGGCTTTTCCCCATCTTTCTCCTCTTCTTTCCATATCCTAGTCCGAGCCTGAAGGAGGCCCACAGAGGCCCCAAACTCTTAGGGAAGAGCTAGTTTTTGCTTCCTTCACCTCACGCACACACACCCCACTGCTGGCTTGACCCCTCAGGCATTGGGACAGCCTGGCTCACTCATTTTCCCAGGAATGTTGCTCCCCATCCCCTCCTGAGACTCCCCTGGAACTGGGAGACACCTGAGGCTTGCTTCCCTCCCAGGGATATCTGCGCTTTCACTGAGACTCTGAACATTAGCTCTCAAGACCCAGAGGAATGGACTCCCTAATGTTGACTGTCTCGGGTGCTAAGAAAGTTGTTTCTGGGCAGCAGGGTACTCGGCCATGTTGGAGGGGGCCCCACACCCACACCACCCCACCCACCAGGCAGTGCATCAGGACTAGAATTTGCCCGGCATCAGGATGCCTGGCTTCCCTCTCAAGCTGCCTCTCTGTCCCCTGACCCTAGAGTATCACTTCCCCTCTCTGTGCCTCAGGATACCTGGAGGACGGTGGACTGTCCTCTCTCTGAGCTCTTGTAGTTCCCACGAGCTGAAACTCTGAGCCAATGATTCTGTAAAATTATTATCCCAGAATTATCTTTATTTATGTCTACCCCACCTCATTCCAAATAAAATTTGTGGAAAACATATGTAGAAATGCACATAAGATACAAATGATATTGTAGCAAATGACTGGAAAATGAGGGGAGAAAAAGAAGATGAATCCTAGCTGCTATAGATAATCTTTGCT
This sequence comes from Phoca vitulina, assembly GCF_004348235.1. Lineage (NCBI taxonomy): Eukaryota > Metazoa > Chordata > Mammalia > Carnivora > Phocidae > Phoca > Phoca vitulina. The sequence continues at coordinate 47,783,726 of NW_022589715.1, read as the reverse complement.
AAGGGGAACTGTCAGTTTGGCTCTGTGCTTCCCAGATGCCAGAGCAAAGAGGATGATACCGTCGGTTACAAGACTGACAAGGTCACCACGGTAAAAAGCAAACCGTTCATCAGAAGAATCATAGATGTTCCTGGCAGGGAGACCATAAAGCAATTTCTCACATGGGTTCTCCAAGGGAATCCTGAGGTATGTAGTAAACCAGGGGTTTTCATCTTGAAAGACTGGATCATTCTTTTTTTAAACTAAAACTTACTCTTCTTAAAGTCAAGAAATAAAACAGACAAAAGGATTTCTCTGGCCAAAGGGGAGTTCAGGAGCAAGGGCTCCATGCTGTGCACAGGACGGCCAAAGTAACCCATAACCTCACTCCCCGAACAGCTCCATCTGACTGGGCACCACATAAGTCACTGTTTCCAAACCTTGCCAGAAGGAGGAAGTCCTCCGGAGGGCTTGTTAAGCACGTGGAGCGCAAGGCCCCACAGCAAACCCACGACATCAGAATCTCGGGGCGGGTGGGGGACAGGGTATGCTCTCTGGCCCCAGATAATCTTATGTCCAGGCAAGCCTTGGAAACACTGCCATAAACCAATACCATGACCATCTGGCTGAACTAGACAGCAAAAACCCATTAGAATGGCCAAAACTGTCTCTGGGCACATGGCGTTCGTTTTAAGGTGGGGCCCCAGAGGAGGTGTCTGCTGGAAGAAAGTCAGGGTAAGCCAGTGTTGAGTAAGCTGTCAGGACCGTGGGCTGGGGGGATCTGGGAGGGAGACAGAGAACTTCGCTGCCCCCTCCTTGGCAGCATCGCCCCCACCAGCACACCAGCTGCCCCTTCCCGTCCTGCCCTCCCTGCTCCCAAGGTGAAGCAGCTGTCCTCCAGAGACACACACAAAAAGTGGAGACAAGGCCAGGCAGGGCGGGCCATGCGGCTGCCCCTCCATGAGACAGATGTTGGGGAAGCACGAACCTCAGGTGACCTGATGGGCCAGGGCCGCGTGCTTGGTCTCCCTGCTCTCAGCCCATCCTCCACATCTAAGCCAGGTCAGGCTGCCTGAAACCTTGTGGTCATCAGGTCACGTCCAGTTTGAAAAGTCCTTTCAGGACTTCCCACAGGTCATGATTTTGGCTTGTGGAGTCACATTGCAGCAGTAAAGAGCTTGTGCTCTGGAGTCATATCTGGGTTCAAAGCCTGGTATTCTCACTTATCACCTGTGTGCCCAGGGCAAGTCCATGAGGCAGAATATGCTAGATTGGGCTGCAGTAACAAACAGCCCCCAAATTTCAGTAGATTGAGACAACAGATGCTTATTTCGTATTCAAGCAAAGCTGGGTACGGGTCCAGGCACCTCCCGAGACTGTTATTCCCCACATGGAAGCTCAACGATCCAGGCTGTCTCAACTAGGAGACACCCCTGTCCACCTCATGCTTCCTCGAACACGACAGGGCTCTGCAGGGCCTTGCAGACACTCTTCCTTCAATGCTTTGGCCCAGAAATGACACACACCACTTCCATTCACCAATCATTGGTCAACACTTGTCACACAGACGGGCCTCTAGGAAGGGCGTGGGGAAGGATAATCAACCAGGTGCCAGGAAGAAACAGCCAGCTCTGAGGGAGCACTGAATACAGGTGGTAATGCTGAACAGGGTGCTGGTGTTAGTGATGGGGAACAATCCATGTAAACCTTTAGCACAGTTTCTGGCATACAGCAAGGGGCTAATAAATGTTGAGTATTATTATCATTATCACAGCCCTCCAAATGCTGGCCTCCACCTGATCACTTGACTTCTCTTCCATTCTGGTTCTGACCGGTTTTCTTAGAAGCAGTGGCCCCTTTCCTAGTTTGCAACTTCTTTTAGCCTCCAGGTTTGGGTTTTTATAGCTTCTCATCATGTGATTTGCCTCAGTCACTGTAAGAACTCTAGATGCTACAGTGGCAAGAGGCCAAGGATGATTTACTATCCAGTGTATGATCACACACACAACACACACTCATACTTGTTAATGACTGCATATTCCAGAGGTCATTAATTCACGTTTCCTCAGCTCTGTCATCAGGGATGACAGCTCATTCAAGATCAAAGAGCAGGAGGGACCCCCAGATGCAGAGGGAAGAGCACTCCTGGGAAATGAATAATAACATGGTCTAAAGCCTCAGTGTTCACGTCCGTAAAACTGGGCTAAGGTGCCTGCAAAGCTCACTGGGCTGTGAGAACGAGAAGGTTGGTCCCTGGGAAGCGCCATCCAGATGTAGGGCATGGTATTCTGACAGGTGCCGAGTGCTGTGGTACGTGTGCTTCAGAAAACACTCATCAGTAGAGGCCTGTGCAAATCTCAAATGTTTCTTTTCTGTCCCTTGGGTTTCTCTCTTCAGGTGTCTGTTCCCGCTAATTCTTATTCTCTTGATCATTGGTTCACCATCAGATCGCACAGCCCAGTATCTTCCCCCCTCCAACCTTCCTGGGGGTGGGGGAGGGATCAGACTGTACTGGGGAGTGTGCACAGCTTCCCAGGGCTTTTCCCACTGGAGCCCTAAGCTCTGGGGAACAGCTTACTGCTGCCCTAATCATAACAAGGCTCACACCACCATTACACAACTTTAATACCAGCTTTTATGCGGGCATCTGGGGATGTCTGTGCTTATGAGCAATTTGTAATGAAAAAAAGACCGACCTGCAGCAGTCTGGGAGGAGGGGGGCCCAGAGCACCAGGCGGGGCAGGCCCCATCACAGGGGCCGCCCAGACTCTGGGGACACGACTGCTGCCCTGGGACGCTTCAGGCACTATTTGATCTCTTGTTAAGCCCCACATGGCTTCAATTTCCATGTGTTCTGAAAGAGAATGGAATTAGAGTCAACAGATCCATTGTGTCTTTCATAAAGATGTGTTCTTAATCAAGAAGGAGATGGAGCAGGAAAGGAAACTTGCATTCGTGGAAGGCCTACTATGTGCCAGGACCAGGCCAAGAACCTTATTTCTAGGCATTATCTCAAATGAGCCTCACAATAACCCCCTGAGGTAGATTTTGTCATCTTTTGTGATAGACTGGGGGGGAAAAAAGCTACAATATTTTGCACCTCATCCCATTGAGAGGTGGAGTCTGTTTCTCCATCCTTCGAATCTGGCGTTGACCATCCTCTTGCCTTGGCCAATGAGGCATTATTAGCAAACACAAAACAAGGGCTCAAAAAGTGCTTGCACATCAGGGCTCGCCCTCTTGTGCAGCTTTGAACCATTTTACTGCTACGTGGATAAGCACAGTCAACCCTGCGGGAGGAAGAGGGACCGGATGTGGCAAGACACCAGCCATTCCAGCCACCTGGGGCTGAGGCCACAGGCCCAGGAGGGAGGTCAACCTACACTGTCCCCCCTCAGCCACGGCAGTGTACACCTGAAGCCCAGCTAACTCAGAGAATCACGGGAAATAGGAAGTGGTTGCTGTCTTAAGCTACCATGTTTTCAGGTAGTTTATTATTCAGTAAAAGCTCCCTGATATCCCTCGTTACGGATGTGGAGCCTGAGGCTCAGAAAGGTTAAATCATTTTTCCAGTATTCCTATTTGGTAAGTGGCAGAGAGGGCTGTGAATCCCAGACTCCCACTCAGTGCCCTGAACTACCTGGGCTGTCCTGGGATCAGGCCAGTATGTGCAGGGACTCCTGAAAGCAGATTCTCCCGAGAAATGCTGACTTCCCCCGCACCCGCATTCCATTTTGAGGAAAGTTGGAAAACCTCCAGTCCAAGGGAGAATTTCTGCTTACATGGGCTTCATTCTTCCAAAAGGCACAGCACAGACCTGAAAACTTTGCTCTATGTGGCATTTTAATAAATAGAATCTAATTTTTTTTTAAGAATTGTTCCATCCTTCCACCTGAAGAATATTCAAGAGACCCAGGTAGTCACTGCAAGGTTCTCTATTCCTCTGTCCTCTGCTCTGGCCTCTGGTCAGGTATCACTGGTTTGAAAATAAACTCTTTTGTGTGTATTTTGTTATTGTGATAAAATCTACATATCATAAAATTTACCACCTTAATTATTTTAAGTGTACAGCTCAGTGGTGTTAAATACATTCATAATGTTGTGTAACCACCTCCAGAACTCTTTTCATTGTGAAATGGAAACTCTGCACCCATGAAACAGCAGCTCCCCATGCCCTCCTGCCCCCAGCCCCTCGGCAACCACCATTCTACTTTCTGTCCCTATGGATGTGACCACTCTAAGTACCTTATATAAGTGGAATCATACCGTATTTGTCTTTTTGTGCCTGGCTTATTTCACTTAGCATAATGTCCTCAAGCATCATTCGTGTTGTAGCCTGTGTCAGGATTTCCTTCCTTTTTAAGGCTGAATAATATCCTATCGTATGTATGTACATATCACATTCTGTTTATCCAGCCATCCATTGATGGACACTTGGGTTGTTTCTGTTTTAGCTATTGTGAATAATGGTGCTATGAATATGGGTGTACAAACATCTTCAAGATGAACCTTTGTATATATCCAGGAATCTCCTTGCTCAATAGTCGTACAAAGGGGAATCATTTTGGATGTTTGAATTTGTCTCTTGAGCAAACTACCTTCCTATGCCAACATCATGTTCCAAGGAAGGCCTGCCTGAATAGGGACTCAGGGAGCCCCAGTTACAAGTCCTCTGTGCCCCAGAAGTCAGTTAACAGAACAAATTTCCCTGGGAAGTCTTATTATACTTGCTGGTATATTCTCAGGCTAGCCCATGTACCCCATTATATAGACAAAGGATAATATACACGTTCTAGGTTCTAGGGGCAGAGCAGCCCTCCTTCCTGATGCAAAATTGGCTTAAGCAGAATTACAAAATAACCACGGTCATATTTTAGTGCTTCTGGGGGCTCCTTTTGAGGTCCCTGGCTTCCCCACTTTGGAATGAGCCCTATGTCCCCTCCCATCTCCCTCACCATCAAGGTGCTCCAATGCCCTAGAATTATTGCTCCTCTCCTCTTCCCCCCATTCTTCTCCTCCTCTCGCTTCCTTTAGCTGTCCCTATGTTTTAACTACTTCTCATCCTCCTTCTGAAATCCCACAGATCATCTAGAGGCACCAGTACTTTCTCACCTGTCTCTCATCTGGAAATGGCAGCATAGAGTTTGCTAGCAGCAGCACCGACTAGTCCATCAACAACATAAACTGGATTCTAATTACATCTGGAACTTCATATATACACCCTCATATCTACAATGAGGAGGGAGTTTGTACTTTGGGATCCTTCACTACTTAGAGGCTAAAGTCCGAACCTGTTCAAAAATAAAATGCATAAGGAGAAAGACGTCTTTGGATATGATTTATGGGATAGTGTATGGAGCTTGGAATTTATTCTTGAAAGCAACTGTGTGCAAAGAAATTAGCAGGCGCTAATTGCTTTCAAGAGAAAATTGCATCTCATCGCAAGCTCTTGGATTTTTAAAAACTGAGCTCCTTCCCAGCAGGGAAAACAGTTAGATTCCCATGGGCCATGGGCGATACCAGAGCCTTTTCCAGTCCAAGACAGAAGACAGGTCGTCCAGGTTGCTGAGATGCTTTAAGTGAGAAAGGGCACAAGATGGGAAGTGTGGAATGTTGCTCCTTTGTATCGGGAGGGGAATCTAGGGGCCATCAATAATAGCAAGTGATTGTTCAAAATCTCAGCTTCAAACCACACGCAGCATGACTTTCGAGGCCTTCTAAAATCTGGGCCTTGCCAGCCTCTTTCCCCACCACCATCCCCCTCCAAACCTATTCCCAGTCCACAAAGAACTCCTCTGCCTTAGAAGGACTGTCTCCCCTTTCTTCACTGATCCAAACTGCAAGGTGACTTTCTCCCTACTCCCTACAGCAGGCTCACCAATACTGCCATGGAACTCCACCATCCAGCTGCCTCCCCTGGACTTAAAACTTCGAACAGAAGGGAGAGGTAAGGCTCGCCCACCACCATGCAGGTGAGTCTGGAATCTCCTATGCAAAAGACACTGTCTTTTGGGCTCATCCAAAAGGTCAGGGCTCATCCCCAGGGCTCATCCTTGAGGTCAGCATCCTCTTCCCCAGAGGCAGCACTAATATTGGGGGTGGCCAGCCTGGCAACTTAGCGGCCCAATCTACAAGGACTGATAAACTGAGCAATGATGTATCAAGATGGAGAAACCCGCATTTACTGAACTCCCCTCAGGGCTCTGTGTCTGGGTAACAGGAGGGGTGCAGCAGGAGCCCCCAAGGGTCATTCTGAAGTAAGGATGGATGGCCCTTCACTGCACTTAAAGGCACAGTGAACTCGGGGCTCTTGTTTTACTGAGAAGGGAACCTAAGTTGGAGCCAGAACGGAACTAATTTCTCAAAACCAGAGGACAAACTGTAGCTGGCCTGGAAGGGTCTCCCCCTGTGCCCCCCCCCCCCCCCCCCCCCCCACATAGCTCCACCTCTCCTCCAAATAAAAAGGGAACATGTACTTAAAGAGAATCTACTGGAAACGATGCCAATTTTGTCAGCCTGCCCGGTGTCCTTACCATCTCTCTCTCTCTCTCTCACTGTGGCCCTGCTCACACAGGAACAGAGACCTCCCATCCTCCCTCTCCCAACAACCGGCAGGGCACACGGGACCAGCCCGTTCTCTTCTGCTCGGGGAGACAGACAAGGGCCTATTCTCCACAGCTCGATGAGGAGCTCCACCCTGGAGCATATTCCTTGGGAAAAGAGCAGTCACGCGGGCTTTACAAAGTGCTCAGCAGTCAGGGCAAAGTGTTCAGTCCCGGGGCACCTTTGGTCAGATCCTCCTACCTACTGGCAGCTTATAATGACCAGGTCACACCCTTGCCTCTGGAAGCTCACACTTCTAGCCCCAGCCTGGGTACTGGCTCTGGCTGTTTCTGGAATTCCCCTCCACTGCAGACCTCCATAAAGAGGACCTACTGCTGACCCCAGGCTCAGGCAGGTCTGACTCCAAGGACAGTCAATCCAGAAACTTGGAACAGAGGTGTGCATTTTTCCCTCCCCGACACTGCCCCTGCTTCCCCCAGGAGGGAAAATGGGTTGCCCTAAGGAATCCAAACCTTTAGGCTGCTCTAAGAAGCAGCCACTGCAATCGACAGGAATACCAGGTCCTGTCCTTCAAACTGTGCCCAGTGCCCAGTGTGCAGGTCTGAACCCCAGGGAGAAGCACCCACGCTCAGCAGGCAGCAGCTTCCCTACCACATGCTTTAAATACTGAAGCTCTCCCCAAATGTGGGTGTTTCCAGGAACCTAAAAGGCCCTGGTGGGTACCTCCATCCTGAGCCTCATGCTTCCTGCCCCAGTTGCTAACTCCTGTCACCAAGACTGGCCTCCTGCTGACTTCCTCACTAATTCATGATCGTGGGGAAAAGCACAATCTCTCGGCTACATCAGAATAAAAAGCTTCTGTGCATCAAAGAACATAATCAACAGAGGGAAAAGGCAACCCGCAGGATGGGGGGAAATTTTTGCAAATCATATATCTGATAAGGGGTTAATATCCAGAATATATAAAGAATTCCTCCAACTCAACAACAACAAAAAACCCCACAACCCAATTTTAAAAAAGGACTAAGGATTTGAACAGATATTTCTACAAAGAAGGTATACAAATGGCTAATAAGCATTTGAAAAAATGGTCAACATCATTAATCATTAGGGAAATGTAAATCAAAACCATAATAAGATACTACCTCACATCCATTAGGATGGCTACTATAAACAAACCAACCCGACAACAGAAAATAGCAAGTATTGGTGAGCATATATACAGAAAGAGGGTGATGAGGATGCTTCCTCATTCCCCAACTCTCCTCTTCTGCCCTCACTTTTCTCTAGTCCTTTCCCCCTGAGGGGTGGGAACCCTAAGCACTTCCAAGCTTTCCCCTGGTGGCTCCACTGCTCCCCATTCTGAGTGCCAATTCCTAACCCCTGAGGTCCTTCCCCATATCTTGCTTATTTCACAGGCTCCCCTGGCATCCGGTGACTGTCCCCGTGCCTCTTCCCAGCCCAGCACCAGCTGCTATGTGGGGTGTGGGAGCGTGCACTCTGGGCTGAAGGTCTCTGGGTAACCTGGGGACAGGATGGAGAGTAGAGGCATCCCTCCCACATGCATTATCTCCCCTTCACCCATAACTCATCATCTTGTGGATCGATTCCTTTAAAAAAAAAATAACAACCACAACAAAACACCTAGTTTCGTTTTTAGGAGAGATTTATACTCCTCCTTAACATGACTTTCACCTATTTGGGGAGAGTTAATAACCTCGGCCATGAATGGCACTCTGCCCAGATCTCTTGCTGTAATGCCTGCGATTCTCCTTGATCATAGACCACAGAGGTGGAGGGATTGGGTTTGGTTGTTAGTTTTGTTTTAGCTATCACTGATAGATAAAAGCAGAGCCAGTCTGATTAAAATGGTGGGTGAGTGGGTGGTAGAAATCCCTACCCCTGGAGGTCCCCATTCCTTTCCTGGCAGAGCCTCTAAACAGAATTGCCAAAGTTAGCAAATAAAAATAATGGCATCCAGTTAAATTTGCATTTCAGATAAACAATGAGTAATTTTTTAGACTAATTATGTCCCAAATCTTGCATAGGACAGTCCTACTCCTGAGACCACGCCCCCCCCCAAGGAGACCTAGGACTTCCCAGAGCACTGACTGAGCCCACTGTGTGGGCCATGTTGGCTCTAGGTAGGCGGCTCAGCACAGCTGACCTCTAAGAGTCCTTCATCCCAAGGATGATGTGATTTCTTATGTGCCCACACACCAAGGGGGGGGGGGGTGGTACGCAGAACATGGGCTGTGGTCCCTGCCTCTGAGGGGCCCCTCCTTCTCCGACCTCATCTCCCGCCCAGGGCCCTGACTGTGGTATTGTCTCCTTCAGCTCAGGAGCCTCGAACTCAGCGCCTTGCTTCCTGCTCAGCCGCAGCACTGCCCTCTGGCCAGGCATTTCCAAGTGAGCATCGACACTGGGTAATGGGTTCTGGCTCTGCCCCCTGCATCTCCTCCACCTGCCCTCAAGTCCGGGACTTCCTCGCTCATTTTCTAGAACCATCACCTGAAACCACTGGTGAGTAGCTTGTAGCCAAGGACCTTGCTAGTACATCAGGCTCCCCTCGGAGTGGCACAGACCCAACTTTACTGGCGGCAGGAAGGCCTAAGTTTCCAGAATGAGAATCCTCGTCAGGAAGGTAAATGGGATGTCTGTTCTTAAAGACAATGAGCCGAGAGTAGCACATGAGAGAGAAAACTGTGTTTAGTTTGGCTACAGTCAGGTCTAACAGAGAGTGTGTGTGATAACCATCTCCAGGCCCTGCTAGAGGATACAGACCAAGGAGGAAAGAGGAGCCAGGCTGGGGGACTCACAGAATCGGGAGATAACGGGGAAGGGAAACACAGACTGAAATGCAGGAATGTACCCAGTCCTGGTTCCCCGGAGATGCTGAGGCAGTCTTGCAGATATAATGATAAAGAAACTGACAATAATGTGACAGTCATCCTCCAGCCTCATCCTTCTCTTGAGAGAGAGAGAGAAACATAACAAGGAAACCACCTCCATTTCTGTCTCCTCGTAAAATGGAGGAGCATAATGCCGTGTCCATGTCAGCATGAGGCACAGTGTCCACCCAGATTAACTAAGCAGTGAAGCCACAGCTAAGTGGACAAATAAATGAAGGCAGTGGCCACATTAGGACCCTCTACATTTGCAACCTCAGGATATCTATGTTCCAGGGCCATGTCTCTTACTACTTGTGCTATGGCCTTGGACAAGTGCTTGCATTCCTCAAAGCCTCAGTCCCTTGTGTATAAAATGGCATTAATAACTCTATCAACTTTGCCATACGACTGTAAGGACTGAAGGAGATGACATATCAGACAGGGCCTGTAAACTCTAAAGCAGTGTTCAAGTGCTAAAGGCCACAGAACGCAGTCCCTGCCTTCAGGCAGCTCACAATCCAGACCTGCACTGTCCAATATGGTAGCCACCAGCCACAGGTGGCCATGGAGTCCTGGAAATGTGACTGATGAAAACTGACACAGGCTCTAAGTATATGATAATACAAAAAAAAGTAAAAATATGGTTTATATTGAATACATGTTGAGATGATACTATTTTGATATATTGGGATAAATAAAATGTATTGTTAAAATCAATGTCTCCTATTTCTTTTTACTACTTTTAACGTGGCTACTAGAAAATTTTAAAGTATATATGTGGCTTATATCATATTTCTATTGGATAGTGCTGGTCTAGATGGATGGGCGTCCACAAAGTCAATGATAATACAAGAGCTAAACAATAAAATGTCCATAAGTACAAGGCCAAGAGGGGTACTCAACATCTTATGAACATGTCATTAGGCTGACAAGAGCAATAGTTTATGACTATGCAGATGCCAGCCAACCAGTGTGTTTTGGAACGTAAACTAATTATGTGTGTGTCTCTTCTGAGCCTCTGCCGATCAGAAAAGCTCGCGGCTCACATAAACATTTTGAACTCTGAGCACCTATCAGGACAATCCAATCCAACACCTTATTTGTTTCAGTTGAAGAATCTGAGGTCCAGAGAAGGCTGAGACTTAACCACGACTACATAGCCCATGAATGACCCTGTGTACCTTCCATTAGACCACAGTGGGGCTTCAGAGATTCTCAAAAGCTTTTATATAAAGATTGTCTAAATTGAGTCACACAATAAATCTGGGAAATAACAACATATCTGCATTTGGCAGATGAGAAAACGGAGGCCCTGAATGACTAAACACATAGAATTAGTGGCATCTTTGAGGCCAGCACCCTGACCTTTCACCCCATGCTCTTCTTCCCACCCCAGGCTCCCTCTCTAGATCCAGAGGATGGTCCAACAACACGTAGCATCTGCCTTCCCTGGTGCCCCCACCGCTCCTCATTCAGGATACGCCTGTGAGCGTTCTTCAGCCTAATTGAATAATGGAACCACACTGATCCTTTCTTCTGAGGTCCAGGGGCACTGTTTCCTCTCCACCCTAGTTCAGCTTGGGAATGTTGACTTTGGAAAACAGCACCAAAAGCACTCTGGCTGCAATTTCCAAATCAGAAACAGCCTCCAAATCCTCACTGAGCAGAGAGTAAGAAATCTCAGAAGGAAGAACAGTCTGTTTAGGCTGTGAGAGCCTAGAACCTCTTCTCTTCATGGAGCCTCCAGGGACGTATGAGGTCATCGCCTTCAGCTCACATCCACAAATGGGTACCTTCTGTGTGTTCTGGGATTTAGAGATGAATAAAATAAGTCTTAGCTCCTAATCATTCCTCATCCAACAGAGGAGATTCGCACAGATGGTCAGCTGGACCACGAGGCAGAAGGACATGGGTACCATACAATGTGGCCCAGAATAAGGAAGCTCAGGTCCAGGTGGGCTCCCTGGGGGAGTGGGGTCTGACCCAGGTCTTAGAGGATGAGAAGGACGTCGTAGGCAGAGAAAGGCGGGGAGAACAGAGATCCAAGAAAATGTCAGTGTTTGAGGACGTATGACCCTGGGGTGGCTGTTCCTTCCTGGTGCTCTCCAAGGTCTTGCTGACCAAACCTTCTCAGCAACAATAGTATCTCCATAACTCTCTGAGATGCTTCATCTGCATGCCCAGTCTCATTAGATCCTTATGAGCCCCCCCAGAAGGTAGGCAAAGCAGGTGTGGAGACACACCCAGAAACCACTCTGATCTCAGGGTGAGGCTTCCCCTCCAGACCAGCTGGGCCCTCGGTGAGGGGAGCAGGGCAGACACGGACGCTCAGGGGGCTGAGAGGAAACCTCAGAAGACCGGGCCTGCTGCTGAGCGGCCTGTCCAGAGCCACAGAGTTGCGGCAGGATAATGCCCCTGCATCCGGGTCGGCCTGACTCAAGGCCCTGCTCATGTCTCCAGCAGGAAGGTGAGAGGGACATGGTGTCAAGGGTCATATTATTTCCACGGTAGAAACCAAAGTACCATACTAACTCCCGCAAGAGAGGCGAGAGTACACGCATCAGCTGTGATGCCCTCAAGCCTCATCCTGAGAAAGCCCGGGCTGGGCCAGCCGTCACACAAATCGTCTTTCTTTCCAGGGCACTCAGACTCTCCACCTGCCCTCAGCCTGGTGTCTTCCCCAAGCCCGTGGCCACATCAGTCCACACTCTTTGAGTGTGTGCTCTTGTGCGCGTGCACACACCAACCTCCAGCGCTAGAAGAGCGGGTGTTTATATTCTTTATTGTCCTCACAGGCATTTCTGTTGAAGTTACATTCTTCTAAACTTTTATTGCAAGTGAAAGAAATGCATAAATGTGTAGTGCAGAGTTGCTGACACGCTAAGGATATATGAGGGGCATTAAAGGCTCTGTTAGGATTTGGTGACAGCTGCCAAGAATCTTTTCTAGAATCCTAAATGAGATAAGCACGAAGCAATGAAGATGACATAAAACCCCTGGCGCTGAGCAGGGACAGGTGTTTCCCCTGCCGCAGTTAGTGACCCCGGGGGAGCCTGCTGCAGACTGGGAACACGTGCAGCCCAGGGCTCAGGGGGCCGGGGAGCCTCGGGGTGACTCCCTCCTTCTCTGTGCCCCTTCTTACCCACGCGCGTTTTCCTGGCTGACAGCCCTGCCTGGAAATCATCCCTCTGGAGCGTTCATCTCCTGGAATCCCTGCCAGCCTCTGAGTCTCCCAGGCTCAGCCGGACCCTCTGGAGGTAGACTGCCTAAACCTCCCCCCTCCACGCTGCGCACCCTGCCTCCTACTGTGCTCGTCCTCTGCGTGATCCTGGAGTGCTTGGTGAGGGGGCCTTTTCCCAGCTTCCTGGTGGGGTGCATGCTGCTCCTTCAGGCAAAGAGTCCACTGGGCTCTTATTAGCTACACCCTGGAGACACCTCAGTGAGCAAGCAGGCACCTACCGCCTTGAACTGTCGTTTACTTTCAAACTAGTCCTCCTTTCCCTCCAAAGTACTCTATTTGGAAACCTGCAAGCAACATCGTATTAAGGACACATGCCACCCTGTGACTGCCCCAGTGGAGTCCCTCAGGGGAGCAGAGTCAGCCTCAGAAAAGCTGTGAGGTGAACAGAGCTTAGGGCACTCAGGGTGGTGGTGCTTCTCTCTGTCCTCCCCAGCCTCACCCACACCCATCTCCTGGCCTTCTTCTACAACTGGAGAACTCCGGTGGGGGGGAGAGCCTTGGAGCAGGCCTCACCTGCCAACCACCTACTGTTTGCCATGCAGAGCGTCCCGGAATCTGACAGAAAAGGGCTAAGGAGAGACATGACCTCAGCTACTCCAGGGACACCAGATGGTCACTTCTTCAAATCTTATCCCTGAAGCCCCACACCGGAGGTTTAGCCTCAGAGGTCAAGTTCATCAATAGGAAGCATGAGAACAATTCCACAAATAGGTGACTGAAAGACACCTAGCTCCTCGCAGCATAGCAGTATAGTTTCACCATCTCCCTTTCTCCAAGCCTGGCCCCAGGTTATACCCAAGGCCACCACAGCACGCGTTGGCTCTTCTGTGGGCGTGCGACAGGACGTGAGTGGAGGGGGCATATCTAAACACACACGGCTGCCTGCTCTCTGTCTGGATAGGACAATGTAACCCTGCATGTCCATGTACCCCCCACCTCTAGGCCCGGGCAGGTGATTGAGAAGTAGCTTCCCCTGAGGGTCAGAGAGTTGAGGGGCAAAGCCTGAGGTGGGGCCTAGGTGGGGTGGCTGTGGAGAGAACCTCCGATGAGCTTCTGCAGGGTCCCCTGGGTATGAGTGTTAGAGCCTGAGGAGCAAGAACTACATAAAGGCTGCGTGGCCCCAAATCCCCCCACCAGAATTAACTGGACTGCACTCTGTGCTGTGAGCCCATGCATGAGGGACTCTTTGGAGCAGAGAAGTCCTTCTATTTTTATTTTTATTTTTTTAAGTAGGCTCCATGCCTAGCATGGAGCCCAGTGTGGGGCTTGAACTCATGACCCTGAGATCAAGACCTGAACTGAGATCAAGAGCTGGACACTTAACCAACTGAGCCACCCAGGCGCTCTTAGAAGTCCTTCTTCCCTTGACTCCAGGGCTGGGCTCCTGGAGCTCCACAGGGAAAGTGCTCTCACAGCGGTCAATGGCAGCCTCCTGGGAATAAGTGTAAGGCCATCCAAGGGTCTGATGTGAAGACAGCACATGAACTTATGTGAGTTCTAATGAGTTTTTGTTCTTTTCTGAGACAGAGTGCATATGGCTCAATAGCCTGGGGACAATTTTTTGATTTTTTTTTTTTTTTTACCTTAAGTTAAAAGGTTTGGGGCTTTGTGGGCCACACTGCATTCCTATGGCTAATGAGAACCACAGACGGGTATTTATCAGTTTGTGTCGAAACCTCCCATGGACTATTTTGTTCTTTTGCACCCCCATACAGTACCTGGGAGGGATTTCTGCCCACAGTACATTTGAGCGAATGGTGCTCCCCAACCGTGGTTCAACTGTCGCAGCAGGGTTGAGATTAGCTACTGGGAAGAAAAGGCTAGAACTCAGAGCTGGGCCCCTTCCCCCCATCAGAGGCCCAGGTACCTGTCAGATGGGGAAGATGTGCAGGCCACCTTGGGCTGAAAGTAGGACATGAAACAGAGTGACTCGGCTCCCTTTTAGATCAAGAAAATGCATTCTTGTTTGTTGTTGTTGTTTTTATTTCTTTTTTTCATCCTCCTTGAAGGAAAATGGAAAAGACAATGGAAAGCAAAATAAAACACAAAAAAACAATGTTCTCTTAAGCTTGAGAATGGCTAAAGCCTTTGATTCTTCAACTGCAAGTTTACAGAATGGTTCTGTTTGAGTGGCTTCTCCATCTATTTGTGGGGCCAGTAACAATTAATAGCATTTCTGGGATTTTTCACAATCGCAGGACCCTTGACGCTAATCCCCTCCAGTTCCTGGATGCCAGCAGGGAGGGTCTCAACTCTGGGGTTTCAGACACCAAGCTCCAGGGAGCTGCCACCCGCACAGCCTCAACCTCCACACCAAACGTCCCCGAGATGGGTGGGAGACGCTCTGTACAAGGGGCATTCGAGGCAGAGGAAACCTAAGTTTGAAGCCGATCAGAGCCCACCCCCTCGGCCAGGGTTGGTCATCAGATTCACTGAGGGTCCTTTCCAAGAGGTGCAAGTCCAAGGCCCCAACCCTAGAGGTTCCTTTGGAACCCAAGATCTGGACCCAAGGCCTCCGTATATGGCAAAAGCAGCTCAGTGATTGTGGTGCGTCTCCAGAGTCCCCATACACAGCTGAACAGTACACAGCAGCCCCTTGGACCCAACAGTTAGAACCACGAGATTCAACCCAGTAATGGGGTCAGCTTTTATACCGAAACATATTGGTACAGGATGAAGAAGGCTGGCAGGGTGACCTTTTGCCAGCAGGGGAAGTTCTTGTCATTTTGATCCTGGGGAGGTGGGAGTGAGGAGTGTTGGGCCATATCACCCAGGAACAGCTCAAAATATCGACCTGTGGCCTATCAGTCAGTCAGCAGGGCCCTGACTACCCCCATGGGCTCTTGAACTCTTTAGAGGAAAACTAGAAATGATTTTCTTGGTTTAAAAAAAAAAAAATGCAAGCCTCAAAATACAGTCTGTCAAAATATAGGGGAAAAATTCAAAAAACCTTTTTGGCTTGTTCCCAATAGCCAGCCCAAAGTCTCCAACCAGGCAGACTAGTTTGGTAGTTAAAGGCACCACACTACGGCCAGACGGCTGGGTTCAAATCCCAGCACAGCCACTTACTGGGTGATCTTGCACAAGTTACTACTCTCTCCGTCTGAGACTCGATTTCCCCATCTATAAAATGGGGATCAAAATAGTACAACCTCGTAGGGTGGTTGTAAAGATTAAGTGAGAGAATACGTGGAGAGTGCTGAGAACAGGGCCTGGCCCTATGGACTGTGGAAAAGTTAATTATTGTTATTACTGGTGCCATGTTCTCCCAGCTGCTGCCAGTCATTCCTGGGCACCAAGCCCTGAAAAGTCAGGATCTGAGAAGCCATCGCAGAGCTCCTGAGGGCAGCAGCAAAAGGAAGACTCTCCCCTCTTCTAGTCTTTTGGAGATTTGGGTCTTAGAGGCAGCCTGGGTTAGAAAGTATTTAGATGGGCCGGTTGAGTAAGTTGTGACACATTCACATGATGGAACGTGATGTGACCATTACAAATAATGAGTGTATATGAATACATGTGGAAGGATATGTGACATAGTGCTGAGTGAAATAAACAGGTAACAGAACAGAATGGCCCCATCTTTGTTAAAAGTACAGACGTGCAGCATATATGAATCATACTCCACAAGTTTAGATATGCAAGAGGTATCACATGTCATTATTTTATTTAAATCAACTCAAATCTGACTCTAAGTTTTACCCTGCTGGCCTGGCAGGAAATTCATTCTCAGGCATTCCTGGGGTTTCTTCTCCTACCCAGTGACACATGAGAATCCAGCATGCTAACATGGTGCCCAGAAAATAGGGAGGCCGGCCTCCAGCCTCCTGTCTCTTGTGGCTGCGACATCCTCATGGTCAAGCCCACAGGCCACTTGCAGGTATGTGGCTATTCACAGAAGGGGAGGTGTGTGTTGGGGGGGTGCTCTTCAGCAAGCCTGGGAGCTCAGGTGCCTTCAACTTGTTCTCTGGGGGCAGTCATTTTCCTCCAAGTGTCCTGTCCCCTCTGCAGGTGCTACCAGGACAGGTCAGGTCTCTGCAACTTGAGGCCTATCAGCCTCTGTCCCTGACCAGGGATGGGCTCTGTCTTGTTCTCCCTCCCAATCCCCCATGCTCACCTGCCATAATACCTACACTTTAGGGAACTTGGGTTTTCCTGAGAGCCAGAATGAGAGACAGCTTCTGCCTCTTCCTCCCCTCAAGCTTCTCAGGCTAAGATTGCATCGGCTTAGACTAGAAGAGGAAAGGAGCCAGGGAGAACCCACACCGATTAACAGCACAGTAAATGACTTGACCACATGTACATGTGTGTGCCTAGGGACCGGGCTGGCCAGTGTGTGCCCAAATGTAGTTCCCTCTGGTGGGGAGGGGAGATTACGGGTGACTGGAATGCTCTCCTAATTTTTCTGTACCTACTACAATAAATATGAATCACTGGTATTAAAAACCGTAAAGTTTGACAGAAGCATTTGGATTCATTTAGAGGCCTGGATGACAAGTTTCTGAAACAGGAGGAAGCTAAAAGCAGGGGCAATGGAACAAGCCCTGTGGGCAAAATGAGTTTCGTCTGAGTGACTTCACCTCTAGTGCATGCTTGGAGGATTAAGTCCTTCGTGTCCACATAGAAATAGCTATTTGGTGTACGAGGCACACTCAGAGCTCTGGGGAGAGAAGTCAAGAGCTGGGGGAGCTATTCCCTGCTCCACCACCCCCTTTACCAGGAACCAGCTTTGCCGAGAGCATGGCCTGGCTGGTGCCAGCTACTACCAGCAGCTGGGGGGGTGGGGAGCGGTGTGCGCATGCAAATTTTCCCAGCCGCCTCTTTCCCTGAGTCCCTGTTCAGTGCATCCTTCCCTGAGCTGCAGCAACACCTCCAGATGTGTCCATCTGTTTCACTGCCTCCCCCCCCCCCCTCCACAAGCCTTCACTGGGCCACACAGAACAACACAGAAGAGGAGCAAGAGGGGATGGGTGTCTCTCATCCCGGTTCTGTGGATCGCAGGGTACCTGGCTTGTTTGTTTTCGTGGGCCGGCCAGCTGTGAGCTGCTTGGCTTAAGGCTATAGGATTAGGACTGTTTTCCTTTCAGGGTTTGGTTCAGGGGTGAGACAAAGGATCCCAAGCTGAGGACAGCCAGGGCCTGGCTTCTAGGCTCTCATTTCTCACTGCTGCTGGGGATTCCAGCTCCCCCAAGTGTCAAGGATGCTTCCTTTCAGGGAGGGGCAGCTCCCTGGACAAGGGCAGCTGGTGTCACCCCTGTCCCAGGGCCTAAAACTGTCCCATAGCTCCTGGGGGAAAAGCTTCAGGGGCTAGGTCAAACACAGAGGAAATAGGCAGGGCAAGAGTTCCTCTCTCAGCCTCATGGCTTCCAGGACTGTCGAAGGCTGTTTCTTCCCTCTCTCTCCCAGCAGATTCCAGCATCCCCAGACAGGCAGTATGTGAGGTCCTCGAAGATTCTTTGATCTTCAGACCCTCAGATCCACTGGAGTGCCAGTCCATAAATATTGTTCTACCACCCCTGTCACCAGCCCTCCAGAGTAACAATGTCTATGCATTTCATTTTGGCTTTGATAACAATGGCTAACTTCTTTTTTTAATGGGGTTCCTATGTCTGGGCTTTTTCCCCTAACTTGATTGGAAGTTCTTTTAGGGTAGATGCCATGTTCCCACAGGACAAAGCATAGGATAAAAAAGGACCAGGCACTCAAAACACACTCGTTGAATGGTTAACCTGGATGGATAGGTGGATAGGTAGATAGACAGACAGGTGGATGGATGGCAGACATCCTTCATGGAGGTCTTCCCATACAGGAACAGTTTTTCTGTGCATTCATCCAACAAATATTTACTATTCACTTACTATACAGGCTAGCCATTGTTTTAGGCCCTTGGGATTCATCAGTGAACAAAAATACAAAAAGAGTCTACCTTCATAGAACTTATATTCTATCAGCAAGAGACCTACAAACAAGAAACATTAAAAAATAAGTAATTTCAGGGTATGTCAGAAAGTGATAACTACTATGGAAAATAAATAAGTGCAACAGGGTAAGGAGGGTTGGGATTTGAGTGCAGGTAGGTTGTAGGGTATATGGAAGTCAGAGTAGGTCTCATCGAAATGGTGACATCTGGGCAAAGGTTTGAGGAAGGTGGGGGAGTAGGTCATGTGGCTATTTGGGAACAGACAGTGTAGTTTGCACCGTGGAGGATGCTTGGCATGTTTGAGGAACTGCCATGTGGTCAGTGGGATGGAATGGCTTACATAAGAGGAAGGTAGTATGAGATAAGTTCAGAGAGGTAGAATTGAGATGGGTTGGCAGATCCTGTAGAGCCTTAGGGAAAGGGGGGCCATTGAAAGGTTTTGAGAAGAGAAATGACACAATCTGATTTAAATTTTAAAGGACTCCCTCTAGCTGCCATTTTGAGAACATACTGCAGAGGGACAAAGGTGGAAGCAATTAGGAGGCAAGAATCCAGGTGAGAAACTAGAGAGGCTCCAAGCAGGAGGGTAGCCATGGAGGTTGCAAGCCTAAACAATTGGAATAATGGAGTTTCCATCAAAATGGAGATGGCTGTGGATGGAGCAGGTTTATGAGGTATCAGTGGGCATGGGGGGCAGATCAGGAGAGAATACTGAGTTGTGATACCTTCTCTATAACATCCATGTAGAGATATGGATTTAAATTTGGGCATCATCAGTGATATTCAATATGAAAGCCATGAGATCAAGTGAGATCACCAAAAGAATTAATGTAGATAAAGAAGGGAAGGGAACCAAGGACTGAACCCCTGGGGTATATCAATCCTAAAAGATCAAGGAGATGAGGAGGAACCAGCAAAGGAGACCAAGAAGGAGCAACTTACAAGGCAGGAGGAAAACAATGACAGTATGCTGTTCTGCAAGTCAAGTGAAGGACATATATCAAGGAGGAAAAAGTGGTCAACTTGCATTAAGCTGAGACTTGACCATTGGGCCCCACAATATGAAGGTTGGTAAGAACAGTCTGTTGAGTACTGGGGACAAAAGAGTGATTGGAGTGGGTTTAAGAGAAAAAGGGAGGAATCCACACATTTATGGTCAACTGATCTTTGACAAGGATGCCAAGAACACACAAGGGGGAAATGACAGTCTCTTCAATAGTTGGTGCTTGGAATACTGGATATCGACATGCAGAAGAATGAAACTGGATCTTTATCTAATACCATATAGAACAATTAACTCAAAATAAAGGCTTAAATGTAAGAAAAAAACCTTTTTTAAATAAAGACTTAAACGTAAGACTTGAAACTGTAAAACTACTAGAATGGGAAAACTAGGAGAAGATCTCCTTGGCATTGATCTTGGCAACAATGTTTTGGATCTGACACCAATGTCACAGGCAACAAAAGCAGAAATAGATAAGTGCAACTACATCAAACTAATAAGTTTCTGTACAACAAAGGAACGAATCAACAGAGTGAAAAGGTAACTTACAGAATAGGAGATAGGAGAAAATATCTGCAAACCATCTATCTGACAAGGGTTAATGTCCAAAATGTATAAGGAACTCCTGCAACTCAACAGTTTAAAAAAAAAAAAAAAAGTGTTTTAAAATGGGCAAAGGACCTAAACAGGCATTTCTCAAAAAAAAAAAAAAAATGCAAATGACTAACAGGTACCTGAAAACGTGCTCAACATCACTAATCATCAGGAAAATGCAAATAAAAATCACAAATGAGATGTCACCTCAAACCTGTTAGAATGGCCATCATCAAAAAGACAAAATATAACAAGTGTTGTTGAGGATGTGGAGAAAAATGAACTTTTGTGCACAGTTGGTGGGAATGTAAATTGGTAGAGCCAATACGAAAATCATTATGAAGGCTCCTCTAAAAATTAAAAGTAGAGATACCATATGATCCAGCAATCCCACTTCTGGGTGTATATCCAAAGGAAATAAATCGGTATCTTGAAGAGATATTTGCACTCACATGTTTATTACAACATTATTCATAATAGTCAACATATGGGAAAACCTAAATCTCTATCAAAGAATGAATGGATAAAGAAAATGGTATATATCAATATATATGGATATCTCTCTATATATGTATCTCTCTCTACACACACACACAAACATGTACAATGTAATATTACTCAGCCTTAAAAAGAAGGAAATCCTCCCATTTGTGACAACATGGATGAACCTGGAGGACAGTATGCTAAGTGAAATAAGCCAGACACAGAAAGACAAATACTGCATGATCTCATTTATATGTGGAATCTAAAATAGTCAAACACATATAAGCTGTGAGTAGTATATGGTGGTTGCCAGGGAGAGGGGCAGGGGAAGGGGAAATGAGATGTTGGTCCAAGGCTACAAAATGTCAGTTATACAAGATGAATACATGAATGTGTTGTGGAGATCTAACGTATAGTATGGTGATAATAACTAACAGTATTAGATTGTATACTTGAAGTTTGCTAAGAGGATAGATCTTAAATCTTCTCAACACACACACACACACACACACACACTCACACACACACACTCACACACAGGGAGGTGATGAATAAGTTACTGAACTTGATTGCGGCGATCTTTTCACAATGTATACCTATATGAAAACATCAAGTTATACACCTTAAATAGAAACACATTTTATATCTCAATAAAGTTGTTTACTCAAGCAAAATTTGGAGGAAACAAATTGGAGATAGAGAGTTTAGACAACTTTCTGGAGAAGTTTTGCTGCAAATGTGGAGGAAATGAAAAGTTGCAGGAGAAGTGGGTTCAAGAGAGGGGCTTTTTAAAATGGTTGAAATAATCAAATTCCTGTATGCATGGAAAGGATTCAGGAGAGAATGAATAATTGTAGATGGAGGAGAAAAGTGGGCAATATGGCGGGAGCAATGTCCTTTCGTAGGTGACAGGGGTGAGATCTGGTGCACAGGGGGAGAGGTTACTCTAGAGAGGTGCACAGAAAGTCATCAAGTTACAGCCAAGGAAATGGAGGGCATGAGGGCAGATCTAGGTGGGGGTTGGGGGAGATGTGCTGGTGGAGTCTGTTGAGTTCTCTTCTGATTCCTTCAACTTTGTGGTAAAGAGGGAAACAAAGTCACACTGGAAAAGGCATTCAGGGGCTGGAGAGAGAAGAGACAATCACCTAGGGGAATGGGGGAGTAGACAGGAGAGAATGGTGACCTGGCAGCAACTGAGGCCTCCTTTGAAACTGTGGGAGTGGATTTAAAGTGAGATCTGTCAGCATGGATGTATTTTTTCCCCAGACAGGCATGGAGTAAATGGGGAAGACTTGGATTTAACCTTGGT
Organism: Phoca vitulina; assembly: GCF_004348235.1. NCBI lineage: Eukaryota > Metazoa > Chordata > Mammalia > Carnivora > Phocidae > Phoca > Phoca vitulina. The sequence goes on along the minus strand of NW_022589715.1, from coordinate 47,761,748 downwards.
GGTGGTTTTGCCAAGACAGTACAATGAAACAAAAGGGGCAAGGGGGTTATTATAATGATTGACCATGGAGTTTAAGTTGCATTCTAGAAAGAAGGGCTTCCATTTTAGTACATGGGAATGTGTGAGGTCTTTTACTTTGCCAAGAGTGAGCTGTGGATGGAAAAAGTCTGAGACTCACTGTCCCAGAGCCATCATTAACTCAGTGACTCCCTGAGGATTTAATGGAGGTGACCTGCCTCCCAAACTTGCCCTCATACTCAGCTTTCCCAGGGGTGTGAGACAGCACAGGGCTTGGCAGTGGAACAGAGAGGTGAGGGTCCATCCTATTTGGATGAGACTTTCTCTTAGGTCATCTGTGGGGCACTCCAGTTACCCCAAAGACACAACCCTCCCTGCCTCATCAGCAAGTCTTGCTTCACTGGGAGTGGCCTTAGCAGTCACCTCTGACCTCAGCCAGGTCTCAGCTTCTCCAACTGGACTGAAGTAGCTCCACTATGCAGCTGCTTGTCCCCATTCTCCTGCCTCCCTTCTCAAGGCTCACCTCTCCCTGCCCCATTTGTTAGTCCCAGGATAGCAGCTCCATCTCAAGAGATGTCCTCTGAATTCCCAGGAATTCCTGAGGCCCTGCTCCAGGCTTATATGACCAAGTCCTCAGCTGTTCTGTCTCAGTCAACCCCCCACACTTCCCTTCCCACTCTACCCAACCGGCCCCATCAAATATACAGGCTGGACCTCAGCATCCCCACCCCAACAGCCAGCCTCATTCCCACATACTCAGCCCCAGAGTTCATTGGCTCAGCCTCACTCCCCCACTGGCAGATGGTCAGACTCTAGGCCTGTTTCTAGAATCGTGATGGCAATCATAACAGCAGCATTAACTGCCACAGTACAGCTACTGAGAAGGTTTGCTTACTGCTATGTTCACATTCCCAGAAGCCAGCACAGAGCCTCACATATGGTAGGTACCCAGCAAATATCTGAGAAATATCTGAGGAACAAAGGGATAAATGAGTCCCATCTACCAAGTGCTTATAAAGTCTTGGGGATGGCACTGTCTTTTTTCACATGTTATCTAAGTTTTATCTTCCCAACAACCTCCTTCAATGCAGGACATGACAGTGTCCTAATTTATGGACAAGGAAAATTAAGGTGCTAAGGAGTCACATAGCTAATAAATGGCAGAAGCAGAATTAGAACCCAGTTCTGTCTGTCTTTTAAACCCATTACCTTATACAGATCCAGGCCAATGAGTCCCCAAGGTCACCCTGTCACCCCAAGGGCAGAATAAGAGGATACAATTGAGAGCACCCAGGCCAGAAGCCCTGGCAGTCAAGTCACATTTCATGATGTATGGAATAAGAATGGTAGGGCCCAGGTTCCCAGAAATGCCTTGGGCTCCCCACCCCCAGCTTTGGGAAGCCAAGCTGCAGTTATGGTCCAGCCCACAGCCCCCTCAAGTAGCTCTGCCCAGGGGTGCCAGATGACCATCCAGAGCTCTGGCCAAGGACCCCAGAAATTCCTCCTACTGGTGACCACCTTCAGTCCCTTCCCTCCCATTGTGCATGCTGGGTCAGTATCTTGGATATGAGGTAGGATTTAGTAATTTGGCAGTCTAGATGCTGGAAATGGATGCAAAGACTACTAGTTGTTCCCAAACATTTTCTCTCTTGCTCTATAATAGAACTCCCAAGTTCTAGACAGGTATATGACTGCCTAGCTTGTTAGGACCATAGGATAGCACCAGAAACTTTTTCCAGATCAGTGATTCCTTCTTTTTTTTTTTTTTTTTTTAAGATTTTCTTTATTTCTTTCTTTCTTTGAGAGAGAGAGAGAGAGAGAGAGAGCACATTTGAGTGGGGGAAGGGGCAGAAGGAAAAGGAGAGAGAATCTCAAGGAGACTCCATGCTGAGCGTGGAACCCAACTCCGGGCTGGATCTCACGACCCTGAGATCATGACCTGAGCTGAAACCAAGAGTTGGACACTTAACAGACTGAGCCACCCAGGCACCCCTGGATCAGTGATTCTTAACAAGGGATGGTCCTAACCTCCCCACCCCAAGACATTTCTGGTTGTCACAACTGGGGAATTCCACTGGCAGAGGCTCAGGATGCTGCTAAACATCCTACAGTGCACAAAACAGCCCTCCACAAAAAAGAATTATCTAGCCCAAAGTGTGAACAGTGTCAAGGTTGAGAAATTCTATTCTATATCATGCCCTTAAAGGGAATGTTCATGCCCTTCTCTGGTACGTTCCTCCTTTCCTCCAGGCTCCAAGTTGAGCAAAACTGAAGCAATGTCCTTGGACCTAGGAACAGAAGCCAGATGCTTGAGGGTGGGAGAGCACTAGTTCTGGATTGCCTGCCTCCGCTATTACCATGAAAAAGAAATAACCTCTCTTGTCTAAGCCACTGTATTTGGAGGTGCTTTTATTATAGCAGCTGAGCCTAACTGATGCAATGGATTTTAAGAACAGCACCTGGACCCCTGAAATGGCTCACACTGTGACCAAGCACCAGCCCCTGCCCTTTGGGTCACGATCCCAGACCACCATCTGGTGCTTGTCCAAGATGGCCTCTAAGTCCAGGCTAAACAGGATTCCAACTTTGTGTAATTCCCTGTAATTCCTTTTCTCCTTTTCCCTCTCCCTCTTGTTTCTTTCTATAACACCTTGAGGCAGGCAGAATAATGCCTCCCAAACATGTCTCTGTCCTAATCTTGGGAACCTGTGAATGTTGTTGCATGGCAAGGGGGGAGTTCAGGTTACTAATCAGCTGGCTTTAAGGAGGGGATCCTGGATTATCCAGGTGAGCCCAGTGTCATCACACTGGTCCTTAGAAGTGAAGAGGGAGGCGATGGAGGCAGCGTCAAAGTGACACAGGGTGAGAAAGACTCCGATGTCCATCGCTGCCTTTGAAGACGAAGGGGGGCCACAAACCAAGGCATGTGGGCGGCCTCCAGAAGCTGGAAAGGCAAAGAAACAGATTCTCCCCTAGAGCCTCCAGAAGGGACACAGGCCTACTGACACTCGATTTTAGGCCAAGGAGACCCATTTAAGGACCTTCTAACCTACAGAACTGTAAGATAGTAAATTTATGTTGTTTCAGGCACCACGTGGTAATCTACTAAGCAGCCATACAAAACAAACATTCACCCTTTCTTCCCTTCTCCTTCTTCCCTCTGTCTCTCTTTACAGTTTAGCTTCTGGAGCTCTATTTATTCTCTATGAAAGTTTGACCCAGTGTGGAGCAGAGACCAAGCCCCAGCTACCCTGTGTCTGAGGCCTCGAAAGCTTCCACCAGCAGGACAGACTGAACACCTGAGAGAAGAAATGGATCATGCTAACTGCGGCATGGGCTGGGTTCGGCAATTCACGGATTCAGGACGAAGTCCCTTCCCGATTTGCTTTTGGAAACAACCGTTTCATCTGCACCCAAGATCCTGCAGTAAAGCAGCCCTGCCCTGCACTGCTCTTCACAGAATCCAGGTTGTCACTAGATTGTCTGTGTTTCCAAAGGCGCATCTGTTCAGAGCCGAGGCGACCGCTAGGTGATAGCCATACTAACTGGAGGCAGAATTAGCCAACCCTCTAATTCCAAAGTGTTTAGCTTTGGAGCACAAAAAGTTAAACACCTTCTTGCAACACATTGTAAACATGTCAGTGTGTTTAACATGTTAACTGTCCTCTGTTCCCCTGCCCACGTGTTTAGAAAAGAAACAGGTTATGATGTTTAACTAGCAAATGGATGTATGTGCTCATAGCAGCTAACACTTTTTAAACACTTGTGGATGCTTAAAATTATGATGTGTTTAAGATTTGAACACGTTTGCTTTTCTACACTCTTAATCCAATGAGTGGCTGGCTGCATTTTTTCCCCCCAAACAGAAAGGGTTTATCCACCTTGCAAGGCCAGTCTGCAAAGACAAGTTCTTAGAGCTGGCATTTTCTTTCATATACAGACCCCCTCATCAGGGGGAAAATGAAAACTAAGAGAGGGTAAATAACAGTCATTCTTCAGAGGATGTCTAGAGTCCTATTCTGGCAGGGAATCTAGATGGATTTCCAGGCATAGACTGAGAGGCTTTACCCATTTCACTATCTGGTTCTGAAAATGAAAACCAGAGGGGCTCCAGGTCCTGCCCAGGCCACACAGAGGTGTGTGGAGGAACTGACTTCTCTACCCAGTCTGCCCAAACCAGTAGCTGGAAAAGGCATGAATTTCTTCCGTGCGTTCCAGGTGTGGGCTCACCGTGCGTGATCATTGAGAGGGTTGCTGGGGGTGGCAGCCCGGCTGCTTTCCTCTGTCCCACCGGGACTTCTTTACCCTAGGCCTCCACTCGCTCTTGTCTCATGTCTCCAGTGATCTCCCCACTCATCTCCACCCTCCACTCGACAGAGTCCGCTCACTTCTCCACACCCACTTCCAGCCACGGCCCCTGCTATAAGTGGCCATCAGACACCCTTCCCTAAGCAGTCTCATTTCCTGTCAATGTGTCCCTGGCTCCCTATGCTGCAGCCACCCGGCCTTCTTTTAGTCCTTGCTGCTTCCTACCCCAGAGCCTTTAAATACTCCGTTCTCTCTCCATGGAAGCAATTCTTTTCTTGGTCCTCTTCAACTGGTGGTTGTAGTCAATAGTACCCCAGGAAAGCTTTTACTGACTGCCCTCAGCACCTCAAGCCTGGGCAGATGCCCCTTTTCAATGCTGCCCTAGGACTCTGCTTCTCCCCTCCAGCACTTGTTACCATGCACTGAGGTTTGCCTTCCCCACTAAGCCGTGCCTCCTCCTTTCCCTGTCTCACTGCCATAAGCCACCAACGAGGGCAGGCCCTGCTGCTATCTTATTCACCCCTGTATCCTCAGCACCTAATGCTGGACATATGCTCGACTATGGTTAGCACTGAGTGAAGGTGTGCTGAGTGGCCAAATGGGATTCTCTGGTCAATCTTGGAATCAAGGGGAAAAGATCGCATTGTGACTTGGAGCTGTATTTTCTGACCTGGTGCAAGCTCTTTAATTTCTCCGACTCTCAGCCTGTCTCCATGTGGATGGGGAACAGGCTCAACTCAGCCGATGTTTATTGAGCTGGCACAGTGTATAAGAACTCTGCTAGGCTCCCTAGTGCCCGTAGAGGTGGAAACCACAAGGGGCTTGCCTACCTTGCCCTCCAGGGGCTTGTAGTTTAGTGCACAAGGTAAGACTTCTACATAAATAGGGGCACCTGGGTGGCTCAGTCGTTAAGCGTCTGCCTTCAGCTTGGGTCATGATCCCAGGGTCCTAGGATCGAGCCCCACATCGGGCTCCCTGCTCGGCGGGAAGCCTGCTTCTCCCTCTCCCACTCCCCCTGCTTGTGTTCCCTCTCCCGCTGTGTCTCTCTCTGTCAAATAAATAAAATCTTTAAAAAAAAAAAAAAAAAGACTTCTACATAAATAACCTCAATATGAGGCACTTTTGATAAAGCTTTGAGATAATTTGAAAGGTCTAGGGAATGCATAGAAGAACCCACTTCCACGTGACAGGTGGAAAAGGCCTTGTGGAGGAAAGGACATTTGGGCAACCCTTAGAATGGGTAGGACTTCAACAGGCCAAAAGGTGGGGAAAACAGGGGCAGTCTTCTTATCAGTGCAGTGACGTTAAAGGCCCAGAGATGGAGAAGCCTGGGATGTGCTCATGGAGTGTCCAGGATCCAGCTTGGCTGCCATGTAATCTACAGAGGAGGAGATAAAACTAGAGAGGTAGATTGGACTCATGGCAGGGACGCCTGGGTGGCTCAGCCAGTTAAGCGTCTGCCTTCAGCTCAGGTCGTGATCCCAGGGTCCTGGGATCGAGGCCCACATCGGGCTCCTTGCTCAGTGGGGAGCCTGCTTCTCCCTCTGCCTCTGCCCCTCCCCCTGCTTGTGTTCTCTCACTCACTCTCTCTCTCTCTCAAATAAATAAATCTTTAAAAAAGATTGGAGCCATAGCAAGAGGCCTTGAAACGTCACTCAGGAGTCTGGAATAAACTCATAAGGTGGCAGGGAGCTGTTGGAGGGCTGGGAGCAGGGCAGCACCAATGAGAGCTCCCCGGAGGGTGTGAAGCCAGCTGCCAGGCTGGGGCAGGATGATGGGCTGGGAGGCCAGCTGTAATTACTCAGGAGAGCAGGCAGATGGCAGTGAGAAAGGCAGGGAGCAGAGGAGGAGGTAGAGCCCAGAGGCCAATCAAAGACAGAAGCAGCAGGATTCAGGAGCTGATCGGATGTGTGGTCGGAAAGAGTGCCGCTCAATAAGGATGTCAAGGTTCCGAGCCCGGACCATCAGGAACACGGTGCTACAATGAATAAAAACAGAGAACGCAGGAGTAAGGGGAGCAGGTTTCTGAACCAGGTGGCTTCTTGGGAGGGCTATTTAAGATGTTCAAAGTTTAGATAATAAAACAAACCACTCATTTTCTGAGAACAGCACTACTGCATGCGTGATTCAGTTTCAGAATCTCAGCGGATTAGGGCTGCCAGCTTGAGGCACCTGTCTGCTGGCTCGTCTCTGGACTGGTCAGGAGGCCTGGAATTTACACCATGCAACTTGCAGATGTGAGTCACCAAAGCACTTATGAGCTGCGGGGTCAGAAGAGTAGAGCTGTTTTCTCATGCCTGTTGCATGCACTGCACGGTAGGCTTACTGGTATCTGTGAATCCTCAGTTCCCATCGTCTTGCTGGCAGCAGGAAGTCTACACTTTCCAAGCCCCTTAGAGCCAGGCAGAGCCAGGTGCTGGCCGCGGGCCGTGTGCTGAGAGGAAGGTACTCCCAGCCCGAGGCAGGGAGACACCCATGCAAGGTTTTCCCTCTCTCTTCTTCTGCCTCATCAATGAAAGAGGCCATATGGTTTGGATGTAGGCCTTCCTGGACCTCTGAGCTGCTCTGTGGAGGACATGTCACCAGGACTGGTGGGATCGAGAAAGAAACCTGTGTGTTAAACACTGGTATCTGAAGATCATGTATGGGAAAGTGACCTAGACCACATTTTTCATTTATTTCAGTGACATTTTAGCTCCTATAATAGACTGGTGGCTGTATTCATTTCCTATTAGTGCTGTAACAAGTTACCACAAACTTGGTGGCAAATTTATTCTCTTATAGTTCTGGAGGTCAGAAGTCCCAAAGCAGTCTCACTAGGTTGAAATCAACGTGTTGGCAGGACTCACTCCTTCTAAACTCTAAGGGAGACTCTTCCTTGCCTTTTTAAGCTTCTAGAGGCCGCCTGCATTCCTTGGCTCATGGCCCCCTTGTCTGTCCTCAGAGTCAACAGTGCAGTGTCTTCAAATCTCCCTTTCTCTCTTTTGAACTCTGCTTCTGTTGTCACATCTCCTTCTATAACTCTGACCCTCCTGTCTCCCCCTAACTGGGACCTCTGTGATTGCACTGGCCCAGCCAGATAATCCAGGATAACTCCTATCTCAAAATTCTTAACGAGCTCACATCTGCAGAATCCCTTTTACCATGTAACACAATCACAGGATCAGGGGAATCCGTCATGGACATCTTTGGAGGGCACGTTATTCAGCCTTCGACAGTGACCCATACATTTTCTGGCTGATCCTTAATCCCAGTCTGGCGGGATGTGGCCCACAGACAGATAGTCTTCCCCAAGTAGTGTTTCCTCCATATCACCTGTAGCCATGCATGTTTCCTTTTGAAACACACACAGTTCCACATATGGGAATTGATTACGGGGCAACAATCCAAATGAAGACAAGCTTTATGCACAAAGATACTTATGAAGCATTACAGATTTTGTTATAAAAAAATTGGAAACACTTAAACATGCAGTAATAGGGGAAGGTGCCAAAAAATTCTAGAATACTTGTGTTTGAATATTATGCAGCAATTATAAATGTTTATGACAAATCTTGATCACTTTGAAGCTCTTTATAATGTTTAAAGCAAGTTGTACACTTAGACAATCTCAGTTCTGAGAAAAACATGTAGAGAAGAAAATTCTGGAAATGTATACATCAAAATGTCAACAGTGTGGTTTTGTTTTTTTTTTTTTCTGGAGGTCACGTATGACTTTTATTTTCTTCTTTACACCTTTTTTTTTTTTTTAATTCCTACCAAGAACAAGGACTACTTTTGTCATCAGAAATCTGTTGGTGATGACAGCAGGTCATCAGACTGGAAAGAGCAATCTGGTAGTTGTGGAGATGACTATTAATGAGGAAAGCTGCTGCATAGTTTTTCTCAAGTGAACACTAGAGGATTTGTGGCTGGATGATTCCTGCTTCCGTGTGTGCTCAGACCCTAGGGTATCTCTTCTTTCTGGGTATTTGCCTTCAGAGAGCAGCTAGGATTTCTGCAGATGGTACAAGGACCCATAGGACCATCTGAATGATGGAGTACAGAGTTGGAGATGTCACACTGATGGTCACCCATAGGCTTCAGCAAGGAGATGATCAGAGGAAAATCTTCAGTGTGAATATGCAAAGGTATACCATCTTCCAGGGTGGCCAGAGCCAAAACGCTCAAGCAACAGCTCTTTGGCACAGGGGCAGTGCTGGCCTCAGACCTCATCGTCCCCAAGATGAAAGTGAGCGTCAGCCCGTGTGGTAGAGGGAATGGGAAAATGGGCACATTCAGAGACAGCCAGAGGAAGTGTAAATTGGTAAAAAACCACACTAGGAGGAGGTTGACAGTCCGTATCGGTTGTAAAAATGTCCGTGTCCTGCAGCCTGGTATTTCCATGTGAAGGAATTTATCCTAAGGTAGGAAAAATAATCTAAATGTCCAACTTTATGAGCTCTGCATAGTGGGATATTATACAGCCATTAAAAATCATGTTTGAGAAGAATACTTAAGACAGATGATATTCATAATAAAATACTAAGTTTAAAAAGTAGAATATAAAACAGTAAACATAGCATAATGTAATTTCTTAGCAGATAAATATATAAACAAGTAAACATATAAATAGATGTTCCTAGAAAAAAGCCTGACTTGTACCAAAATCATATAATGTGATAGAATAACAGATCATTTTCAGGGTTAGAGGGAGGTTGGTATGGAGGGATATTTATCTCGGTTTTTTAAGTTTTGTGCATTAAGTGCATATTACCCTTAATATATACTTATATGTAGGGCTTTTGCTTCCAAAGTCATCATCCCAAAGTTGATTCTATGGATGGAACCCCTGTTCTACTCCCTAGAAGGGATTCCCTTTGTCCACTGTCTTTCGTGGCCACACCTGTGTGGTCACTGGAGAATATGGACTCTCAGAGGGTTATTCAGGTTCTTCAGGCTCCTTCCTACAAGTACAGGAGCGGGTCCCCAGGGATTATTTTAAGGCTTGAACAAAACTTTTCAAAGGATTATGGTTCCTTTGGTAAAATGATTTCTTCAAATGCTTTTGAAATATTTTCGCTTCTGGTAATTCCATGTGCAAGAAACTACTACGAAAGCTCTTGCCTATTCAAAATTTCTAAGCCGACTTGCTGTTCTTTCGCTTACAGATTGCTGGGCCCTGCCAAGTGCTCACCTAGATCACCAGGCTCCCGCTGCTGTATGGCAGAACATCTCCTGCCAAATCTATGGCTTCTCGAATGCCACTTAGCTTCTACTTCCGTTTGAGGCGCAGAAGCAGTTGGCTTTTTTTTTCTAAAGTAGATTCCATGCCCAGCATGGAGCCCAACGCGGGGCCTGAACCCATGACCCCGAGATCAAAACCGCAGCTGAGATCAAGAGTCAGGTGCTCAACCAACTGAGCCACCCGGGCACCCAAGAAGCAGTTGGCTTTTTAATGATTGCGATCCCCACTTCCAATGTGTTTCAGGGGTTTTCTGCATATCCAAGGAATTCTCTGACACCAGCTTAGATGTCCTGCAATTCCACTCAATCTGACACTGTCTACCGGGAGATAGCACTAGATTCCACAAGCCGAGGGCTCGGTCCCACAACACTGCCCCCCCAGTTCAGATGCCAACTGCAAGCCCAGGTCGTCTCACGTGCTTCTGACCGACTGGCTGGAAATCAGAGGTTCCCATCATTCCTCCTTGGGTTCATTTAATTTGCTAGAGTGGCTTTATGGAACTTGAGAAACCAGTTTACTCTCTAGTTCACCAGTTTATTACAAAGGATGGCAAAAGATACAAATCATAGCCAGATGAAGAGACACAGAGCAAGGTATAGGAAGAGGGCACGGAAGCTCCTCTAAGCACACCAGTCTCCCTGAGTCTCCCTGTGTTCACCAACCTGGAATATCTTCTGACTGTCCTTTCTGGGGTTGGATGAAAGCATCATTACATAGGCACAATTGATTAAATCATTGGTCACTGGCGATAGATTCACCGCTAGCCCCTCACCTCTCCCCGGTGGTGAGACTGTAAATTTAACCCTCGTGGAATCCCTTGGTTGGTTCCTCCTGGGTGACCTAGGGCATTCCCAAAGTCACTGCATTAACATAACAAAAGACACACATTACCTTTTTCAACATTTAGGAAATTTCAAGTGTTTCAGGAGCTCTGTGCCAGGAACTATGATTTCTCATCATAAATCACAATATCACACTTATTCAACCCAACCAGGCTCCAAATTACTGAACTCCCGTCAATTTAGATTTCAGGCTGCAGGCAGCAGAGCGGCACCTTAGAAAGCCACATTCCCTACCCTCTGTTCTTGGAGACCAGTTAACGCTAGCCTGGTTTCCCCTCACTCTCACGAGATTCAGTAAAAGCAACAAGACACAAGCCAATACGCACAACAGTCTGACCCCTTCTCATCCTTTTTCCTATGGCTACAGCCTTAGGCAGGATATATTCTCCCCTCTTAAGTCAGGCAAAGTTTGAGCAAGTGTTTTGCCACATACAACAAGGGTTGCTCAGCAATATCTGAGTCCTCACTGATCGGTACCTCAACTTGTTTTTGTGACAAGGCAGGGTCTGAAGCAAAGCCTGCCCATCCCAATGAATGCTGGCCTGGCTAGGTAACTACTTTGAAGAAAACAAGCCTTACCTGCCTGTGTACATTCTATAGACTTAGTTTTTTAAAATGCCAGCCTGTTCAATGTTCCTAGAGAGAGATTTTCTCCACATTTAAATGCTTTTGTCAACAATTAACAAAAAGCAAATGTGGGCTTAGGTGCATGAATTGTGTCATGTATTAAGCTGTTTGCACACAGGTCCCTCAATTCCTTGTTACATTCCAGCTAAATGTCTAACGCTGATTTGATGGTGGGTACAAAAAGCTCAACACTCAGGATAAAATAGAAAAATGTCCCCCAGCTCCCCATTTCCCTAGTGTCTGACCAGAATGATGGTGTTTTTCCCCCATGGCCCCAAACAGGACATGGCAGTCAGGCTCGGTCACCTTGTTGGGTAATGCACGCATGTGTGTGTGTGTGAGTGTGAGTGTGTGTGTCGGATCTGGATCCACTTGCCCTTCTTCACACCAGCCTCCCCTCACAGGTGCTGCCCTCTCACACTTCAACAAGCCGCAGGGAAGAGTTTGCTTGTCCAAGACAAAAAAGCTTTGTAAGGCTGCAGGAGCCAATCCCCATGACCTAAAATTCCCTTAGCACTGTCACCTCCCTGGTCTGAGCTCGTCCCTCCCAAAAGACCAAGCGGTGGGATGCGTGAGGAGGAGGCACAGTGAGCAAGCAACCTGTGAGGTGTGATCTGAACAGGGACACCAAAATGTTCCCAGCACCGCAGGCCTCTCTTGCCCCTGCACACTCCACAGTCTCCTGTTAAGGTTTCTGTTCCTTTGAACGAATTGGTTTTCTCTTTTAAGCACCTGTGCCCAGGTGGGAGAGCTGCTTGTGGTCTGGGGGCAGGCTGCAGTGAAGCCCCCAGCCCCTGACCCATCCTCCGCTCTCCTCCAGCCTCTTTCCCTACCCATCCCTTTGCCCAGTTCCTATGTGTGTGGTCTCCATTTCAGCTCCTCTTTCTGGCTACAACTTCCAGATAATGGCTGTCCCTACTCAGCCCAATCCCTGGGACATCATCTGTTGACCACCCTCGAAGAGTTAACCCATCCATCACCAAACACCTCCGAAGGGTTGAGTGAACAGCTGCTTCCCAAGAGGAAGGGAGCAGGGTACTAGAAAACTCTGGGCATGGAGGATGATGCCAGAGGTGAACTCTGCCTCACACTGCGCTCATCGCTCCAAGGGCTGCCATGATGCTTGACCAGGTTCCCTTGCCCTTTGCCTTCTTCCTCTAGGTGCTGATCCAAAGTCCATTCTCAAGCCTGTCTCAGATTATGAGCTCCTTAAGAAGGGAGATGGGGCCACTGCCAGCACAGGGCCAGATACAAATATCAGTTTAAAAGTGATCGAGGAAAGGAGCAGGAGGGCAAGGGAAGAGAAAGGACAAAGAGGTGCTCCTTTATTCTAGCCTGCGTGTCTCTGTCCATGCTGAAACCTTAGGAGGTTGCTCTACGACCACTCTGGCCCTAATTGCTCTCTCCCTCCCCTGGCCTTGCCTTCTGGCCCCCACCACCTTAGCAGAGAATTGCCTGTGTCCCCACAATGGGCCTGGACTCACAGCCTGCTGGCCCCGTGGCTGTTTTCTGCCTGTGCATCAGCTCTGGCCTGCTAGTTGCTTCTTCTCTCGTCCCCCTGTGGTGATGGACCCTTGCTGCAGTTTTGATTGATTGGGCGACGGGACGGCCAGGGGCTGAGGCACCCTGGTGGCTCCTGCAGAGGAAGAAGTCCAGGGCACATTCCAACCCCGTCGGTGCTGGCTCAGACCCTTGGTGGTGTAAAATCTCATGCCTGGAGCCCTGTGAGCTCCTGGTGGCAGCTGCAATTTTATTGGTGGTCTGTGACTTCAAAGGGCTCTCCCCCTGCATGGCTGGGCCAGCGGGCTGCAGAGCACAAGGCCTGTGCCCAGGGCACCAGGGAATTCCCCTGGACCTGGACCCAGCTTCTCCCTAGCCTGCCCTGTCTCTTTCTTTTATAGTTACAAAAGTCACATTCCCGGTTCACTCCGTGACCACGGCAGATGGAGAGGAACTGCTTGTACAGACTGTTTTCACGGACCTGTATGCCCCAGTCTGCAGGCAAGACACTTCTACCAAACAACTGTTCAACGTGCCAACATCCCTTCCTGTAGAAACTTCTTCAGCATCGAGGTGGGAGGCTGGGCTCTGGTCTGGGCAACCATAGGCACCCACCTGACTTTTTTGTGCCTCGTCTATCAAGGGGCGGGGGTGGGGGTTGATACTGAGGCCTGGCTGACTGCCTCCCCACTCTTTGGAGGCTTAGAAGAGGTCAAGTGTGGGAGAACAGGCAGAATAATCTCTCAGTGGCAGGGACTGCTCAGTCCACACTGCTGGCGTCCCACTCCGGCAGTCCTGAAACTCAATCGAGTGTTTAAGATACACTCTGGGTTTGAATCTCAATGCTGACATGTCCTCACTGTGATACCTCGGGAGAGTTACGCACCCCATCTGTGCCTCAGTTTCCTCATGGGGATTAGTTAACACTGGTGTCACTGGCACCATGCAAGACATGCTTGCTGTTCTTATTAGTCACATACAGAAGCCTCATGTTGCTTGTTTACGCCGCATGAATATGTTTGTCTGTCAATGAGGTGGCAAGCTTCCAGTTTCCTTTCCTCCTCCACAACACACAAGGACACAGAGACACACGCCCGCCTGGTGTGCTAGCAAGAGCCGCCCAGAGGCGAGGTCCTGCTAAGTGAGCTCGGGGTCGTCATGAAGACCCCACAAAGCCAGCCTACTCATTATAAAGAGGGGCTAAGAATAACTTAATTTTGGGCGCCTGGGTGGCTCAGTTGGTTAAGCGACTGCCTTCGGCTCAGGTCATGATCCCAGGGTCCTGGGATCGAGCCCCACATCAGGCTCCCCCTGCTCTGCGGGGAGCCTGCTTCTCCCTCTCCCTCTTCTCCCTCTCCCTCTACCTGCCGTTCCCCCTGCTTGTGCGCGTTCTCTCTCTCTCTCTCTGTTGAGTAAATAAAATCTTAAAAAAAAAAAAAAAAAAGAATAACCTGCTTCCCGGAGCAATACAGAATTCACATGAAATTTAAGTAAAGCTACCAGTAAATACCAGTGAAGCTCAGTGCTCTGCTGATGGTAGGCATTTAATGAATGTTCTAGTTCTCACGGCTGGGCACATGATATCTCAAAAGACACTTGTTGGCTTGAGGCTGAAGAATCTGTGTTAAACTGGGAGGTCTCGGGCCCCACCCTCCACCATAGGCCACACCTTCTAGAGTGGCCACACTTAGAACGCACTTAGATGGACCAGTAGGGGTGAACCCCTTAAGGGCAAGGACTGCATCTTCTCCCTCACACTTGCCAGCAGCTGGTCCGGCTCGGTACGATCAACACAAGACACAAGCCCAGCAAAAGTGACCCTGGCTGTCTGAAATCCTGTCCCGGAGAAAATTATTGAGAGAAAGCTGAAGAAAGCAAAGCTGCTCTCCAACACATCCCAAATCTTGTGGGAGATGGAAACTAACAGGGATGGAAACATGACAGCAGAAAAATACAGACCGTTTTTGAAGTCTGCCCACCTGGGAGTCAAGCCACATTGAAAATCAATAAGGCACCAAGGCCGGGAGCTCGGGAGCCGACTGGGTACCTGCTTGGGCCTCCTTTAAAGCAGGGAAAGCTTTGAAGTTGCAGACGACCAATAAAAATACAGCTGGTATTTACAGCTTCAACTCCTCCTGCCTTCGCTTTTCACCAAGTTGCTAAAGCTGCAGCCAGTCGCCAGGCTGGAATGTTGGCTCAGGACCACAGGGCCCATACTGTTGACAAGGACAGTGGCTCCTGGCATGCACTGGCCAGGGATTGGTGACTAACTGTAGGCATGCTGGCACCTTCCCAGGACAAACCCTGCCTTGGGTTCCGGCCTTTGGAGGCAGTGGCTGAGATCCCCGAAAACACTTTAGTAAGGTCAGCTGTGTTAGAAGCTAAGTCCTGCCCAAGACCGGCCAGAGGGGAGCTCTTGTTCATACGGGCTATCAGCGTCCTATCTCATCTCCCACCTCACTGTGGCCCTCTTTGTAATGCCTGTAACACCAGGAGAAGGATCACCCTGTGGAATGACTCCCTCCCTCAAGAGCGGAGCAATCAGAACAGGGTTAAGCGACTAGTTACAAAGGCAACAGAAGTCAGGGTGAAAGGGTGCTAGAACCCAGGTCCCAGCCCAACACCGAGGCCTTCAGGTGCTGAAGCTGGAGGCTCTTCTCACTGCTTTCATTTTACTCTTTACCGCTCACAGGAAGCTCTGTGATCTTACTCTTCATTCAGTACGCAGATTGCAGGTTCTCAGAGTAGGGGCTCTTAGTCCAGTCAGGGAGACAGGACTCAGAGACATAAAACATCCAAGAAAAAAAGCTACAAAGCAGTCTTTGAATGGAAGATATTATACCATTCAACATAGATGGTCAGGCCTAATGACCACGCTGAGCTAATGTCAATAAACAGAGAACTATTAGGAAATTCATTAATCAAAGTCTTGTTTATACTCCTATTTGTCAACCCAATTATTTGTTTGACTTGTGGCCTCCCAGGTTTATTACGGTCATTTCTGTCATCAGCAGAGCCGGGAGGCTGGAATTTCACACGTAGGTAGGGCCTGCACTCTTCTTAGGTATGCCTTCTTGAAGAATCAGAGTTCTCATCAGGGGCCAAGGTCTGTCTTCAGTTAACAAATAACTGCTCTTTGTAATCCAGTGGCTCACTGGACCTTAAATTAATTGATTTGCTAATCACTGTTTCCTGTTTCCAGAAGTTGACCTCTGAAGCACTCTCCTGCTCTTGGGGGAATGTCATCAGGAAGACAATCCAGGCTGAAAACACAAAAGCAAGGCAAACGGGGGACTAGCAGCTCTCTGAGGACACCTGGGGCCCTGCCCCACCTGGATTCGGTCTTTCCAGTGCCATCTCTCACTGTCCTCCCACGCTACCCCCACCTCTGTGCCTCTCCTTCCTGCTCACCTGGCTCCTACTCACCCCTCTCACTGCCTTTTCCTAGCCCCGGCCCAAATGTCAAGCTCCTCCGGAAGACCTCCCCTGACCGTCTGTGAGCCAGAATGGGTATGGCCCACCTCTGGCTCTTGAATTCCTCAGTCCCAGTGATTGTCTCTGCTCTGTTCCGGTTGGCTCCTTCCACATACAGCTTTGTGAATGGTGCATTTCAGCGAGGAACCAGTGTGCAAATTCTGTGAGGACAAGCCGGCCGGATGTGCCTCACAGCTCTGCATCCCCTCCTTGGCCCCACCCCTTCACTAACACAGACACACATGCGCGTGTACACATGCAGATGCATACATGCAATGCTGGCCCAACAGAGGGTACTCTGCTGAGAGTAAATGTAGCTGTTTCATTAGGTGTTTGCCTCCCCCCCAGACCCTATGGTGTCTCTATGAAGGCCCTGCCCATAAGCGAATAGAGAATGAATATCACTTTGGTAAGGAGCAACTCTCTTCCCTACTTTCATCTTCTAAGTTGAACTAATTTCTAGGGTTTCCACCTTCTTGAGCCAGTGCTTCCTGTTCGGGAAATAAATGTCAAATGATTTCTCCATTCAAAGTGACGGATCACAGTAGGTTTCTGGGTAGCAGGCAGGGGAGCCCGCCTCATAAAAAGTAGACATTCTTTATTACTTTGAAGGGAAAAGGGTAAAGGGCCTTGTGGGGAGTGGGAGGAAGGGTCAGATTTCTCCAGAATTACTCAGAGTAATATCTGTCCTCAGCAGCCACCCTATGAATTCTGACACATCTCAAAAAGTGGGAGTCTGGAAAAAGCAGTCAGAATCTCTTACCTTCTGCAAAAAGCTACTGTGCAGTCTGTTCCTTTGTAGTTCAGGGTGTGTGTGTGTGTGTGTTTCAAAAAAAAAAATCAAACCATCTTGGAAAAATCAGAAAGCAGATGCACCCATAATTGAACTTGGCAAGGGCAAAAGAAACCTCGTTGTAGGTGTTACAGGCCCTCACACCCTAATTAATCTGGGGCGTGGAGGGGCTGTGGGTTCCTCTGCACAGATGTGGGGGGTCAGAGACCTTGGGGGGGCAGGAGATTTAGGTGCCCTGAGACCCCTCTGGAAACTAAGGGCCCAGGACCTTCGCCCAGCCCTGTCATGGACTCCCTTTCCTGGCTTGGGAGACTCCTGTCCAGGGAGCCCCGGAACTCGGCCGCCTCTGGTGGGCGCTGGGCTGTGGGGGCCGCCAGCCCACCCGAGAGGGGCTGCGGCACTGCCAGGGCCAGCCCCGCGCCGACAGCCTCGACCCGGTGGCGACTTTTACTATCCGCCATTTACCATTCTGACGGGAAAACAAATTTAAAACACCTGGAAATTTATGTCTCTGATGGGTCGAGTTGCACTGTTCCATTATATTAAATAATCCCGGCTGGGGGCTTCAAAGGCTGCTGGCCTCCGGGAGGCGGCCCCGGCGCGGGGCCTTTGTTAATAGAGCGGGCATGTTGAGCGCGCATGCACTGGCACCCACCCTGGCACCCGCACCTGAGCCCACTCCCGCACCCATGCCCGCACCCACACTGGCTCCCGCACCTGCGTCCGCACCCACACCTGCGCGGCCCAGGTCCAGGGCCACCAGCAAGGCCTGCGCTTCCCTCGCGCTTCAGGGCACCTGCCTCCCTTTGCTTGGCATGCGCTGTTCTCGCCATCTGCCCCACACCGGGCTCAGGAGGTTGAGGATGCGTTTCTCAGCCTGTGGCTTCCTAGCTCCGGGACTCTGACCCTGGTTTCCTCAGCTGTGTAACAAGAGTTGGTGGTGGGCAACTGTTCATGGTGATGCCCCTCCTGGCCGCCACACCCTGCCCCCAGGGCAGTCCTTCCCCACACTTTGCAGCAAAGAGGGATTTACTCCAGTAGGTCACAGAAGCTCTAAAGGTCAAGGTGGACATGGGCCAGAGAGAAGGCTGGGGGTAGGAGGAACAACCAGAAGGCTGGCTAAGACTGGGTGGCTGGAGGGGGTCAGAAGAAACTGCGGAAAAGGTTTAGGAGGCGCTTGGGGCCCAAAAGACCTCCTCAAGGCTGGGGCAGCCAAGAGCAGCACTGATATGGGGGGCTGAGGGTGCTTCAGCATCCTGGGGCTATGCAGAAAGCGCCTTCACCACTGACGCTGCCTGGGTGTGGGGCTCAGCGGTGAGCACCACCTGCCTAGAAGCTGGCCAGGAAGGACAGTGAGTTGTGCTCGGAGTCTGATACCAACAGATTGGTTTATGGGCTTACACAAGGTCCCCCTTGGAAACTTCCAGAAAATACTAAAGATGGGGGTGAAAGTGGGCTCTAAGATGTTCTTGCTTTGGGGTGAGGGCTATAAATTTTCTCACAGAGTCTCCTGCTCCTTCTCTGTAGCATTACTGTGAGGACCAGAAGGGAAAGTTTCCTGAAAACACAGTAGTAAACCTAAGAGTATACAAATGACGCCATATTATTGCAGTTGGGAAAAGGGAGCCCCAGGAGGCTGGGAGCATCTTGCTGCCACAGCAGGAGAGGAACTGGGAGAAGGTGCTCCCACTCCCAGCTTCTTTGCTGTCCAGTCTCCCATCCTGCAGTGAGGCAGGGCCTGCTCCCCTGCTCCCCATAGGGGAGCTATGGGGATATCTCCTCTACGCGTCTCTGCCAAGGCATGACTCCTCCCTAGGGTCACTAGTGCCACTCAGTTCGGCCACAGCACCAGGGCTTAGAGAAAACTCCAGGATGGGCTCTTCTTAGGACAGCCCAGCGGTTTACTAAAACAGGGTTGTTCACTGGTTTTACAGCTGCTGCCACGTGGATAGAAGTCACTCATCAGCCCACACTCAGGGCAGAATGCTTCAAAGGTGTGAGTCCCGGACCTGGACCTGCCCTCGCCTAACTGTGGCCTCAAAGGAACATGTTCTGTCACCTCCTCAGTCTTGTCACTTTGGAAATGAGGGCACTGGGCTGCATTCTCTGAAGCTGTCATGTTCCCACCAATGGTTCTTAACCTTGGCAGCACACTGGAGGCATCTGAAACCACTGCCTGGGCTGCACCCTGAGAGAGTCGGATCTGACTGGGCTGGGCTGGAACCTCAGGCGATTCTAACGTGCAGGCAAGGTCGTGAACCCCCATGCTAGTTGCCGTGAGGATTTTATTAGGCAAACATCAAGTCTACATGGAGTGGCCCAGGGACCAGAACTCAGAAGCTCAAGAGGGAGCTCCTAGGAGTTTCATTTCCTCTCCTGGAATAAAAAGTCCTAGAGGTGATATTTTTGGTCTCTTTTCAAATTATGGCACTAAAGTTTAGGCCACAGTTAGGCCACCAGTAGTCCTATATAGGTTGGCTATAAAGAAGTGGGTCCAATCCCGGCCTGGGTGTTGGATGAGGTCACTGGCCACAGAAATCCTCGACTGAACTACCCCCCATGGGTCTCCTGGGCACAAGAGGGCAGTAGCCAGAGAGGCTCCTCCACTGCCTTACCCAGACCCCCAGCTGGAGGGGCCTTCTGAACCCCCGTGCCACACAGGCAGCAACGCTGACAAGAGGCATCACCTGTGTGTGTGGTCAATCATCCCTCTGGGCCTCAAGGGAACCTGAGAGCTTTGAACTGGTTTGCCCCACCCACAATGCAAACTCAGTGTTTGGAACAGACGTGTGAAAGAATGCTGCCAGAAAGTTCCTCTTCTGTGGATCCGAGGGGGAAGAACTTGGGGAGCAGTGAAAAGTTCTCCATCAAAGGCTTTAAAAGAAATGCTATATTAACCCCTTCAAGGATACCAAATGGCAGGTGTCAGAGCTCAAAGAAGCCTCCAGGGAGCACCTGGTCCAAGCCCTACCTGCAGTTATAGAAGGTGCTCTTGTGCCTGTATCACCTCTGCAGTAAAAACCCACAGGAAGGGCTGGTGCTGTGTTGTCCATCGGTCTGCTCTAATGAAATAGGGTCATTTCTAATTGACCAGACTCTACAGATGGATGCAACTAATATGCTTAGAAAGTTTTCCTTTCTTAATAATGATATCCTTTCCCCCTTATTGCATGCCTTGATCCCAGTGTGCTTGCACAATATGGCACTGCACAGCCCCTTGAGAGAAGTAAGGCAGCTATTAATGTCACTGTTTTATAGCTTAGGCACCTAGCAGAAGCAAGGCCAGGGCAAAAAAGTTCTGGAAGCCAGCTCCCCCCAGGATCTGCCATGGTCTCATCTCCACCCCATGTTGCTACTGAACAGGCCTCTCTCTAGCTACAATCCAGCTCACTCCATTTGCGTGTTCAGAAATTTAATTTGTAATTTAAAGGCATATGTTGAGTTTCCAATTGTAACATAAAGATAAAAAGTATGATATGGAATTCTGTTTAAAGTATGTCCCCAACTTAAAAAAAAAAGTGTGTGTGGCTGTGTCACACTCAAATATAATAAAATAAGCCAAATAAAGTACGTCAAAATATTACCCATGGTTGTCTATGGACTGTGAGAATATGGCTGACTTTCTTGATTTTATCTTTCTATATATTTTAAGACCTTGAAAAAGAAGCACGTGTTAATTTTGAATTTTAAAACAACATATTTTAAAAAAAATAGAATTTTGGGGGTGCCTGGGTGGCTCAGTCGTTAAGAGTCTGCCTTCAGTTCAGGTCATGATCCCAGGGTCCTAGGATCGAGCCCCACATCAGGCTCCCTGCTCGGCAGGAAGCCTGCTTCTCCCTCTCCCACTCCCCCTGTTTGTGTTCCCTCTCTCGCTGTGTCTCTCTCTGTCAAATAAATAAATAAAATCTTTAAAAAAAAAAAAGAGTTTTGTTTCCACAAATTGTGCAAGAGTAAACTTCAGCTCAGCTCCCCACTACGCCATTATGAGTTTCAAAATGGCACCTATCCAGCTGGGAATGGCAATTATCAAGGGAGAGCTTGTGGTTTAGCACCCCAAGCAAAGCCCCACATTAATGGCTGTTAGCCATTACAATGGCCGATTTCTCAGGGATCACTCCAATTAGGATCTTCTCTATGGCTTACAACACCAGCCCTCTGACTTCAGACAAGGAGCATCTGTGGCACAGCTGGAGCAGCTGGGTTGGAAAATCAATCACTGCCCAACAACTGTGCAACTGATGGCCCATCAATCAGAAACATAAGGCGTTCGCTCCATTTATAAAACACATACATTCTCTCGCAAATCTGTAAATGTAATAAGCAGCCCCAGCACCTCGGCTCTGGAAAAATGGCAGCATCAGTTCCTTCTGCCTGTGGAGAATCACAGACTGGCACCACCAAATGAAGCACCACTACTGCAAGAGCTCCAGAAGACCCCTGTCCCAGCCCCGCTATCCTCAGAGGCCCTGAGCCCTCCTGACACCAGTACTCAGGGCTGGCTTTGAGATTTTTATTGGCCCTGAGAGCAAGTCATGCTATAACTCTGTGAGAACGCATTAGTACTTGAAGAATTTCTTGGAGGCTTTCTAAAATGGCCATTTCCTCCTCCCTTTTCTTTTCTTTTCTTTTCTTTTCTCCTTCCTCTCCTCCTTCTAACCTTCAAACATTAAAGGGGATGACCAGACCTATGGGAGTTCAACATTTAGCCACATGTGAGCTGACTTCTGGGCTGAGTTTACTTTCTCAGTATCCAAAAGACTTTGCCACCAGGCCCGTAGACATAACTCACACGGTATTTCAGATTTCAGTGCTGGACCACGAAACCCCAGAATGGTCCAGCCAGAAGTCCAAAGTCACTCCTGGGAACACTTTTCCATCATTATTATTATTTGGCGAGGAACATATTAAGTGATCCTGGTAGGGCCGAGAGATATTGGCTGGGCTATCTTCCTACCCCGTGACCCACCTTAGTGCCCTGACGCTGGAACTTGAGGGTCTGGGGACCCTATCACTTGCATATGCAACATCAGGCCATTGCCTTTCTGTCCCTGGCTGGCCCCAGAACTTCAGTCTCTAACTGCTCCCAAGGAATGCTTCCTGAACCCCAGGATCCTCCACCTGCTTTGGTTTAAGGAAAGAAAGGTTGAGCTGCCCATGGCTTCAGGAGCCTTTCTTTCCCTCTGTGAGCAAGGGGCACACACTGTGGCATGGGCAGGATGGAGTGCAGCCGTGGACCCTTTTCCTGTTCTGAGAAACGTAATAGTGGTCTTACTATAGCATCTGAAAACTCTGGGCAGCAGAACCAGACTGCCAAACCACATCACACCTCGGGGTGAGCTGGGAAACGACGGGGCAAGAAGTGTACAGGGAGCTGGCTGGGTTAACAGTGTTCAGAAATAATAATTGTAGAGAGCGGTTATTGAGCATTTACATGTGCCAGATGGAAGAGTGATTGAACTTTTCAGTATGGTTCCCCGGGGAGGGATGAACCTCATTGGGAAGAGGCTAAAGGGGGACGGATTTCAGGTTGCAAAGGGAAGAAGAACACAGCTATGCAGAGATACAAAAAGCTGCCTTGCTGGGCAGTGGCTCCTCCTCTCTGGAGGTGTTCAAATGTAATGTGGATCATCCCTTGCTGTGACGTTAGAGCTCGAATCATGCAGCAGGGAAGCAGAGGTAAGATGTGAAGATTATTTTTTTTAAGATTTTATTTATTTGGGAGAGAGAGAGAATGAGCACAAGCAGGGGGAGGGGCAGGAGCAGAGGGAGAGGGAGAAGCAGACTCCCTGCAGAGGGCAAAGCCCAACATGGGGCTCAATACCAGGACTCTGAGATCATGACCTAGCCACCCGGGCTCCACAAGATTTTTTTTTTTTAAGATTCTATTTATTTATTTGAGAGAGAGAGAGATCGAGTGAGTAGGGGAAGGGGCAGAGGGAGAGAGAGAAAATCTTGAGCAAACTCCATGCTGAGCATGGAACCCAATGTGGGGCTCGATCCCACGACCCTGAGGTCATGACCTGAGCCGAAATCAGGAGTCAGATGCTTAACCGACTGATACATCCAAGCGCCCCTAGATGTGAAGATTTTTTAATGTCCCTTTTAATGATGAGGTTTCTATAATTCTGCTCCGTGTTTTAGCCATGTGTCTCCTCTCTTACATCCTTCAAGCACTTGCTGACATGTTCCAGATCTTCTTGGCAAATGCTGTGTCCCAGAAGCTCCTGGAAGGGCAAGGACATAAGGCCTCCTTTCCTCTGTATCTCCTAACAAAGGCTCAAGACCATGCCCCAGAACTTCCCATCAATGCTGTATTAATTAGTTCATGCTTGGAGGCCTTCCTGCACTCCAAATCACAGCAGCACTAGATAAAATAATGAGATGAGAATGTTACAAAGACATAGTTCCGATTGCTCAAAACCAGATAAGCCCCTCTGAGGACCTGAAGCTACATGGAAAGACAAGCTAGTAAACAGGCAGCAGCTCAACTCTAGCAGGAGAGAGGGGCCTAAAGGTGCCCCACGGAGGCAAAATAGCTGGATCCAGAGTCATGCTCTGAAACCAGGGGTTGGGATGGGGCTTCCCTACCTGTGGAATGAGGTGGGGAAATAATTCTCAGCTCTGCTCAAGGCCCTGGTTTATTGGAGGGGCAAGGTGAAACAGTGCAGCCTTGCAGCCAGGACAGGAGACCTGAGCCACAAACAACAGGTCTGGGCCTAGACAAGATTCCTGGGACACTGCTGGGAAACAAACAAACAAACCCCCCCCAGCAAACCGACCTGCTAAACAGACAGGTACATGCAAAGAGAAAGAGACAAAGAACAAAACTCCATTCCAAATGAGCTTGCAAACAAAATTCCAAACCCTCAGGAAAAGTAGCCGAAATAATCAGCAATCAGTAAATAAATTTACTCCAAATGAAACGAAAATAACAGAGGTCTGAAAACAAGTTTAGAATAATGCTGCTCAGGTAAAGGAGGTAAAAGGAGTAAAAGAAGAAATAGCAATGAGGTTTTTCAAATTATAAAAAAGAAGAAATAAGAGACATAAAACTAGAATCTTGGAAATAAAAATACCATTGATGAAATAAAAAAATTTAATAGAGTAAATTCTACAAGAGAGAAGTGATAAATTGGTATTTGCTCGGAATTCAGCATAGACAGAAAAAAAGAAAGTTTATTTAGATAAACGAAGTTTACAAGACCTTGAGGATATATTGAGAGGCTCAAACTTATATTTAATAGAAGCTCCATAAAAAAAGAATAGGAGGAATAACAGAAACAACATTCAAAAAGATGATGCTGGGGATTTTCCAAAATTGAAGAGATGGAATGTCGTCATTGAGTACAGACCAGGATAAAGAAAAACACCTTGACACATCATGGTGAAACTGCAGACCATCAAGAAGAGGAAAATCATGAAAATCTCCTGGAGCCTGCCCCAGTAGAGCTCAGAGAAGGAATACTCAGGAAGCTTGGGACTAGGAGCCGTAACTTCTCTTTCACTCATCTCTAGAACAAGGAGCAAGATTGGCTCCCAACACCAGGGGGGAGCTGCAGCCCTCAACCTCTGCGGTCCAGCCTGGTGCACAGGGAAGCAACCACATCTCTGAAGGACTGGGGAAACAGTCTATCAGCTTCCTCTTGCAGGTCTCAGTTTAACAAGTGCTTTATAGAAGGAGTTCCCAGGGCTCTTTGAGAGATTTTGTAAAGCACTTGTTGAACTGAGACCTGCAGGAGGAAGCTCATAGACTGTTTCCCCGGTCCTTCAGAGATGTGGTTGCTTCCCTGTGCGATGACCACGGAATCCTGAACTTCTTTCTGTCACTGAAATAATCCCTGGTTCCCAGAGAAATGGGTCTTTGGGAAGGTACTGGATCCCTTCTCTTGCTACTGCCAATTTTTGTTTTTCTTTACTCTGTAACCTTTGGTTGTTCCCACAGTATGTCACTCTGGAAAAAATATGGAAATGGGGCTTTCACATGTTTGAGACAGAGAGCAAACTCCTGTTGGAAAAAATGAAATCTCCGACCTGGAGCCCTAAGGCTGAGTCAAACTTTCCACTGAATCAAGATCTCTGCTTGCAATTTGAGAGGCAAATTAAGTTGTAATATTCCAGTAAATAGCTATAGCCATTCAGAATGCTACTCCTGGCTCCTTGGCTGGATTGCAAACCAATGCAGAGGCAAATTTAATTACCTGTCAGGAACTAAATAAAAGGTTTGCTTCACCTGATACTCCCAGTGTGTAGGACCGCTATGAAAACAAGCCTGATGCTCAATCGATTTGCTGTTTACAGAGGCCCAAAGAGGTGCCCAGACACAACAGTGGGCTGCTTGAAGCTTTTGGAAGCTTAAATATTCTTTAATGTGCTTGTCCACTGTTCCCTCTTCCTAAGCTTGGCTCAAAACCACTGTCCACTTCCAAGAGCTCTTGCATCTATTCTTAAAAAACATCCCATAATCTTTCCTTTCAAAATGGCTGGTAAGGTAAGATCCATCCCCTTAGCTTATCCAAACCAGAAGGCTCATCTCTCCCAGACAGCGGCTTGTGTTCTGTGGTCTGCTGCCTATCCATCAAGACCTCCAAGATGCCTTTTACCCCCCACAGCATCATCCATCAGCGACTCATGGGAGAAAGAATATTTTGGCACTAAGAGATTTTGGCGAGCTAAGCTAAGTTCACATTTGTTGCTAGAAAACCTCAGTTTCTCCAACTGCAGCATGGGGAAACCTGCCCTACTATTCCCAGAGTTGTAGCAAAGCTAAATGTGAGGATGGGTATTAAAAACCTGGACCAATGTATGGAGGTGTCATTTCTGAATAATACATATTATGTTATTTTATTGCCTGGACTTGGAGGGCCAGAGGGCAGGGAAGGAGCAATTTCTATCTTGGTGGAAGTTGGAAATGGAGGCTGTGAGCAGCATGCTGAGAATAGAAAAGGGGCAGGGCCGGACAGAGTGCAGAGCAGAGCCTGTGGTGTGAGCTGGGCAGGAGAGGCCACAACTCCCCTCCAGGGCTTTGCAGAAAGCCATCAGCCCCTGGGCCAGTGTGACAGAGCCCACCCCATTACTATACCGTTTATGGCTTCTGCTGCTTCTCCCCTAGGAGCCTGGAGGACTTCAGGGAATGAAATGGGCTCGAGTGCCCTCACTGTGGCTTCAGAGGGACGTGAAAGAGAGGGTAGCCTGGAGCCACTCCAGAGTATAAACCTAGGTCAGGCTCCTCAACCTTGGGTCACTGGGCCTAAGCGCCCCAGACTCGGTGTAAATGCCTAGACTTATAAGAACTGGATTAAAGTAGAATCCCACCCTCTCCCCAACCATCCATCCCAAAATCCTGATACCCAGGCACTACCCCCACCTCCAGCAGGGCTCCCAGGACCAGAGGTGCTCATGCCTCTCTCCAGACCCCTTACCACCTCTTCCCTCCCAGTCCTGTTGAGTTCCCAGACAGGACCTGGCAAGTGCTTGACACAACCTGCTTGGGACCAAAGTCTACAACTCGGTCCCCTCTGCTGGCCCTTCTGTCATTGGAGGGGGTCCCGTAGGGTTCCCATCTTCCTGCTTTTGCCCTCTGTCTTTCACAGATCAGCTTAAAGTGCACCTCCTCCAGGCTCCTCAACCTCCTCGACCTCCAGAGAGCTTTCCCCCACCTGTGACCCTGCGCAGAGCCAACAGGCAAGCCTCCTGGCCTCTCTTCAGCGGTCACCCTCTATTGTTAGTAATTCCGGAGACGAAGAGGCTCGGGCAAGCTCCACAGGTCTGCAGCCATGCCTCCCTGCCCATTTCCACCTCCAGAGACTTACCAGTACCTGGCAGGGAATTGGGATAGATGGATGGTACTGGGGACCCCACCGGCCACCAAAGAAATGTTCTCCTCCCAGAGCCCTAGAAGGGGCTGAGAACAGCCTCACTCCTCACCTGGCCAGACTCAGGGAGGCCCACTGCCCCAGCACAGCTGGCCTATTAGCTGATGGTGGAATAGGTAACAGCTCTTACAGAGCCTTTTACCAAGAACAGGAAAAGAAATATGCTCCCTGCCAGATCTTTAATGATCTGATTATCAGGAAGGCACCATATTTTACATTTCTCTCTATAGTGGGTTTTTTTTTTTTTCCTAGGCCGTGCTAATAAAATCTCTAACCCACGTGGCAGCCCCACTGCTCATCAACTATTAGCTGCCCTCAGGGTGCACCAGTCTGTTTATATTATAAATAACGTCTGAAATATGCTCCTTGCTCAGTGCAGGCTCCTTGGGGGCCATAGGGGGAGCCGCACCAGCCCCTCCCTGTTCCCTCCTACCCTTGTTGGGGGAAGGGTGTCCCAACAGAGGCTTTGCCTGAGGCCAGCTCCTTCGGACGTTAACAAACCACTACAAGGATCTGCGATCCATCCCTGGAATCCCGGTTTAATTATTTAGGAAGAACGCCTTTGCTCCCCCTAAGCTCTGCGGCTCCCCAGAGCCAGTGGAATCATTGCTCAATGCTTATTACTGCCGCGGGCCCCCGGGTACGGTGTGGCAGAGACCTCATTTCAATATTTACCACTTAGATCACTTAAGGGCTGTCAGCTTTAATAACATTTTATCAATTGGATACTTATATTATTCACGGCTTCATAAAAATAACAAGACCTGCCTTGGCATTTCAATCATACCCGGGCTAATTTCAGTGACTGCTCAGGGATTTCGTTTTTATTAACACTTAGATCCGACGTGACTGCTTCTCTTCCTGAATGTGTAGTGCCTGAGGTGGCCGCTGGGCAGGCTGTGAGGGGTGGGCCACACAGATCCCTGCCCTGGGCATGTGGTCAAGGGGAGGTACACAGCCAGCACACCCACAGGCCAGGCAGAGACCCTCTCCCCAGCGATGGCTCATTCACTCACTCACACGGAGCGCAGGGCTCCGTCGGTGGCGAACTGCTCTAGCCCCTCACAGTCTGGTGTCCATCTCCCCTCCTTCTGCCTAGTCTAGGCTGCAGCCACAGTGAACAGTCTCCTGGGCTCCAGAAGGCAGCCTTCTCTTCCGCAGGGCTTGGTCTGGAAAGCTTTTGCTCTGTCCTCCCCTGATAGAGCCCCCTGCAGCCTCCAGGCTCACCTCCAAGACCTCCCCTGCTTCCCAAGAGCTTGGGGTGCAGGCAGTGCTTGGGCTATCTGTATGTGACTGGTGCTTCCTGGCCCTTCTGGTCTCCCTGCTCTGATTCCCATGTCCTCTTCTCCCACAGGGGCCAGCGTCCTGCCTTTCCTGGAGCCACAACCCTTCCCCCTTTTGGTATCCTGGAGGAGCGTGGCATAAGCCTCCAGACTTCTCCTGCATTTTGCTCTCTGAGAAAAAAGTTTGCAAACTCTTCTTATCTCAAATGTGCTTGCTGTTGCTGGTAACTGCAGGGCAACTAACTCTGGGACTTTTGTTAATTGCTCGCCTTGGCAACCACCCCCAGAGATGTCACCCTTTTAGAGGAAATACCACCTCGGCAGTGGCCGCCCCATCTTCAGGGGCTCTTGGCTCCCGTGGCTGCCTCTCCTCGCTGCCCCCAGGCCTTCTGTCCTTCTTCAGCCCTTGGTGCCCCTCAGTTCTACTGCTGTGGCAGTCTCTGCCCCTTTCCAATCCATTCTCTGCACAGAGGCCAGAGTCCTTCAGTGTCATTCTCCTGATTCTAACCCGTCAGTGGATTTTACTGCTCTCAGAACCCAATGCAGTCTTCCTCTTCACATGGGCCAGCCCCTGCCCTGGCTCTCCGGCCTCCCCAGGCAACCCTTACCTGGCTCACAGTCCTCTGGATATTTGATCCACCAAGGCTTTTCCCCCCTCAGAGCCTACAATATACCATCATCCCTGGAATGCCCTTCCCACTGCTCCTCACATGGCTAACACTAGTCTCTGCTTTGATGTCACCAAGAGAGACCTGCCATGATGCCCCCTCCAACATGGGTTTCTCCTTCTAGCCCGGTCTTCCTCTCTCGTGGCCCCGTTTGCTACCTCCATAGGACTGATCACAACATGCAATGTTCAATAAAACTTTTTTTTTTTAAACAAAGGTTGGTTTGATTTGCTCCACTAACCTGGAGACTATAACTGACATATAGTAGTTGCTCAATAAAAGTACGTTGAATGGATGGATAAATTTATCCATTCCCTTCTACCCTTTCCTTTATGAGAAATTCCCCATACTTAAGAGCCCTCCCTCTCACATCATCTCAAGTATACAGATAACTAGATAAAGGGAATCTGATTCATAGGAGCCACTCATGTTGCTGGAAAATGCCCAGACTAGTGTTCACAAGTCACAGACAGCACAGCACAGTGGTTAGGGACACAGGCTCTGCTTCCTTAATCTTTCTGTACCTCAGTCTGTTCATTTGTAACCTGAGATTAGTAATACCTACCGCATAGGGTCACTATGGGGAGTAAATGAATTAATATATGTAAAGTGCTCAGAACAGTGCCTGGCACATAGTAAGTGCTCCATACATGTATTACTGTGAGGTCAGAGTGACCTTCTCTATTTGCCACAGAGAAAGTTGCCCCCTCTCTCCCTTACATATACACACTACTGCTGCTCTCTTGGGTGACTGTCATTCACTGCTGAGCCCAGGGAAGCCCATTCAGTGAAGCTCTGACTCTCTTACTTTCATGCAATTGCTGTGAATGGCCTTGGGATGGGGACAGGGTGGAGACTGATGAATCCTTGCTGCTCGCTGACCAGGCAAATCACACTTGGGGAAACAGGCTTTCCTGCAAGAAGATGCTTCTCATTCTTGCCTACTACATACGGGTCCCCAGAGAGAGATCCTATTCTTTAAGACAGAGACTCAAGGGAAGTTAGTATCTCCCTTGGAGATAATTGAGCAAACCAAACAACTCTCCCCATGGAAGGGCTGTCATCTGCACGTTCCATGGAGAGATGCGAGGGCAAAGCCTGGGGCTGTGCTCTGGACATCCCATCAGGAAAATCCGAGCCTGGTCTGCCGCTCATCTCCCACGCTGGCCGGCGTCCTCCAAACATATGCAGCTATTCCAGAACTGCCAGGCTCCATTTGTGCCCCATAAAATGTACTTAATTCCATCAGTAAATGTGTCCATTGCTTGAAGCCTCTATTTCTTTTAGAGAGATGTTAAATGCCTCCCAGGTGGTGGGGCTGCAGGGTTCCAGTGTCTCTGGGGCAGTGTGTGTGTGTGTGTGAGAGTGTGTGTGTGTGTGTGTGTGTGTGTATGTGTGATGTGAAGTAAGACCTGTCCGTTTTGACACCCTGGGCTGTCTGGGTTCTGTCCTCCCAAATATTCTAAATTGCAGGAGAAATTGCCATGACAGAACCTCCCACTGGCAGACAGTGTCTTTTGTTACAGACGGAGGTGTTGATCTTTCTCTAATCAACAGCTTAATTAGGTCTGCCGAGATGAAAGAGTCATTTTTACTTTGGGAGCTAATATTTATAGACAACCCTCTCCCCAGTCCCTGCACTGGAGGTGTTAACAACTTGAGGGCTAAATCAAATAAAAATTATAAAACTCATTTCTCCACTCTCCAGAAATCACTGGCAAACTCAGACAGAACTCTCCAGACTATGAGCTGTTCCACAGAGCAGTTTCACTCATGGCCATAAGGGCCCAGCACAGACTCTGGCAGACAGTGGGCACTCAGGAAGCATCTGTTGAATTTTGAAATGTATGATGGTGTGTGATGGCTTTCTCCTCTAGCAGGAATCTCTGGGGCATGATGGTTAAGAGCTTGACTTTGGAGTCTGACAGACCTGGAAATAAATACTAGCAGCCTCACCACTCAGCTATATGACCTTGAGCAAGTTGTTCAACATCACTAAGCCTCAGTTTACATGGCTATAAAATGGGACAATAGGAATACCTGATTTATAGGGCTGTTACCCTTAAAGCCTAAGGCACAGTCTCTGGCACACAGAAGCCCTTTGGCATTGGCTTCTAGGAACAGAGATGGTGGCAGTAAAGGTGGAGGTGACAACTAAATCTCAGAGCCTGGGCAACTTTTAAAGCCATCTTGTTTCATAGACTGTTTGATTCTGTTAAGAATGTATTAGGCTCCCTCAATAGGGAAATGAAAATCAAAACCACAGTGAGATACTTCACACCCACTAGGATGGCCGTAATTTTTTTTTAAAGGAAAATAAGCATTGGCAAAGATGTAGAGAAATCAGAACCCTCGTACACTGCTGGTGCGTCTGTTCAATGGTACAGCCTCTGTGGAAAACAGATTGGCAGTTCTTCAAAAAGTTGAACACAGAGTTACTATATGATCCAGCAATTCCACTCCTAGGTATCTGCCCCAAAAAACTGAAAGCAGGGATTTGCACAGACACTTGTCTACCAGTGTTCATCGCAGCCTTATTCATAATAGCCAAAAAGTGGAAACCAGCCAAATGTCTACCGCCTAATGAATGCAAAAACAAAATGAGGCAACCCTATCAAATGAAATATTATTCAGCCATAAAAAAGGAATGAGATTTAATACATGCTACAACACAGAGGAAGCTAAAAACATTACACTAAGTGAAACAAGCCAAACACAAAAAGCCATATATTGTATGATTCCAGTTATAGGAAATATCCAGAATAGGGAACTCTACAGAGATAGAAAGCAGATTAGAGTTTCTTTGGTTACTCACCTCCCCACACACACCTATGAGGTATAGGGAGAGACTGCTAATAGGAGTGGGTTTCTTTTTGGGGTGATGGAAATGTTCTGGACTTAGTGGTGATGGTTGTACATCACAGTGAACATACTAAAGACCATAGAATTGTACACTTTAAAGTAGTGAATTTTATATTACACAAACTATACCTCAATAAACAAATCAACGAACGAACAAAAAGACTGTATTAGGCCCCCCATGGCCGGCACCCACTCCCACTGCACCATGTGCCATGTGCACATGCCCTGCAGGCAGCCACCTTCATCATCTTGTTTTCTGGGATCAGAACCAACCAACAACTTTCCAAGGTGAAGCTTCTACATTATAAAACTTTTTCTAACGCTTTGCAATTTGCAAATCACTTTCCAACTTGATCCCTTACACCAGCCACGAAGACAGGTATTATCATCACTGTTATACAGATGTGGAAACTGACATTCAGAAATATGAAACAACTTGGCAAAGATTGCCTAGTTA
This sequence comes from Phoca vitulina, assembly GCF_004348235.1. Lineage (NCBI taxonomy): Eukaryota > Metazoa > Chordata > Mammalia > Carnivora > Phocidae > Phoca > Phoca vitulina. The sequence continues at coordinate 47,729,817 of NW_022589715.1, read as the reverse complement.
GTGAACGGAACACGAGCCTTCCAATTCCAACACCCTCTGTGTTCCCTACCCACAATCCACAATTTGACCAACAGTGCTTTCAAATCTTCACAACAGTGAGCCACTTCCAAACAAGAATCCTGACTACCTATGATTTCAGCCCTCCGCCTCACCTACATGGGTAGCATTCCTGACTCTGTCAGTTCCAGGCCTCCATGGTGCAAATCCCACAGGTCAGAGACACAGCCTCACCTGATTCCCATTCCACTCAGGGAAGGATTTTGCCCAAAGAATGAGTCATTTATCCAGCTGCCAGTTGCTCCCCCAAATGTCCCACTGCTTTTGACATTGACTAAGCACCTCAAACCAATAAGGGGGCAATAAGGAAGTCCCTGTTTTCAGTGGTTTGTCTCCTTCCTGCCCTATGTAATTCCTACTCCTTTTGGAAGAAGGCTTCTTGCATATTTCCAAATACAGAGATGAATCAGGGGTTGAGAGCATCCATGCAGTGGGTCAAGAAGAAAAGGACAGGTGTGAAGAAGCTGAGAAGAGTGAGGAGGGCTTTCTACTCCAGATTGTTGGGATAGGTAGTGAGAGAAAAGGAGGAAGGAGAAACCAAGGGATGGAGTGGAGAATATGCAGAGTGTGTGGAGGGAATCCTGAAGAACCCAGGCTGCCTAGAGCAAAAAGGGCAGGGATGAGGCCGGGGGAGCAGATGGGAGACAGATTTAAAAGGCTATGGGCACCAGGCTAAGCAGGGAGGCCACACCAGCAGGCAACAGGGAGCCACTGGAACTTCTTGGGAAGGGGCCTGATATGAGACTTCATATTAGTCTCCATGGTATACATTGTCCATATGGAAAAGCCATTAAAAGGAAAAACACCTGCTCATGGGCCTCAGATGTAGTTTCTGTGGGTGGCCAAGAAAGGCTTTTTTAATAACCAAGTTGAAGACTGTTTCATGAGGAATGGAACTAATGGAATAGAGAACTTTTGAACAAAAACCATGAGATGTTTGGGAAAGGTCATGAGATCCAATGTTCTCTTCTTTATTTGACCCCCCTGGTATCTCACCAGAATGGAAGCTGATCCCGTTCAGAACCAGTCAGATTCAATAGATGCAAAGGTAATGGCCTTATCACTCTTTCTGTAGCCACACCAAAGCATTGCTTCTTAAGGCTGAACGTGACCCTGAAGTCACTGACACTTACATGTGAAGCCGAGCTTCTGAAGTAGCATCCTTGCCAAACTGTTGTCCAGTCTCTACTTGAATAGCCTGAGTGACAGGGCTGTCACTGAAGATTGGGCAACCCTCTCTGTCTTTAGAAATATCTGGCTTTTGGGGCGCCTGGGTGGCTCAGTTTGTTAAGCGACTGCCTTCGGCTCAGGTCATGATCCTGGAGTCCCTGGATCGAGTCCCGCATCGGGCTCCCTGCTCGGCAGGGAGTCTGCTTTGCCCTCTGACCCTCCCCCCTCTCATGTGTTCTCTCTCATTCTCTCTCTCTCAAATAAAT